>NC_138373.1:56183950-56238054 GCF_054177405.1 Leptonychotes weddellii | reverse complement strand
CTGGTGATGGGTATTAAAGAGGGCACGTTCTGCATGGAGCACTGGGTGTTATGCCCAAACAATGAATCATGGAACACTACATCTAAAACTAATGATGTAATGTATGGTGATTAACATAACAATAAAAAAAGAAAAACCAATCCTTGCTTAATAAAAATTTGCAGTAAGATTTTGAACTGAACCCTAAAAAGAGTTTATGACCATTTCAAAGAGTATAAATTTCATAGTAACAAAACAAAGCCAAAAATATCTTAACTGCATTACTTTGGTCATAATCTCACCACTCTGCTCACTGGTGTGTTTTTCTCAGAGGAACATGTAGTTCACTCATAAGAGCATCAAGAGAGAAAATAGGAAGCAGAACCATAGCTTTAGATTTTTTGTTTCTTTGTTTTTTTCCTTTTTGATAATTATAGAAAACATAATTTTGAGATGGACTTCTTAATAGGAATAAACAATACATTTTTCCCATTGGCTTTTATGGGTAGCCCCTTCATGATCTGCTTTCTGGAACAAATTAAGAGTGTTAAATTAAGGGTAATAAGCAGGGAGTAGATATGTTATTGTTTATGTGTATGTGTGTGTACATATATATTCATATATACAAATAAATTTTAAGCATAATCAATATCACACTGTATGCTCGCTCTATATTTTATGTGCTGCTTGTTTTTTCACCTAACATAAATCCCAAGAACTTTACCATATTCATTAATATTTTTGAGAACATGACTGTTAGGATGGTATAATCTTCTATCCTAAGTCATGCACCATAATTTACTCTTCACCAAAAAATTATTCCTTCTGAACACATGAGCTGAGGTTGTAAAAGTTTTAGACAAAAATAGTCATTTGTTTCTATATTTATTATGTTTGTTGGGTTGGGGTATTTCTACAAAGGGCCTTTTCTTGTGGAGAGATAGGAAAACAGACCAGGGAGCAGCATACTGCTCTTCCCTCCACCTTGCTGTGCTTTCCTGTAGGCCTGTAGGCAGCTAAGTATCACATTTCTGAATGCTGCATCCTGGGAGTCCTAATCCCTGAATGGATGAAGAGAGGGAGCTGACCAAGAAAGGTAGTCATGGACAAGAAGGCTCCAGGACTGGCTGGAGGCTGAAATAGTCTCTGCACAGTTAGGGCATGACCGAAGATTTTTCAGTGTTTAGTAAAACCCTATGGGTCTCAGAATTAGACTCTGACAAGGAGTAGGAATGCAGATCTTTCCCTGTTATCTTTGGGCTTTCAGATCTTATTCTGGTTCAGAGAATGGGGCATGTGTTGTTTTATTTAAAAGGTGCTTGTTAATTCGATACCATCTACCAGGCAGTGAGTAGAATCACCAGTGAGACTTTGGCATCTTGTCATCTTTGCCTTTAGTTTTTAGAGCTGTGACCCTTTTAAATTATTTTTATCTTTTCAGGATTTTAGAGGAGCTATGTCAGGCATATCTCATCTGCTGTCACAGTAACCCCAATATGTTACTTATATATTATAAATATATAAAAGTTATGTATGCCCATTTTATATTTTAGTCTATTAATTTATCCCTCTTTTGTTGCTTTGAGTAATAGGCGCCAAGTGCAAGGTGATAAGTTCTAGACCATGGTTCTGTAAAGACATAATCACAATCATATTCCCTTTAATTTGTATGGTAATTGCATGCGTGTAAAGTTGTATTAAGTAGTTTTTATTTTTTGTCATTTGGATCCAACTTTAGATATTTAAACATTTACAGGACACACATTTTCATCCTAAATATTTCCTGTGTACAGAATCATATTTCTTCCCAAATATAGAAAAAATAAATTTAGAACACAATCATGGAACTTCAAATCTACTTATTTTATCAAGCAGATCCTGTATAAGTGTCCTTTAATATACATAGTTCCACCTACATGATTCATTTCCAGCCTCCTACTTCAAGAGATAGCAAACCTGATTGGATTAAGTAGTAGGTTTTAATATTAGATATTTCCAAGTGTTACTGTGGACTGTCCTCCAAACAAGATACCAGCTTTATTCTTCACTCGTTCAGAAAGGATTGTTGGGAGCACGGTAAACTGGAGAAGGGGTTAAGTGGCCCTGGAAAATATTGAACTAGTGAGACTCTTCCTTGTAGGACGAAGAAGGAAATTGTAGATGTGGCAGAGAGAGTCCTTAAAGCTTTAGAAGTCCTTCACATCCTTATCAAAAGACAACTTCATCAACAGAAGTCTTGTCACGGGCATCTGTCACTGTGCTCCCATTACCCAGTAATCTTTTTCTGTAAATAAAACTGTTCTGGGGTGCCTGGGTGGCTCAGTCGGTTGAGCGTCTGCCTTCAGCTCAGGTCATGATCCCGGGGTCCTGGGATCGGGCCCCGCATCGGGCTCCATGTTCTGCGGGAAGCCTGCTTCTCCCTCTCCCACTCCCCCTGCTTGTGTTCCCTCTCTCGCTGTCTCTCTCTCTGTCAATTAAAAAAAAAAAAAAAAAAAAAACTGTTCCTACACACCCACTAACATAAACACTAAAGCATGTTGCACCTCACTCACCTATACAAGTGGTTTAATTCACAACCAATTTCGCTGAACTAAAGCAAATAACACTCGATGAGTAAGTTAAGAAAGTAGAACTGCTGGGTCCCACACTATCAGGAAACTGTTGCTCAGATCCTTAAAATACCAGGCCTAAAGCCAGAGCTTCACACCTTTCTTCTCAGAGCTCTGGGAAGAGCATTGGACTGTGCTAGCTTCTGACCATTTTACCTTTCCAGCATTCCTCTTCTGAAGGCACTGGGCCTTGCATCTCCTGAGCCGACACAGCAGAGGTTAATTTTCTATCTCTGGTGTTGTGTCTGTATTTACAAAAGAAAGTTATTCTATTTAAAAATGTTCTTCTATTTTGTGCATATTTGGAAAGCCTAATATTCTTTTCTCTTGTGGTTCTCTTTTCTTCCCCATTAGCTGTGTTCAGTATCCAAAGAGTATAGGCAATCAAGCTGACTTCAAAACTAACTGAAAAAAAATTCATATTTGATGAAATGGATGTATAATCTGTGCAGATTTGTTTATAATGAGGGGAATGCTTGGAAGGCCATTTCCAAAACAGCAGTGCTCTTTAAAAACACAATGCCTAGAGTATCCCACCACTAAGATCAGCTGATTGAATTTTGTAAGCATCTGAAAAAATTTCCAGTGTTGAAGAACCAAGTCCTTAAAATATACAGAGGGTCTTTCTTTCTCTCACCCTACCCTCCTAAACCTGCTTACAATCTATACCCTGTGCTCATGCATCCAGCAATTATGCATGCTCTTGGGTCCTTAGGGTACTCAGTAACAGACGTGGTACACTTATGTCCTGCTTCTCACACACTAAATATCTTTATGCCTTATCATTAGCCGCTAGTATTGAAAAGAGAACGGGGAAAGTTTTCTCTTGAAATATGTACTTTGAAAATATACCTGAGGCAGTTATTCTAGTAGAGGAACTTTTTATGGGTTCTGGTTGAAAAACAATCTTTTATAACCAGGGCAAATTAAGTAACCCCATTAAAGTTCAGTCTCTTTATCTTTAAAATGGGAATAATAAAGTATACCTAGACCCTAAATGTAAGGAAGATGTCTATCACAGTGATCAGTTGGGGTGGGGGGGCGCGTGCACAGGCAGCTATTATGAATGCTACATAAAATGGCAGCTATTTGTATTATCATCATCGTTCATAAATTCTTTGGCCCAGTGGCTTAGGTTTTCTCTATTTCTTCTTTTATGAAGGTTTGTTATAAAACTTGTCATTAACTTGGAATTTGGGAAGGGATAGTTACAATAATTTGTGATCTATACGTTTATATACATTATATTTAACAAGAAAAGTTGAAATATTGAGATTTGAAAAATACTGAAACTTCCTTATCTTTTTTCTCCCCCTTTCTCATTATGGAGTATATTAACTACTAAAAAGCTAGATCTGGGTTGATGTTGTATAGACAACTTACACTCAATATATCAAAAAATAAACTTAACCATCTTTTCTCCCTCCTTCCTTCCCCTCTCCTTCCCTCCTTCCCTTCCTTTTTTTAAGTTTCTTTCCTTGGTTACCTATGATTGGTTACCTACTGTTGGCAGGTACAATACTAGGGAATGGGTATGCAATCATGAGTAAGATAGTTACAATCCCTGCCCTCATGCAACTTACAAACTAACTAGTAGACATATTTAACAAACTTATTATTTTACAAATTTAACAAATTAATTACAGAAACAATTATATCAAAATAGAGTTGTTAAGTGTGATGAAGGAAAGCTCAGAATTCAATACAAGTAAATAGTGTGCAGATAAGATGGAAACCTGATACAGTCTGGGGAGTGCCAACTCTGAGCTGAGACATGAAGGATGAAGTGGGGTGAGGAGGTTTCTAAGTAGAGCTAGCATAGTTATACTCAGATTGATGCATCTTTTTTATTTTATCTGTTTCTTTCTATACACAATCATCCAGTCACCCAGGCTTAAAATCTTCACATTATTTTTGACACTTTATTCGCTTTTGCCTCAACAAATAATCAGCTGCCTGCCCAATTTTCTTGATTCGGCATGTTCTTTCCTCTGTGCTCATGAATGCCTGAATTCCCATTCTCACTACAGTAGTTATGTCCTTCTTTACCATTTTCCTACAGCTGTATTTTTTCTTTCATTCAACACATATTTATGAGCACTCTTGTGTGCCTGGACTTTAGTTAGTTAGTGCCAGTATTACAGAACTGAACATGATAAACATGGTTGTCACAAAGCTTACAAATGGAATGCAGTGCTGTGGATCTGGTGCTGTGATAAAGTAGGGACGGTGTGCTAAGCCACAGGGAAGGCCTCCTCTTCCTAGAGGAGGAGTGATTTAGACTGAAGCCTGAAAGGTGAATAGGAGTAAGCCAGGTACAGGTGAGACAGTTTGATTGTATGAGGAATATCCAGTCAGAAGGGACAGCATATGCAAGAATCAGAAGGTGTGAGTAGGTGGAAAGTAATGATGTAATAGAAGTAAGCTGGTATCTATCATCCTAAATAATTTAGACTTTTGGGGCACCTGGGTGGCTCAATTGGTTAAGCATCTGACTCTTGATTTTGGTTGAGGTCATGATCTCTGGGCCATGAGATTAGGCCCCAAATTGGGCTCTGCACTCAGTGTGGAGTCTGCTTGGGATTCTCTCTCTCCCTCTCCTTCCTCCCTGCTCCACCCCCTGTGCACACGTATGCACGCTCTCTCCCCCTCTCTCTCAAATAAATGGTCTTTTAAAAAAATAATAATTTAGACTTTTTCATAAGAACCCTGGGAGCCACTGAAAGGTTCTACACAGGAGAGTTAAGGAAGCAGAAGCATTTGGGGACTAGAGTAAAGGAGGATGCTAAAATAAGATGTAAGAAAAGGAAAAGGTTCTGTGAGGAAGATGATGAATTCGTTTTGTTTTGTTGTGATTTCTCCTAACTGGCCTTCTTACCTTCAGTATCTTCCCCTTCCATAGCATCCAGTCATCTCGTGTGATGCTGCCAGATTAACTCCCAGGAACACACTTCTGATCTCAATTTAAAGAAGTTTAATGATATATTTGGTCATGGAATAAAATCTGAATTCCTCACCCTTTTATTTAAAGCTTACAATGAACTGGTCCCACATCTGTTTTAAAGCTTGGGTGGCTCAGTCGTTAAGCGTCTGCCATCGGCTCAGGTCATGATCCCAGGGTCCTGGGATCAAGCCCCACATCAGGCTTCCTGCTCAGCCAGAAGCCTTCTTCTCCCTCTCCCTCTGCCCCTGCTTGTGTTCTCTCTCTTGCTGTGTCTCTCTCTGTCAAATAAATAAATAAAGTCTTTAAAGCTTGGTTTTTAGTACTCCGCTTTATGTCTTCCTGTCCATAACCATGCACTCCACACTCTTGAAGCTTTCCCACAACCAAGCCTTTGTCCCAGGCTCCCTCTCCCCTTCCTGTTTGCTTACATACTTAAACCCTGTCCTCCTCCAGGTCCTTACTGAGATGTGAACCCTCCTACGATAACCTCGCTTGTTTCCACTGAGAGTAATTCCTCTTTTCTCTGAATCCTCAGTATGATTCAGTTCACAGTATGATAGCATTTGTCACCTCCCCCATGTGATAGAACTATTTAGAGAGGCAAGACATGAACTTGGGAACTCAACTGCCTGGATTCAGATCCTAGCCCTGACATTTCCTGGCTGTGTGATGCTGAGCACATCTCCTAAATTCTCTGTGTGTCATTCCTCCATTGCAAAATAAACAGTCCTACTGTATAAGGTACTGTGGGGATTAAATAAGTAAATACTGTAAAAATGCTTAATTTTGTGTCTAGCAATAGTACTATATAAATATTTGGTATGATCATGCCATTATTTTTATCATGTACATGGAGCATCCTCTCTTCTAAACTATAACTTGAGGACCTAATCCACATCTGATTTATTATAATGGCTTCTAAATTGCAGACTAAATAAATAGTGAATGAGTGAATCAGAATCACAATGATTAGTGAATCCTAATTGGACTTTTCACATAGTTTATTTTGAAGATAACATTTATTTCTGACCGACTCATTTACAGTAACAAGCCCTCAAATTCTTCATTTGTGAAATAAAAGTTTGAAGCTATAACAGTAGTTCCTGAACAATTCAAGAGCAGTTCTTTCCTCCAAATATTCAGACTTCTGTCTTACATTCTTCACCTTTGCTTACTCATGCCCTTAATCATTGTTCGGTGTGCAATGGAAAACTTTGTAGTAAGTCACAGGATTTTGTAGATTCCAGGAATCCACTGTGCTAGAATAAACTCTAAAGTCATTTCTAGTGGAAATATTTGAGATTTTTGTATATTCTAGACTTTAGGTCTCTCTCTCACTAGTTTCTAATCTGTCATTTCTCTCTGCCATGAGAAGGAACACATATCCCCTAACCTCTTAATCTTCTACCAAGTTTTCTCCATTTGTTTTTTTTCCCCTAAATTTTCCCTTCTTCCTTCAGCTCAGATTCCTTACTAAACAATACAGCTTATTTTGCAGAACTTATAATTACTGCTGGATTCTTGTGTAAAGGGACTGTTTCTAAAATATATGAGCTAGGGGTGCCTAGGTGGCTCAATCGTTTAGCATCTGCCTTCAGCTCAGGTCATGATCCCGGGGTTCTGGGATCGAGCCCCACGTTGGGCTCTCTGCTCAGTGGGAAGCCTGCTTCTCCCTCTCCCACCCCCCCTGCTTGTGTTCCCTCTCTCGCTGTCTCTCTCTGTCAAAATAAATAAATAAAATCTTTAAAATAAATAAATAAATAAATAAATAAATAAATAAATAAAATATATGAACTAAAACCTAGAACACACATTTACAGAATTTAACTTATTTTGTGAAAATAGCAAATAAAGGAAATGTTTTTGTATCAATTCTTGGATAACTCCAAGCACTTTCCTGGTAGAATGAATTTTAAAATCACATCTTTATCTGCATCTTTCAGCATAGACCTAATGAATTAGAAAATTAAGGACAAATACTACATATACATAAAGCAACATTATCTCCTGGCCACACCTATTTTTACCTTCCTTTGATTTCTTCTTAATACCAGCCTTATTTCCACTCCTTGAGAATTTAATTCTAATGGTATTGAAAGTACCTAGTTTAATATCTTTATAAGGTAGAACTATTTGAGAAATACCATCAGAGAGTTGTCGGTAATGTCATTCCTGGCCCTGTTGGAGAGTAGGGCCCCACTGGTAAGATATCAGCAAGAAAATGTCAGCACCCACCCCATGTCACCCAGCTATGCTTTATGTTTCCCAATATTTATATCTTTGGGATTTAAAAAAAAAAAAAAAAACCTAAAATAACACTCAGAGTTTTAGGAGTGAGTATATTTTTCTGTTATGATGACCTTCTTTTCAGAAAAATCAGTTCAGGCCTGCCACTCCAGCATAAGAGTAAAAGTTTACATTCTTCAACAACACTTATTCTTTAGATTTCTTGAGCAGGGCCAAACCTATTCCTGTTCTATGAGGGCTTGCTCAAAACCACCAGTAGCATATGAAAGGTAACACATACATTGCCTTGCACATGCCTTTTGACTGCCCCCACCCCCACCCAGAATTGACCACTTGTTCCTTGTGTCCCAACAAACCTGCCAGATGTTTATCACAGCACCTTTGCTACGTTAATGCAATTCCTCGTTTACAGGTCTCTCTTCTCTTTCTTATTGGCTTTGTATCTACAGCATCTAGTATAGTATCTGGCTCATGGTAAATGTTTAATTAATATTTGCTCAGTGAGAACTCTGGAGTGAGAAGAGTTAGTGAGGCGATTGAGCCAGGTACTAAGTGGTAGATTGACTGGGGAGTACGATACAGGATAATCCTCTCACGGCTGGTTCAGACAGGGGAAAAGTACTGCTGGAAGTATGGAGGTGGGAATCAGTGAAGCTCCAGTGGAGTATGACAATGGAAGACAGCCTGGCTGGTCCATCTGGGGAAATAAAGAGAGTTAAGTTTGAATGTGCCAAAGGCTTAGAGACAATTGATAGAAACTCCTGAGAGTCAGAATTAAAGAACTTAGGTTTGATTTGAAAGCAATAGGAAGACTGTAGTCTTTTGATTTGGACCATGAATGATGAAAATAATATTTTAAAGTGTTATTTAAAAGGATGTGTGCTTATGTCAAAATTCATATGTGAAATATCGATTTTAGTCTGTGGGTATCAGTTGATCCTGAAGGTCTCTTTCTTTCTGTTCTCATCCCACAGGTTGTTATTTTGTACTTTGAGCCAAGCACATTTCGCTGTATTCTCCTCAGATGGGTCCGTCTTCTCGGTTTTGCTACTGTTTATGGAACTGTCACTCTCAAGCTTCACAGGTATATTGTATTTCACTAGTTTTCATTCCCATGAGAGGATCAAAGTGTTTGTCTTAGCATGTAATTGCAAGCTGGGTCAGCCACTTAAATGGTTTAATTTCAAGAATTTAGACAGCAAGACAGTACACTTTTTTTTTTTCATTTTCAAGGCAATATCATTAGGATTCTCTAGGAAAATCTTTAATACAACTGAATTTGAACAACATATTTCAATAAAATGTGCCATTGGGTATGGAAAATTTAATTCTGAATAAAAAAATAGTTTAGAATGAATTCAAGAGAGTATTTATTAGCTAAGAACAGGAAAGAATACAAAGATGATACAACTAAAGATCCAGGTCCAGAGCTCCCAAAGAATCCTTATATAGTAGAATTCAGCAGTCCGCTGACTTGACAGAGACTACTGTTCTTCATTCATGAATTACATGCCCCAGGGTAATCCTGCTGATAGTCAATGGGTGAAGTTCAAAAAAATAGTGTTCTTGACTTTCCTCCTTAACCAGTGTGCTCTAGTGATTATCAGCCTTGTAAATTAGATAATGGGGTAAATGCTCTTATACTTTCAAAACCACCTACTTTTCTTAATGTATATGATAAGTATGCGGAACAAAAAGGCATATAGTGCATTACCTATCCACAAAGGGCTTTCCTTTGCCTCCTCTTTCCAAAGCTCTCTCAATGCAGTGATGCCAAAGACCACTGGAGAGAGAATGTAATTTCTCCCTCATGATAAAACTGCAGCTCTATAGAGGAAACCCTTTATGCTGATTAGCTTTAAAGTTGTTTTTAAACATAGTAAGCCATTCATATTCCCATGCTAATATGATCATAAGTGTTTCTCAATAAAAGTATTTTAATATGGCTCAGACAACAGTTTATCTTAGAGCCGTAATATGTGTTATATTTGTCCTTAAATATTCCCCTTTCAATCTTTCTTAAAATGTGATCATTTTACTGTCTACTACACAAGAATCTTGATTTCTTTTTTGGGGTTCTTGTTTTGTTTGTTTTGTTTCATTGGTACTTACTTATTGGGAATGCTCCAGAGTATCTTTTTGGAATAAACATAAATATCCTTACCTCTCAAGATTCCTTTCTTACATATGTCCTATAGTACAAAGAACATTGGACTGGATGTCAGGAGATCCAACTTAAATCTCATTTTAGCCTCTAACTCTAGGAAATCATAGGCTTCTATATCCTATAAAAGGAAAAGATTAGACCAATCTCTAATGTTCTTCCTGACATTCATTTTATTCTGTCCACATCACAGCACACTTTGCTATTATGTCCTTGTAGTCTTCAAGTATCTTCCCATTTCCATTCCTTATACAATAGCTATTTTCAACTGATGCTCACCAAAGGAAATGAGTAATCACTGGGAGCCTATAACAGACAATAAGCCTTCTAGAATTCCTGAGAGAATGGGTGACCTCTTGAGATTTAAAAAATGATCCCTCTCCCTATGAGTCTAGCACTTAGCATCTCTTGGGTCCTCTATTACATAACACAGTTTGTTTATTTAATTATCTTCTTCTTTTTTTACCTAATTTACTTTCTCTTTGAAGTGAGGGTCTTACCATTGAATCCCCAGCCCTTAGGACAATGACTGATACATCGTAGGTGTTTAGTACATATTAGTTGATTGAATGAATAAAAATGTCAGATACAGACTTAGAAGCTGTTTCCAACAGTTCTCTCCACACATAATGCATTCACAGTCCCCTGACTCACTGGATGTCCCCACATTTCTAGAACATATAACTCTGTGGTCTGCAAGAAGCTGTTTGGTGGGATGCAAACACAGTATTAAATAGCACTGAATCATGTCATGAGAAAATTACTTCCATTCAGAAGCTCTTTCCATCCTGATTATTTCCAAGAGAAAAATTAGTGTGGAACTAGTAGGTCTCTAACACCTGCCAAACACTTGCTATCTCCCCTTGCAACAAAGAGCAGATCAAGCTTCAGGCTAGAGCTTTCCATTGCAATGCTACCTTGATAGAACTTAATGACCATCTCACTGTATTTCTATAGTTACTTTCTATTTCTGTATTATCAGTTTTTCATTTAAAGTAGCAATATAAAGTTTCCTTTAAAATATTTTAAATAGAAATTGATTTAAAGAACATATAGCTAGTACACAGACATAGGCAGAAATCTTGACTGTGGTATGCAAATGACTGGAATTTGAGAAACTAGTCCATCATTCTTTAGTTTATTTCAAAGACTGGACTTAAAGCTATTTTCTATGTCTTTAGAAGTCAATGTAGTAAAGAGTTACCACTGAAGGTTTAAATCAAGTAGAAACTGTTTCTAACTTAATGAGCTGAATTTTTCTTATCCTTCTGAACCATATGGCTTTATATTATATTATGTTTTTTCATATTGCTTAAATTTAACTGATTCCAGTATTGTTTCCGTGTATAAAACTGAACAATTAGCATCCCAGAGGAATGTGAATAACCCACTGGAAGTGACTGGCTGAATGTTTCTTGTTCCCCATTCTTAGTTGTGCATGTGCCTGTATTTATATATTTAGGTATTTGTTAAGTGAATGAATGGGTGGATGGTTATGGTGAATGCAGCTGCCATGGGTGTCTTTGGTTGGTATCTTTTAGATTCAAGTAACATGTGGACTTCCAAGACTTGGTAGTAACATGATAAAGAGGAAAGACATAAAGGGGCGCCTGGGTGGCTCGGTTGATTGAGCATCTGCCTTCGGCTCAGGTCATGATCTCAGGGTCCTGGAATCAAGCCCTGTGTTGGGCTCCTTCCTCAACAGGTATTCTGCTTCTCCCTCTCCTTCTCCCTGAGCTTGTGTGCTCTTGCTTACTGTCTCTCTCTCTCTCTCAAATAAGTAAATAAAAAACAACCTTTAAAAAAATTTAAAAGGAGGAAAGGCATAAATCCTAACAAATCCAAATTCAAATTTCAGTTCTGCCATTAACTATTTATACAACCAAGAATAAATTATTTTAACATCTGAAAATCAGTTTTCTCACCTCACCTGTAAAGTTGTTGTAAAGGCTAAACATGACTAGAATATGTGTAAATATATCAAGGGAATGGGGTTACTATGGCTGAATTAAGCAATAAGGAAATTCATTGGAAAAATATGGAGAAAGGCATGGAACTAGGCCTGACCCAAGATAGATTGAGGGATCAAGATATCATGGTGAATGCCATATATCATTTTCATAGAAACTTCATTTTTTTATCTCCAGATTTTTTTCAAAAAGTAAATCCTACCTCTCTAGGCAGAAAATTCTAAGGAATTTATCAGTACAGATACATAAAGTGACTGTTAACGTCCCTTGAGAATAGGACGGCAAGAAAGACCTGAGTTTTTGTTTTATTTCCCTTACTTCCCTCAAGGCTTAGTAAAATTATGGAACATTTCTTTCTCCATCTCCTGGTTTCTCACTGATTGATGGTAGTGTTTACAGAATTCCAGTAGCCCTGAAAACTTGGCGCAAATATGAAAAAGGAACAGGATCTCACGCTGTCACAGAAATGATACTATTAGCCTGGAAGGGATCTTAAAGGTTTCATTCACTTTTACCAAATCTTCCACTTTTTAATTTAGTGGTCTCTCCCTGTGTTTGAGAATTATACAGTCAGAGACTACCATGCCAATCCAAAGGAAAATTGCAAAAGAGTCTTTTGTTTATTAACAGTGCAATATAGGGGTGTAACAAGTTGGGGGCAGGGTGAGAGTGGTTTGCCTCTTCACAGAGGAGTCTTTTATCACTGACGTTTAGAATCACTATCACAGGATGGTGATAAAAAGCAGACCAACTTTCAGTAGTCTTTATTATTGCCCTAAGTTCTCTACAGGCAAATGGGGTCCCTTTGTTACCTATACCCTAGGGCAAGCCAGTCCCACTGCCCCACCTCATTGGCAGGCCATTCATGCACTGCAATTTATTTGAACCTGAAACTGTTTTTCCTTTTTGGAGAAAGAAGGAAGAATGGTACAGGTTTTAGCTCTCTTAATATGGATCAAAGAGAAAATAAAGCTGAAGTAGGAAAAATGAAGAAGTTTATTTGTAAAGAGTTTGCTTCAGTAACCATACAGAAGTTTGACTTGGGACACGAATGATACAGAACAGATCTAAAAGAACATCTAGTTCTTTGTGTGGTTGTGTGGGCTCACAGAATACTTGCTAAGCTAGGTTTGTTTGTTTGAAGAAAATTGGTAAGGCAATATCTCAAGGTTCAGAAAAGCCCAGTATATTTTCAGGAGGCAAAATGAGGAAATGTTTTAAATGAAAGGGGGTGGAGAGAGATTAAGAAACTTAATGCTAAAAGAACATTTTCCTATTCCCCGTAATATGGTTTCTGAAAACAAATGGCCTTTTTCCTTTTTCCAAGGCTAATCAAGAAAAAAACAAAAGACTTTTTTATACTATATTTTAAATGAATATTTAAGCAAGCTGTGAAAAAGCCTTCTTCTGGCTCTGGACTAGGGATTTTCATTTCATACATTATTCAGTACTCCTTGCTCTAGATACAACACAATACATAGCAGTTTTCTCTACTGTGCCCATTAACACCAAATATTTACACTTTGTGGGAAGGTTTTGTGTTTTATTTTATTTTATTTTTTTGGTTGTTTCCTCCTAAATTTTAAAAAGTGACTGGAAGTTACCTGTATTTATTTATTTTATGTATTCTTTATAAGGATACATAAAATACAGTAAGATACCTTAAATTTTTGAAAGAACAAAAGAAAAGCAAGTTAGGACTGTCTAGAGAAGCCAAGAACTCATAACAAAATGAAGGTTGCCTTCTTTAGCTTAACTTATGATAACCACTGGCTGGAAGGCAATTTGAGATAGAGACTCAGGCAAATTAGACTGTCTATTAGCTGCAGAACCATCTGCCTTAGCAAGGTGTTGGTTAGCCCTCATTTATGAAAGCCAAAAAAAATAATAATAAAAAAATAACAACCTTTGTTCTTAGATGGCTGAGCAAAATGCCTGTGGGCGTACACAGATTCTTCTAAAAATCTTGCATTTACCCCAGCTCACAGATTAATGTTGTTTAAGGTCCCGAATCATGGCCCATAGGGGTTTGAACATGGAACACTTTCAAAACGGTTTTAGTCAGTTGCCCACCTCAGCCAAAATAACATATCGAGAACACTTCCTTTGACCATGTAGCCATGGACATTATGTTTTGACTAGGAAATAGGAAGAGTTTGCCATATGGATGCTGGTAATGATGGGGATTTCAGGTCCTCCTTTCTGCTGAGCTCACTGTGATGGATCATCTTTTCTGGCTGCTGATCTGGATGTAGAATACCTTCAAGTGAAGAATTACTCATAGTGACATTTCTTAAGAACCATATTGTCCCAGAGAAAAGAGACTCATTCATAAGCTTCTGAGGAAGCTCTCTTTCCCTGTCAGGGTGCTATTCCGACATTGTTAATGAAAAAAAAAATTATTCTGACACTTGTTAAACAATGGTAAGACAGACTTTATTCAGGGGCACAACAACATGGGTTTTACAGCAAGGGAGAGAGATTGGGTTCAACTCAGAATACATAAAGGAAACATGGGGATTTATAGTTAAGGAGCAGGATATGGTTCAGTGGATGAAATACTACTAAGACAAAGCATCAGAGGCAAGGAGAATTTCTGGCTAAACCAACTTGACAGGAGTCTTGAGAAAGGCAGGCGGATGTGGTCTCAGATATCAAAGGTGGGAGATTCTCACTAAGCTGACTTAGTAAGATTTTTGCTACAATTGGGCAATGCAAAGACAAGGGAAGTCCAAAGCTTGGGCCCAGTCGAGCAGAAGACTCAGAGGAGGCTGGCTAAAGTTTGATTACGGAGAGAATCTTTGTCAAGAAGTAGCAAGTAGGTTATAGTATACCATAATGACTCATGCTAATGCACAGAACTATTTGTGTGCTATCCTGATTCTAATTAACTTTCAGAAAGTGTGTAGTTACACACCTTAGTTTTGCAGGCTCTACATTTCTGTCATTCTGATCATTCATACGCTTGGAAGGACCTAGAAGAAGAGACGCCCTTGAAACCTGAGAAATAAGCATATTGTGCCCTGTCACTTCTCCTTCCTGTACTCATCTCCCCTTTGTTGGCATACTCATAATCTGTCCGGAGCTGCCTGAGTCTGAGTCTTATGGGACTTTGCATACAGCCAGTCCTTATGGATGGCTCCCCAGAAACCATGAAAACAGAATCTCCTAAGCTCCAATGAATTACTTTTTGATTATAAAATCTCTGACTAACTAGAGGATAAGACAATTCCCTCTGCTCATTCCTCCCCACCCTGACCCTTCTAATGACTTCATACTGCCCTATCTAGCTTCCTGTAGGACCCCACCTGTATGACCCTAAATATTGTTATGTTGGTTTATTCTTGTCACTTTCAGAAGCTAATTAAATGATGCTGGCTTGAATAGCTTCATTTATGAATTAATATGTTCAATTTAATCTACTTACAGGAAGTAAAAGATTTGGGAAATATAAGCATATTGATAAAAGATGTCTTTTATTAACTAGAGGTCTATGTTCATATAGGACCTTTAAAACATCAATGAGTAACCTTTTTAAATGCAATTAGAAATAAAAGTAAAATTCATTTTTTAACTGTTCTACTTTTCAGAATGTATTAAATATTAGACAGGAATAAAATGGGAAAGTATCCCACTCAGAAAACTGAAGAGACTTTAAAGCTTTACTTATTTTGTCTGACATCAGATGTCCTACTTGATTTTTTTGTGACACATAATTTTGAAATACACTTTATTTTATAACATCTAAATTCAGAGCTTTTCAATATTAAACTTCTTTTTTTGTTTTTGCTATATATATATACATATATATATACATGCTCCAGTTTCTTGTCACAGCATCAACATTTTACATCAAGATTTCTGGAAATAGGTTTGAATTAGAATATATAGTTTAGGGGCTATGTGGCACATTGGAAACATGGGGTTTTTTTATTGCCTGGATTGTATGGTTTCGACTTATCTATGTGTGCGTACAATTGTGTGTGTGTGTGTGTATGTGTGTTAATCAACATTAAAATTATGAATAAAAACCCATCTGGTAATTCAGAATTAGTACTTCCCAGACTAGTTGATAAATACTTTATCCTAATGTTCTTCATTAGAAACTAACAAATCCTGTATGCCCTCAAGTGGAAATGTTTCTTTTCCTCATGTGAAGTAGATAAAAGAGAGTAAGTGGGAAATGAGATTCATTCATTCATGTAGCAAAAAGAAGGGCAGCCAGGCTTTAAAGGCCACAGTGAGTGCTCACTTCAGCAGCTCATATACTAAAACTGGAATGACACAAAAAAGGTTAGCACGGCCCCTGCACAAGGATGACACACAGATTTGTGAAGCGTTCCATATTTTTGAATAAAGACCTGCTATAATAAATATATTAACTTAAACAGGAAGGAAGGTAGGAAGGAAGGGAGGGAGGGGAGGGAGGGAAGGAGGGAAGGAAGGAGGGAGGGAGGGTGGAAGGAAGGAAGGAAAGGCAGGCTAGCCACAGTGAGAGAGTCTGCTTTTGCAAGCCCTTTACTGCCATCCCCCACTGCTGTTGTCAGGACCCAGAGGCAACGGCTTGGCTTGAGTTATTGGATAGACACACCTGTGTCCTTTCTGTCATACCATCAGTTCCCCTGGCCTCCTGTTACTCTGTTGCCCGTCACCTAGCATTTACATGTGTCCAGTCCAGAATACCTGAGTTGTGTTTACATTTTCATTCAGTTCAAAATAATTTCTAATTTGAATTACTCTTTGACCCACAGATTATTTAGAAGTATTATTTAGTGTGCAAATATTTGAGGGATTTTCCAAAAATCTTTGTTTTTGATTTCTAATTTAATTCTGTTGTAGTCAGAGCGCATACCTTGTATGACTTGAATCCACTTAAATTTAACAACTCATTTTATGGCCCAGAATATAATCTATCTTGGAAAGTGTTTCATGGGCACTTGTCTTCTGTGGTTTTGTGGTTGTTCAATAATTTTGTTCAAGTTTTTTATATCCTTATTAAGTTATCTCTACTTGTTCAAATGAGAGAATAGTTGGAAATTTCATATTTGCCTGTTTCTCCTCGTAGTTCTTTCAGTTTTTGCTTCATATATTTTGAAGTTCTGTTCTTAGATACATAAGCATTTGGAGTTTTTAGGTCCTATTTATAGGACATGGACTCACGTAAAGTTTGTGATTTTGGATAGTATTACCTGTGTGATACCTTCTAACATGCCATTGGCTCACCTGGCCTCTAGTTACCATCACGCACACCACACACAATTCACATGTGTCCAGTCCAAAAAACTGGATTTGAACTAATAAGGAACTTAATACTGGAAGCACAACTATTCTAGAAATTCCTAGATAGAAGCAAAGTACCAAAACTGAGTCAAGAAGATATAGAAAATCTAAATAGATCTGAAAAAATAAAGACATTGAATTAGTAATCAAAAATCTCCCCCCACCACACACACAGCCCAGTACTAGATGGTTTCACTGATTAATTATACCAATAATTTAAAGAATTAACACTAATTTTTTGCAAGCCATTCTGAAAAATAGGTAAGACAACATTTCCTATTCATTGTAAGAAGTCAGTATTACCCTGATAGCAAAAATAGATTAAAATATATCACAAGAAAACAAAACTGCAGACCAATATCTCTTATGAATATAGACATAAAAATCTCAATCCAGACAGAATCCAGCAACCAAAAAGAATTATACATCATGACCAAGTGGGATTTAGCCCATGAATACAAAAATCAATCAATGTAATAGAGTATATTAACATAATAAAGGTCAAATCTCAACTAATGCAGAAAAAGCATTTGACAAAAATCCAACACACTCTCATGAGAAAAACACTCAGCATACTAGGAATGGAAGGGAACTTCCTCATCCTGATAAAAGTTATCTGTGAAAAATCCACAGCTACATCCTGCTTAATGATGAAGGACTGAAGTCTTTCCCCCTAAGATTGGGAGCAAGAGAAGAATGTTCAATCTTGCTACTTCTATTCTACGTTGTCCTGGAAGTTCTCACCTGAGCAATTAAGCTCCAAAAAGAAATAAAAGACATCCAGATGGAAGAAAGAAGTAAAACTATTTGCAGGTGACATGATCTTCTGTAGTGAAAATCCTAAGGAATCTACCAAAAAACTATTAGACATAATAAACAGGTTTAGCAATGGTGCAGTATACAAGACCAATATGTAAAAATCAGTTGTATTTTACACACTAGCAACAAACTAAAACTGACATTAAGGGGATATTTTCATTTACAATAACATAAAAATAAAATATGTAAGAATAAGTTTAACAACAGAGCTACTACAAAGGTGCTCTGAAGACTGCAAAACACTGTGGAATGAAATTAAAGAAAACCTAAAAAAATGGAAAGATCCCTTATTCATGGTTTGAAAAACTTAGTATTTTCAGATTGCTATATTTCCTAAATTGAATCAGCCTAATTCCTATTAAAATCCCAGCTAACTTTTTTTGTAGAAATTGACAAGCTGGTTCTAAAATTCATACAGAAATGCAAAGGGACCAGAATAGCCAAAACAATCTTAAAAAAGAAGAATAAAGTTGGAAGACTCACACTTCCTCATTTTAAAACTTACTTCCAAACTACAGCAATCAAGACAGTATGATACTGGAATAGGAAGAGACACACAGATCAATATCAGGTTTCTCTAGGCAAAAGAATGAGGTTGGACCTCTAAATCTACACCATATACAAAAATTAATTCCAAATGGATCAAAGACCTAAGTGTAAGACCTAAAACTGTAAAACTCTTAGAAGGAAACATAAATATTCATAGTCTTGGAGAAAAACCCAAAGCACAAACAAAACAAAAGAAAAAAATAGATAAATTGGACCTTAACAAAATGAAAAACTTTTGTGCATCAAAGGATACAGTCGAGAAAGTAACAAAATAATGAGGGTGGGAGGATGGGCAAAATGAGTGAAGGGTAGTGGGAGATACAGGCTTCCAGTTATGCAATGAGTAAGTTACAGGGATAAAAGGTACAGCATAGGGAATATATCAATGATACTGTAATAGCATTGTATAGTGACAGATGGTAGCTATACTTGCAGGGATTATAGCATGATGTATGAAATTCTCAAATTACTATGTTGTACACCTGAAAGTATTATAACATTGTGTGTCAACTATACTTCAATAAAAAATAAAGTGACAGAATGAAGGCAAAAATCATTTATGATAAAAACTCTGAACATTAATGTATAGAGGGAATGTACCTAAACATAATAAAGGCCATACAGGATCTCAAGGCCACAGCTAGCATCCTACTCAATGGTGAAAAGCTGAAAGCTTTTCCTCTAAGATCAGGAACAAGACAAAGATGCCCACTTTTTTTTTTAAGATTTTATTTATTTGACAGAGAGAGAGAGAGCACAAGCAGGGGGAGCAGCAGAAGGAGAGGGAGAAGCAGGCTCCCCGCTGAGCAGGGATCCCAGCAAGGACCCTGGGATCATGACCTGAACCGAAGGCAGATGCTTAACCGAGTGAGCCACCCAGGCACCCTAAGGATGCCCACTTTTATCACTTTTATTCAACATAGTGTTTGAAGTCTTAGCTAAAACAATTAGGCAGGAAAAAGAAATAAAATATATCCAAATTGGAAAGGAAGAAGTAAAACTGTCACAACTTGCAGATGACATAATATATACAGAAAATCCTAAGGACACTACCAAAAATCTGTTAGAACTAATAAATGAATTCAGTAAAGTTGCAGGATATAAAATCAATATACAAAAATTTATTGTGTTCCTCTACTAATAACAAACTATCATAGAGAGAAATTAAGAAAACAGTTCTATTTAAAATTGCATCAAAAAGAATAAAATACCTAGGAATAAATGTAACTGAGACCTGTACACTGAAAGCTACATGTTGGTGAAAGAAATTGAAGAAGACATAAACAAATGGAAAGAACAAAGCTGGAGGCATCATGCTCCCTGATTTCAAACGATATTACAGAGTTACAGCAATCAAAACAGTATGGCATTGGCATAGAAAACAGTCACAGAGGGACACCAGTGTGGCTCAGTAGGTTGAGCATCCTACTCTTGGTCTTAGCTTGGGTCTTGATATCAGGGTTATGAGTTCAGGCCCTGTGTTGGGCTCTATGCTGGGCATGGAGCCTACTTAAAAACAACAACAACAATGAAACAGAGACCAGTGGAATAGAAGACTATCCAGAAATAAACCCATTCATATATGGTGAATTAATATTCAACAAAGGAAGCAAGAATATACAATGGGGAAAGGATAGTCTCTTCAATAAATGGTGCTGGGAAGACCGGACAGCCACATGCATAAGAATGAAACTGGAGCACTATCTTACACTATACACAAAAATTAACTCAAAATGGATTAAAGACTTGAATGTAAGACCTGAAGCCATGAAATTCTTAGAAGAAAACATAGGCAGTAAGCTCCTTGATGTCAGTCTTGGCAATGATTTTGAATCTGATTCCAAAAGCAAAGGCAACAAAAGCAAAAATAAACAAGTGGGACTACATCAAAATAAAAAGCTTATGCTCAGCCAAGGAAACGACCAACAAAATGAAAAGGCAACCTACTGAATGGGAGAAAATATTTGAAATTCATATATCTGATAAGGAGTTAATATCCAAAATATATAAAGAACTCATAAAACTCAATAACAAAAAAATCTGATTTTAAAATGGGTAGAATAAACATATTTCTAAAGAAGACATACAAATAGTCAACAGGCACATGAAAAGATGCTCAGCATCTAATCATCAGTGAAATATGGATCAGAACCACAATGAGATATCTCACACCTGTAAGAATGGCTATTATCAAAAAGAACAAGAAATAAGTGTTGGCAAGGATATGGAGAAAAGGGAACCCTCTTACACTTGTTGGTGGGAATGTAAATTGGTGCAGTCATTATGGAAAACAGTGTGGAGGTTCCTCAAAACATTAAAAATAGAACTACCATATGGTCCAGCAATTCCACTTCTGGGTATTTATCTGAAGAAAACAAAACACAAACTTGAAAAGATATATGTACCCCATGCTTATTGCATCATTATTTATAATAGCTATGATATGGAAACAACCTAAGTGTCCACTGATTGATGAATGGATAAAAAAGAGGTGGTAGATATAGACAATGGAATATTATTCAGCCATAAAAAAGAATGAAATATTGCCATTGAGACATGAATGGACCTGGAGGGTATTATGTTAAGTGAAATAAGTCAGAGAGAGAAACACCAATACTGTATGATCTCACTTATATGTGGAATCTAAAAAAAAAAAAAAAAAAACAAGCTCGTAGATACAGAGAACAGACTGGTGGTTGCCAGAGGGTGGGTGTGGGGGATGGGCAAATGGGTGAAAGGAGTCAAACGGTATAAAATAAATAAGTCATGGGGCGCCTGGGTGGCTCAGTTGGTTAAGCGACTGCCTTCAGCTCAGGTCATGATCCTGGAGTCCCGGGATCGAGTCCCGCATCGGGCTCCCTGCTCGGCAGGGAGTCTGCTTCTCCCTCTGGCCCTCCCCCTCTCATGCTCTCTCTCTCTCTCTCTCTCTCTCATTCTCGCTCTCAAATAAATAAATAAAATCTTAAAAAAAAAAAAATAAATAAGTCATGGGGATATAATGTACAGCATGGTGACAATGGTTAATAAATCTATATCGCATATTTGAAAGTTGCTAAGAAAGTAGATCTTAAAAGTCTGCATTAAGAAAAAAATTTTGTAACTATGAATGGCAACAGGTGTTAACTAGACTTACTGTGTTGATCATTTCATAATATATGAATATTGGATCATTATGTTACATACCTGAAAGTAATATAATGTTATTTGTCAGTTATACCTCAATTGTTTTTTAAAAAGGACGAAACAATCAAGTTACAGAGTGGGAGAAAACATTCATCATATATATCTTTCAAAGGACTTTATCCATAATATATAAAGTTCTACAAATTATGAAAAATCAAACAATACAATAAAAAGGATTGAACAGACACTTCATAAAAGAAGACACACAAATGTCCAATAGCACATAAAAATATGCTAAATATTATTAGCCATTAAAGAAATTAAAATTAAAATCCCAGTGAGATACCATTTTGTAATTACTGGAATGGCTACAATTAAAAAGATTAACACCACCAGTGTTAGTGAGAATGTGGAACAGATGGGACACTCATACATTGTTAGTGAAAATGAAAAATGGCTTAGCCACTTGGAAAACTGTTTGGCATTTTCATACAAAGTTAAATATACATTTACTATATGATCAGCAGTTCTATTCCTGGACATTTACCCAAGAGAAATAATAACATACCCACACAGACTTGTGCAAGAATGATCACAATGGCTTTCTTTATAATAGCCCCGAACTTGAGCCGACACAATGTCCATCAACAGAAAAATGGATAAACTAATTACAATAATTCATACAAAGGCATATTACTAAGTAATAAAAAAACTACTTATCCACAATAATATGAGAAAACCTCAAAAATATGTTAAGCAAAACAAGGCAGACACAGAACAGTTCTTACTGTATAATTCTATTTATCTGTAAATCAGATGTAAATCAGGTAAAACTAATCTGTAGGGGAAAAAATTAGAATGGTAGTTGTCTCTTGGTGAATGCCAATGAAGTCTGGCTGAAACAAGCATACGGGAACTTCCTGAATTGATGGAAGTGTGGGTTACATAAATTGTTGCATTCATCAAAAGTCATTGATTTGTGCACCGATCTGTAGATTTTGTTCTGTGTAAATAAATTTAACTTTTAAGACTTTTTTTATTTAAATACAATTTAATTAACATATACTGTATTATTAGTTTCAGAGGTAGAATTTAGTGATCCATCAGTTGCATACAACACCCAGTGCTCATTACTTCCAGTGCCCTCCTTCATGCCCATCACCCAGTTACCCCATCCCCCCACCCATCTCCCCTCCAGCAACCCTCAGTTTGTTTCCTATAGTTAAGAGTCTCTTATGAATTGCCTCCCTCTCTGTTTCATCTTATTTCATTTTTCCTTCCCTTCCCCTATGTTCATCTGTTTTGTTTCTTAAGTTCCACATATAAGTAAAATCATATGGTATTTGTCTTTCTCTGTAAATAAATTTAACTTTAATAAAAGAACTGTATAGCAAAAAAAGGTAAAAATCTGCAGAATAGGAGAAAATATTTGTACATTATATATCTGATAAGGGTCTGGTATCCAGTATATGTAAAGAAGTATTACAACTCAACAACTAAAGGACAAACAATTCAACTTTAAACATGGGAATTGAATTGAATAGACACTTTTCCAAGAAGATACACAGGTGGCATGTATGTACTGAAAAGATGCTTAACTTTTATTAGTCATTAGAGATACGAAAATCAGACCACACTGAGATAGCACTTCAAACCCACAAGGATAACTGTAGTCAAAAAGTCATATAATAACAGTGTTGGTGAGGATGTGGAGAATTTGAAAACCTCATATGTTGCTGGTGGGATTGTAAAATGCTACAGCCATTTTCTGAAACAGTTTGGTTCCTCAGAATATTAAACATAAAGTTACCATATCACCCAACAGTTCCACTCCTAGGTATATACACATATATCAACTGATGAATGGATAAACAATCTGTGGTATATCCATACAATGGAATATTATTCATCAGGAAAAGTATGAAGTGTATTTTTTCATGCTACATAGTCTATGATTTCATTTCATGAAATATTCATAATAGACAAATTTATGGAGACAGAAAGTAGATTTGTGGTTACCAGGGTCTAGGGGAAAATGAGGAATGAGAAGTAATAGTTAGTGGGTATGAGGTTTTTTTTGAGGTGATGAAAATGTTCTGGAATTAGATAAGGGTTATGATGCACAGTTTTATGAATATACTAAAATCAATGAATTTTATAAATACACCATAAGATGGAGAATTTTATGAGCATGTGAATGCTATCTCTGAAAAAGAATTATTCAAATAATTATAAAATTCAATCAAGAAGAGGTAAGCAAGGTGTATAGATTTGTATGAAAAACAATACCTTTCTATTTACCTTTAAATTGGAGAAGGTAATGATGACAATTTCCTATTCACAATCTTAAATGTAAACCTGAATTACCTAGGAATAATCCCAAGAGATGATATGCATTAGCAAGATGAAAGCACTATGAAACTTTTAAAGAGAAAGCTTTCCAAAACAATAGAATGAGAATGGCCAATTCAATAAACAAGCATTTGAAAATTAGCTCTTTGTCTAGAAAAAATTACGTTACAGTCTCATCTCAACTTATAAGAATTTCAACAAATTATAAAACTAAATTCAAAAAAATTGAATAAAAGAATGAGAAATTATAGATTAATATTCCATTTATTTCAGGAGAAAGGTTTTTTTTTTCATTATAACTATCAGTAATATTAAATATCCAGGGGGTAAGATAGCCTCATACTTTGCAGAACAGAGTATAAATGGTACAATCCACTGGAAATATTTGGTAATATGTATCAAGAGCTTTTTAAAAAATGAGTTATTTTTTGAAATCTAAAGAAAAAAATTAAGGGTGTACACAAAAATTTATCTGCAAGAATTTCATAAATATTCTTAAAATATAGACAAATAGGTAGAACAAACATATTCAGAAACATAGATTACAGTCTAGGTGTCAGCAAGAAAATGTAATATCCAGTCAGGCAGTCTGGGAAGGTGACATGAAAGAAAGAGGTTTGTCAGTGGTTGTGGAGGATTTGAGAATGTGGTAGAGAGAAAAACACAATACAGCAGGCCCTAGTATATAAGCAAAGAAGTTATGAAGGGCACCTAAACAAAACAGATCAAGCTCATGTAAAAGGCTGTAATTGCAAATACTTCTTAACTTGCTAAGAAGAGTCCATCTGCAGAAGGTTGCTCAGTTTTTTTCATATTATAGCCAGGTTTTACGTAGATAAAATTTTTCCTATGTTCTTTAGTCACTAGAAGATTTTTCCTAAGTTGGCATCTGTTCCAATATAAAAATATGAAACTTTATATCTTTAAAACTTATTAACCTTGTACTACCACCTATCTTCTCAATTACTTTTTCAGTTAATTTTCAGTGCATTCTAAACCTGACAAAAGAGATGAAACAATGTTCCCCAGTATGGATAGTAACAGCTGATACATATATAAGTTAATACAGTAGATTTCTATTTTCCATCCTTAGACTTTCAGGGGCTTTGAAGGAGTGAGAAAAAAATGCCCACTGGAGTGTAGCTTATAATAAAAAATAATAATAATGATTTGCTTAAAAGATTGGGTGCCTGGGTGGTTCAGTTGGTTAAGCGACTGCCTTTGGCTCAGGTCATGATCCTGGAGTCCCAGGATCGAGTCCCACATCTGACTCCCTGCTCAGCAAGGAGTCTGCTTCTCCCTCTGACCCTCCCTCTTCTCATGCTCTCTCTCTCATTTTCTCTCTCTCAAATCAATAAAAACCTTAAAAAAAAAAAAGATTATTTGTGTTGGCGCCTGGGTGGCTCAGTCGTTGGGCGTCTGCCTTCGGCTCAGGTCATGGTCCCAAGGTCCTGGGATTGAGCCCCTCATCGGGCTCCCTGCTCAGCGGGAAGCCTGCTTCTCCCTCTCCCACTCGCCCTACTTGTGTTCCCTCTCTCACTGTGTCTCTGTCAAATAAATAAAATCTTTTTAAAAAGAAAGATTATGTGCTATCATATATCATGCTATTTACAAATATAGAATGTTATATGACAATGCTCAGAATTCCATATTATATTTTAAAAATCATAAATTATATATTATAATCCTAATATTATAAAATATTTTATATACATTAGAAAAAATACTAGAGAATAAAATTCAAAATGCTAACAGTGTTTTTAGGTAGTGTTCATTTCTTTCCTTTTATTTGTTTAGTTTTCTTTTTTTGTTACTTTGATCATATATTATAGTTTTAATGGAGGAATCAAATTGCATGTAAAAATAGATGAGTCTTTGTGATACTGTATAACACTTAAATGATCCGTAATAGGCAAGTTGATGTAGTAGGGACTTTGGGACCTGGAATGTTTAAGTCAAAGAGTTTTAAATCTAGCAGTGAGACAAAGTGTAAATAGTTAAACAGCACAAGAACCAAAGAGCGATCACAATAATACTTCATAATTAATTTCTAAAAGTTTCATTGACAATAACCGAAAGTTCTTCTATTTCAAGAATAATTAATGCCATCTAAGAAGTTAAAAATATTACTAGTCAGATAAACTGAGCAGTTGTTACATACATAGCAGATCTCCTGAATTTCTTTTGTGGTGGCATCTTCTACTTGCTAACTAATACATATTTTGTGTATTTTACTGTGGGTTAAGGTGAAGGTGAATGCAACAGTAATTTTAGAGTTTTTTTATATTTATTTTTTATTATTTAAATTGTTTAGAATTCCTTTTGTTTAACATTTCTTTGATATGAGACTAACACCTAAAATAGGTTAAATAAGTTAATGTGTAACTATTCATTGAGAATTTTGTTTTCTTGTTTTTATAAGTAATCACACATACAAAAGAGTAACTATATATTTGCAAAGATTTTTGTCATCTTTGTGGTCCCTTATGGTCTGGTACTATTTTCTTTATCTTTAAATATACACTAAAGAGACTGAAAGACTAGAGTGTTAGATCTTATAAAATTATTAAAACTGTCTTTAGAAAGAGAAACAAGTTTTCTGTTATTTTTACCACATTCCAATTTGAACAATCATGATTGAAGAGAAAACAGGTTCAAACAGCTTTGCCTTAGGATATGCCTGGGGAAATACTTATCTGTGATTAACCTATTTCAGAGGAAAAGGGTTTTGTTTTGTTCTGTTTTGTTTTGTTTTGTTCAGACAGCAAAACTAAATCATGAGTTAGAAGTAAGAACAGATCAAAATTTAAATAGTAACATTAAAACGGTGTCATTTTAAAAATTTTCTAACTACAAAACCATTAGTGTTATGTTTCCCTTTTGAGATTGTAATATAATTGCTCATTTAAGTAATGATGCTATTAGACAACCATCTGTAATAAATTTGTTTTTATGGTTTGTCTAAAATCATGTTTTTGAATACCAAAATGTCATATTAAATAGTAAAACATTAAATTTTAAAAACACTGAAACTTGGAATGAAATTTTAACTTAAAATTATTTCTGCTGGCGCACCTGAGTGGCTCAGTTGGTTAAGCAGGTGACTCGATTTCAGTTCAGGTCATTGGGATGGAGCCCTGCCAGGCTCTGCACTCGGCAGGAGTCTGCTTGAGGATTCTCGCTCTCCTTCTCCCTCTGCCCTGCCTTCCCCTCATGTGTGCACTCTCTCTCTCTCAAATGAATAAATAAATCTTTAAAAAAATTATTTCTACTCATTAATCAGTGCTAAGTAATTGAAATACAAGAACAGAACCTATTTTTATACTTGTACTTGGAAGACAATGGCCATAGAATTTATATTTACTCTAGATGTAAGGAAAGGAACAGCATGTAATTCTTAACTTTTGATAATCTGATTTCTTCTCCTTCGTCTTCAGAATGATTCATCATCTGCTTATTGTTTGAAATATCTTTCTGTAGTAAATTGGGGGCGGGAGAACAATGGAGAAGGAGCAATAGTATCTATATTTAAATCTTTCTCTGCAAGATTTTATCCAAAACTTTTCAAAATTAAACATCTTTGGAGCACAAGCACACAATTGCTATGAAATGTTCTTTATTTGCAATATTGTTACAATTGAAACAATTCCAAAGGAATGTGGTTTAGGAATCAGGTGTTTTTGCCAAATAAAGAAAGAAGGTCTGATTTTATTTATTTTTTTTTTAAGATTTTATTTATTTATTTGACACAGAGAGAGCACAAGTAGGCAGAGTGGCAGGCAGAGGGAGAGGGAGAAGCAGACTTCCCGCAGAGCAGGGAGCCTGACGTGGGGCTTGATCCCAGGTCCCCAGGATCATGACCTGAGCCGAAGGCAGCCGCTTAACTGACTTGAGCCACCCAGGCGCCCCAAGAAGGTCTGATTTTAGATCAGTTAGTATTATTGACCTCTATTTTAGGGAATCCACCATGCTATATTGATTATCAAATTTCTTCCATTTTTTTATACAAGCCTAAGATTGCAGAATGAACACTTGTGAGAGGGGAATGGTGTACCTAAGTTTAAAATAGTCGCACTGCAAATAAACTAGTGCAAAGTCCAAGTTTTAAGGCTGGTGCTTCTCACCTCAGCACCTGGGGGAGGGAAAAAAACAACCAGATGACTAAGAATACCCTGGGACTACAATAGACGAGGGCTGCAATGTTCAGGAAAGTACAGAAGAATTTTCTCCTTTTCTGCAGGAATGATAACCATTGTATTTTTTTTATTGAGGTAAAATTCATACAACATAAAATTCATCATTTTAACCATTTTAAAGTGTACAGTTCTGGCTTTTAGTACATACACAGTGTTGTGCAACCATTACCATTATCTAATTCCAGAATATTTTTCATCACCCCAAAAATAAACGTTAAGCCCGTTGAATAGACCACCCCTTCCCCAAATCCTGACAGCCACAAATGTGCTTTCGGTCCCTATAGATTTACCTATTCCAGACATTTCATAGAAATGGAATCATATAATATGTGACTCTTTGTATCTGGCTTCTTTCCCATCACATAATATTTTCAAGGTTTGTCCAAGTCGTAATATGTATCAGTACTTCATGCGTTTTTATAAAAAAGTAATATTATATATATATATGCTACACTTGGTTTATCCATTCATCATTTGATGGATGAGTTGTTTCCACTCCTGACTATTATGGATAATGTTACTATGAACACTCATACACAGGCTTTTTTGTATGAATCTGTTTCAGTTCTCACAGGTATATAATAACAGGAATGGAATTGTTTGGTCCCATGGAAAAATATGTTTAGCATTTTGAGGAACCACCAAATTGTTCTCCATGGAGGCTGTATCATTTTCTATGACCTGAGCTGAAAACAAGAGTTGAACACTTAAACAACTAAGCCACCCAGACGCCCCAAGACTATCCCTTATTGAATGGTCTTGACACCATTGTCAAAAATCAGTTGACCATGGATGTAAATAAATGTTTATTTCTGGATGATCAGTTTTATTCTATTGATCTATATATCTATCCTTATGCTAGTGCCATACTGTTTTGCTTGGTATAGCTTTATAACATTTGAAATCAGAAAGTATGAGTCTTCCCACTTTTTTTTTACCCTAGGTTGGCTATTTCAGGTGCTTTGCAATTTCGTATGAATTTTAGTATCAGTTTGTCCATTTATGAAAATAAGTCATTTGGAATTTTTTTTTAAGATTTTATTTATTTATTTGAGACAGAGAGAGAGAGAGAGCACAAGCTGGGAGGAGGATCAGAGGGAGAGGGACAAGTAGACTCCCTGCTGAGCAGGGAGCCTGATGCAGGGCTGGATCCAAGGACCCTGAGATCATGACCTGAGCCAAAGGCAGACACCCAGGTGCCACTCAGTTGCAATTTTAATAGGGAATGCATTGCAGTCTCTGAACTGACTTGAATCTATAGATCAATTTAGGAAGTATTGCCATCTTAGCAATATTATATCTTCTGATCCCATGAGCACAGAGTGTCTTTCCATTTCTTTAGGTTTCCTTCAATTTCTTTCAGTGGTGTTTTATAGATTTCAGCATATACATCCTTCACTTCCTTGGTTAAATTTACCCCTAGGTATTTTACTCATTTCCATGATATAATAAATGGAATTGTTTACTCAAGTTCATTTTTGGATCACTAGTATACAGAAATAAAAGTAATTTTTTATATGTTGAACTTGTATCCTACAACTTTACTAAATTTGTTTATTAGCTCAAATTATCTGTGTGTGTGTGTGTGTGTGTGTGTGTATTCTTTAGGGTTTTTTATATTTAAGATCATGTCATCTACTAATAGAGATACCTCTACTAATAGAGACAGCTCTGTTGCAGTATGAATACCTTTTATTTCTTTTTCTCAACTAATTGCCATGGCTAGAATTTTTGGTATAGTGATGTGTAGAACATTGTTGTCTTGTTTGTGATATTTGGGGGAAAGACTTCAGTTTTTCATCATTGAGTATGATAATAGCTGTGAGTTTTTCATAAAATCCCGATAAGAATCAAGTTGAAGAAGTTACCTTCTACAGCTGGTTATTGATGTTTTTATCATGAAAGAATGTTGGATTTTTGTCAAATGCTTTTTTCTGCATAAATTAAGATGGTTGTATTTTCTTCTTCATTCTATTAATATGGTATGGTTTTTTCTTCATTCTATTAAAATGGTATATTATATTGATTGATTTTTGTGTGTTGAACACTTTGCATTCCCAGGATAAATCCCACTTGGTCATAGTATATAAACCCTTTAATATGTTTTTGAATTTGTTTTGCTAGTAATTTGCTTAGCAATTTTGCATGTCTATTTATAAGAGATATTGGTCTGTAATTTTTTTCTTGTGATGTCTTGTTTTAAAAAGATTTTATTTATTTAGAGAGAGAGCATGCAAGCATGCAAACAGGGACAGTGGGGGAGAGGGAGAGAGAGAATCCCAAGCAGGCTCCACTCTCAGTGCAGAGCCTGATCTCCCAACCCTGAGATCATGACCTGAGCCAAAATTGAATCAGACACTTAATGGACTGAACCACCCAGGCACCCCTATTGTGATGTCTTTATCTAGCTTTGGAGTCAAAGGAATGCTGGCCTCATAAAATAATTACAAATGTGTTCTTTCCTCTTCTATTTTTAGAAGAGTTTGAGAAGAATTGGTGTTAATTCTTCTTTAAGTATTTGGTAGAATTCACTGGTGAAGCCGTCTGGTCCTGATCTTTTTTTTTTTTTTTTTTACCGAAAAGCTTTCAATTACTGGTTCAATCTCTTTGCTTATTACGGGTCTTTGGAGATATCCTACTTCTTCTTGAGTCATGTAGGCAATTTGTGTGTTTCTAGGAATTAGTCCATTCCATTTAGGCTATCTAATTTTTTTGGTATATAGCTGTTCATAGTATTCTGTTATAATCCTTTTCATTCTGTAAAGTTGCCAGTAATGTCTTCCCTTGCATTCCTGATTCTAGTAATACGAATTTTTCCCCCTTTTCCTTGTCAGAGTAACTAAAAGTTTGTCAATTTTGTTTATCCTTTTAAAGAACCAACTGTGGTTTGCTTATTGTCTCTATTGTTTTTCTATTACTCATTTCACCTTTCCACTCTAATATTTATTATTTCCTTCCCTCAGCTTTCTTTGGATGTAGTTTGCTTTTTATTTTCTAATTTCTTACAATGAAAGGTTATTGATTTGATATATTTCTTCTCTTTTGAATACAGGCGTTAGCAGTTATAAATTTCCCTCTAAACATCGCATCTGGTATAAGCTTTGGTATAAAGCTTTGGTATGTTGTTTTCATTTTGATTTATTTCAGATTATTTTCTAATTTCTTATGTGATTTCTTGTTTAACTGATTGGTTGTTTAAGAATGTGCCATTTAATTTCCACATATTTGTTAATTTTTTAGATTTCCTTCTGTTACTGATTTCTAATGTCAATCCACTGTGGTCAGAGAAGATACTTTGTATGATTTTAATCTTTTTCAATTTATTATGACTTGTTTTGTGGCCTGATTTGTATCTATCCTGGAGAATGTTCTCTCTGCACTTGAGAAAAATGTGTAATCTGCTGTTGTTGGGTGGAGTGTTCTATATATGTCTATTAGATCTAGGTGATTCATGATGTTGTTGAAACCCTCGATTTTCTTATTGTCTGTCTAGATAGTCTATCCATTATTGAAGTCAGGGTATTGAAGTCTCCAACTATTATTGTAGAACTAACTCTGTTTCTCTCTTCAATTCTGTTAGTATTTGCTTCATGCAGTTTGAGGTTCTGATGTTTGGTGCATATGTATTTACAAATATTAATACTTTGATGGATTGACAATTTTATAATTATGTCTTTCTTTGCCTCTTTTAACAAATTTTGTCTTAAAGTATTTTTTATCTGATATTAACATAGGAATCCTAGTTCTCTTTTGGTCACTATTTGCATGGGATATCTTTTTCCATCGTTTCAGTTTAATCTATTTGTTTCTTTGGGTTTAAACTGAATCTCTTGTAGACAACATACAGTTGGATCTAGTTAAAAATCTATTCTGCCATCTCTACCTTTTAGTTGGAGAATTTAACCAGTTTACATTTAATGTAATTACTCATAAGGAAGGACATACTTCTATCATTCTGGTACTTGTTTTTATATATCTTTTTTATTTTTATTCCTCAGCTTCTCCATTACTGCCTGCTCTTATGATAAATCAATGTTTTCTAATCCCCCATTTTTATTCCATTTTCATTTTTTATGATATATGGTTATTTTTTTAATGGTTGCCCTTGGGATTAACAATTAATATTCTAAATATATAATAAGCTAGTTTAAAGTAATACCAGTGTAGTTTCAGTAATACAAAAACTTTGCCATATATCACTCTGCCCTCCCTTTTACACTGTTAGTGTCACAAATTATAATCTTTCAACATTATGTGCCCAACAACATAGATTTATACTTATTACTTTATACAGTTGTCTTTTATATAAGAAAAAAAAGAAGAGTTACAAACCAAAAATACATTAATACTGACTTTTATATTTATTTCTGTGGTTACCTTTACCAGTGTTCTTCATTATTTCGTGTGCATTTCAGATACTGTCTAGTGTCTTTCATTTCAGCCTGAAGGACTTCCTTTAGTATTTCTTGTAGATCTATTAGTGATGAACTCTCTCAATTTTATTTATCTGGAATATCTTAATTTTTCCTTCATTTTTGAAAGACAGTTTTGCCAGATATAGAATTTTTGTTGACATTTTTTTTTTCATTTAGCATTTTGAATATGTTATCCCACTGCCCTCTGACTTCCCTGGCTTCTGATAAGAGAATAGATCTTAATCTTACTAAGAATCCCTTGTATATAGTGGGTACTTTTCTCAGGGTGCTTTCAAGATTTTCTCTTTTAGCTTTCAACACTTTGATTATAATGTGTTTTAATGTGAGTCTCTTTGAGTTTATCTTACTTTGATTACTTGAGCCTCTTGAATATGTAGATTTAAGTCTGTTGTGAAATATGGGAAGTTTCAGTCATTTTTTTCTTCAGATGTTCCTTCTGGCTTTTTTCTCTCCTGTCTTTCTGGAGCTCCCATTTTGCAAATCTTGATATTCTTAATAGTGTACCACAGGTCTCTTAGGCTCTGTTCATTATTTTTCATTTTATTTTCATTTCTGCTTCTCAACTGTATAATCTCAATTGACCTATATTCAAATTTACTGACTCTTCTACATGGTCAAATCTGCAGTTAAATCCTTTCAGTGAATTTTCCATTTCAGTTATTATACTTTTCAACTGCAGAATTTCTATTTGGTTCCTTTGTATAATTTCTATCTATTCATTGATATTCTTTATTTGGTGAAACATCATTCTTTCTTTAGTTTTTTGTGCATGGTTTTCTTTAGCTTTTTGACCGTATTTAATATAGTTAAAGTCTTTGTCTAATACGTACAATGCCTGGGCTTCCTCAGAGACAGTTTCCATTAATTTCTTTTTTTTTTTTTATATGGGCCACACTTGTTTCTTTGCATGTTTCTTTTTTTTTTTTTTTTTTTGAAAACTGGACATTTTGAATATTATAATGTGGTGAATCTGGAATCAGATTCTTCATCCTCCCCAGCATTTATTGTTGTTCCTTGGAGTAGTTGCTGCTGTTTATTTGCTTACTGGCTTTTCTGAAGTAATTCTGTAATATCCATATCCTTTGTTATATATAGCCACTGAAGTCTCTGTTCTGTTAACTTAGTGATGAGCTAGTGATTTAACAGAGATTTCCTTAAAGCCTTGAACAAATAAAACCTTTTTAAAATTTCTTATTTTTTGTACATGGACTTTCTGTGTGTATGTGCATGTTGGGACATGCCTTCAGCACTCAGTCAAACACTTTACAACTTTGCCTTAAACTTTAGTTCCTGCTTGTGCAGTGTCTCAGGTCAGCAAGATATGAAAGTTTAAGGCCGTCTTAGGTCTTTTATGAGCATTTTTCAGCTTTCCAGATGCCTGGGAATATATGGAAGCTTTTCAAAGCCCTTTTTGCCCAGAAGATCTCATTCCTCAGCCTTTCTTCCTTTTTGTTTAGTCTGTTGTTTGTCCTAACCATTATCCCTTGTTCCAGGTAGCATCAACCAATCCATTTACCTTTAAATATTTTAGTCAGATGACCCCCGGGTAGCTACCTCGCCTTGGGAGGGTTCCCAGTTTGGTGAAATAAGGCAAGCCCTTTGACATGCAAGTCAAAACTACAATAAGATATCACCTCACACCTGCCAGAATGGCTAAAATCAAAAACACAAGAGATAACAAATGTTGGCGGGGATGTGGAGAAAAAGAAACCATCATGCACTATTGGTGGGAATGCTAACTGGTACAGCTACTGTGGAAAACAGTATGGAGATTCCTCAAAAAGTTAAAAAGAGAATTACCCTATGATCTAGTAATCACACTATTGGGTACTTACCCAAAAAAATACAGAAACAGTAATTCAGAGGGATACATGCACCCCTATATTGCAGCATTTTTTACAATAGCCAAATTATGGAAGCAACCCAAGTGTCCATCAATAGATGAATGGATACAGAAGATGTACACACACACAATGGAATATTATTCAGCCATAAAAAGAATAAAATCTTACCATTTGCAATGACATGGGTGGAGCTAGAGAGTATAATGCTAAGCAAAATAAGTCAATCAGAGACACAAATACCATATGATTTCACTCATATGTAGAATTTAAGAAATAAAATAAATGAGCAAAGGAAAAAAAGAGAGAGAGAGACAAACCAAGAAACAGACTCAACTCTAGAAAACAAACTGATGGAGAGGAGGAGAGTGGGAGGATGGGTGAAATAGGTGATGGGATTAAAGAGTACACCTGTCATGATGAGCACTGAGTAATGTATAGACTTGTTGAATCACTGTATTGTACACCTGAAACTAATATAACACTTCATGTTAAGTATACTGGAATTAAAAAAAGAGAAAGGCGGGCCCTTTGAACTAGTCTTCCAGGGAGCTGCCAGAAAGGTCAAAATGAGCAACCACAATTTTTTAAGAATAAGATCCATTGTGTTTGCCTAGTACTAGTTACCTGTCCTGAGAATGCAGGATGTTGTCTTCAAGTTCACCACTGAGCTGGGGAATGGGAACTAGGACACTGGGTAGAACAGTATGTTAAAATGTCACAAAACTCTTTTACTCAGATTCAGCTGTTTTTCTCTTAGTTAAGCATCCCCCTGGTTGCTATAAGCTTTTGATTCTTTTTCAGTTGATTCTAATAGTTTTTGCCACTTTATTCATTGCTTTTATGGATGGATGGACTTATGGGATTCTTTATTCCACTATTTTTGCGATACCATTTCCCAAAACCATTATATTTTAATTGCCTATTCATTTATGTTTACTAGATTATAATGAGCCTGAGAGCAGGTAGATACTGCATTTGCATTTCTAATAAGTTTACAGATGATGTTGATGATAATGGTTTGGGAACCACTGGCCTAGAGCAAGCAACATCTAAACTGAGCCATGAAAGAATAGGTAGGAATTAGCTAAATTAGGTGTTGGTATTGTTGTGGAGGGAGGAGCAGTGAGGAAAGCTGAGGGCAAAGGTTCAGACAGAGGACACCTGCATATAGTCCACAGGGACCTGCAGGTCTGTAGGAAAGGGAGAGTGATGAGATGAGGCTGCCAGGGCAAGGGAGAACCAATATTCAAAGCCATTTAAAGGCCTTTTACCATACTAAGGAGCTAGGATTTGGGGGGAGAGCCACTGAAGGAATATAAACAGGGAGCAACATGATCAGAAGTGATCAAGTGGCTTCAATGTAGGGTGTGGATTGAAGGTGGGCAAGACCAATAAGTAGGCTAATTAGGAAGCTACTGTAAGAACACGTTGATGACCAAGAGCTATATAGTGGCAGTGAAGATGGAGAAAAAGAAAGATTTGAAAGATATTGAAGATGCAGAAATTAAATTCCTGAACCCTCATTTCATGTCTGGAATGTAGGTGAGGGAGAAAAATTAAAGTTTATTCCTAGGTTCTTGCTTTGATCAGTTAAGTGGTACTAGTCACTGAGAGAGGTAACACAGGAGCAAAGAAGGCTGGAGGAGCAAGGAATGGAGAGAGGGATGATTTATATTGGGGACCTGCTGATGTCCAGTAGGTCACTGAGTAGAGAGATTTTGAACTCAGGAGAGAGATCTAAACTAAGACCCAGATTTGGGACTTGCCAGTCCATAGATCACTGAAACAAGGGAGTAGATGGAATTCCCTGGATACAATATGTGGAGCAAGAAATAGATCTAGATGGCTACACTTAGGAGATCCTTGAGAAACACTACCACTTAAGGGGAAACCTGGGGAAGAGGAATCTGCATTAGAGACTACAAAGTTGCTGACAGAGGAACAGGAAGAAAATCAAGAGGACATGACAGAATGGAAGCCAAGTGCATTAGCCATGCTGAAAGGTGGAGATCAAGTAAAACTAGGCATAACAGTATCAATTAGATATTTGAAGAAAGTAATTGATAACCTAAGTACAAATCCTGACAGTGGAGTTTCACGAGTTCAAACCAGAAATGCATGGGAGGTGAAAAGTAGAGGTAGGTAATATAGTGACAGCCAATTCATGGGTTGCCCTTTTCATTGTTTCAACATGATTGCTATGAATTTATCTACTATTAATAATGAAAAAATATATTCTTTAAATATGCCTTTTTATATTAAATTCTGGATATTTCTTACAATCTTCTTGTATATATTACTGCTTTCCTTCAGAAATAATGAGACCTTCTGAACAGATGGGTAGCCTGAAGATATTTCTATGAAAAAAATAGTAGAAAAAGAAATCTAAGAAGTTTAATGATTGTATTTTTTCCTACAGCTGTATTTCATATAAATGCACATCTAATGATTTCCCTTTTAGAAGTTGGTTTCTAGGGAATGAACCATATAAACTAACAAGAGCTTGTCTTTTAAAGATATGGCAGAATTTTCTCATTTTATTTTAAGGCAATGCTACAAAAATGCATCTTATTCCATTATACCAAAACCAATATCCTGAAATGCTTAGATTGAAGTACAGAGTTGTGTTAGTGTGTTTCCCAGGATTCAAAAAACAGTTAAAATCAATAACAGGAGACTCGTGAGGGCTTTTGCTTTGGTTTTTCCTCTCTGGAAATGAGATTATGGGATCTGTGACAATCTTGAATTCTCAAACTATATAATAAATACCCAGAGGGTCACCTGGAGAACATGAAAATTTCTGATAATTTAGAATTGGGATTTATTGATCCAAACTAGGATCATACAGATTTCCTCTGCAAAATGCAACTTATATTTCCTGCTCTGTACTTTGTTATGTGATTTCCTTCAGCCAGACTATCTCCTTATATCTTCTTCACTTTCCTCCATTTCTCTTGGTATCCATCAAAGTCCAGATTAAATACCACCTATTCTATTATGTTACTAGACTTACTAGGTACATACAACATAGAATATATGCTGTTTTATATGGAAGTTATTTGCACACTTATTTCTAGTTAAATCATAAGCTTCTAGAGCTATATCTTATTCCCCCATGTTGCCTAGCATGATACCCAGCATATGATTGTCACTATATAAATATTCATTTATTATACTTATATGCCAGGTATTAAAATTGTGTCTAGAATTAAAAGAATTCTCTTTTTTCCTGCCTAGCCAAAAAATAGAAGACCATAAAAAGGGGCAAAATTTCCTCTTTTGAGTTCCTAGTCATTCAAAATTTAGAATTCATCCAGGTGTAAGCAGAAACAATTATGTGTACCTAGTGGCTGCAAGTTTCTCCTGCAGAAAATAAGATTGGGACAAGCAAAAACATTCATTTGTTTTAAAATTTCTCTTATTTCTAAGGGTTCTCTGAGTATTTTTATCTGCTAATTACGATAGAAGGCTTCTTATAGGATTAGTCATTGGTCAATAAGTTGATAAGCTTGTTTAAAGCAGAAAGGCATTAAAGAAGTGTGTTAGAGGCTATAATTTAAAACATACATATAATCATTTACCAATATTTTTTAAAGGTTTATTTATTTTAGAGGGAGGGAGAGAAAGAGAGAGATAGCATGAGGTGGGGAGGGGCAGAAGGAGAGGGAGATAAATCCTCAAGCAGACTCTGTGATGAGGCTCCATGGAGCCCCATGGACCCTGAGATCATAACATAAGCCAAAATCAGGAGTCAACGCTTAACCAACTGAGCCAACCAGGTGCCCCTCATTTACCAATATTTTTGAGAAAAGGCCCGTTCTTTGACTATGTATCTGGTATTGGAGTGTACTCTTCTTTTTCTAACATAAATTACTGTAATGCATTATCTACTGTTCACAATGTTGGTTCTTAAATAAGAGTGTAATTCTAAAGATGCTTGAAGTAACCTGAGTATAGACTCTTTCTAGATTTTTATGTTTATTGACCACCCCAGGCTTATTTAATGACTCACCTACATGGAGTCTTTCCAAAGCATTCAAGATAGATTTTATACAAGTAAGTCTCCTTTTGTTTCACAGTCATGTGTAATTATTTTATTTATAATTTAGTTAAATTGTGTAAGATGATAACAATGGGCACAATTTGGGGACAAATACAACTGATTCTTAACAAGTAGCAATTCAGCTGGTTGGAGCAGAGGTGTTTGAGGCATACGAGACAGAGGTGCAAGTTAGCTGCTAGTGCTGGCATCTAGCATGACATGGGCAGTACTACTGTGTTTTACATAGAATGGAGAATAACCATTACTCTGGTGAACTACTTAAATGGAGAGCAAAGAGATCTTCTACTATACTCCTATATTATACTAATATCTTTCTGACATTGTTCCACAGAAAAGTTTAGGGGTACGTATTTTATTCAGAATTAAATATCTTCATCCTGTGTGTTAGCTGAAGGACAATGGAGTTAAAGGTAAGGGGAGGGGCGCCTGGGTGGCTCAGTCGTTAAGTGTCTGCCTTCGGCTCAGGTCATGGTCCCAGGGTCCTGGGATCGAGTCCCGCATCGGGCTCCCTGCTCAGCCGGGAGCCTGCTTCTCCCTCTCCCACTCCCCTTGCTAGTGTCCCTCTCTCGCTGTGTCTCTCTCTGTCAAATAAATAAATAAAATCTTTAAAAAAACAAAAAACAAAACTCAGGTTTAAAAAAAAAGGTATAGGGGAAAGAAGGATAAATAAAATTTGCTAAGAAATAACTTTCTTTGCTCGATGTGTTGATTCAGGAAGAGCTACCAAAGGCCTATAGAGAGAGAAAAAATAGTATAATACCATCTAGGCTATTTCAAGTGTATATGTTTCAGTTCTGGATTTATAATGATTTTTATGAAGAATTCATAGGAATACTTCATAAAAAATTTTTGAAAGAATGAGACGGAGGAGGGAATAGAAAAGTTGGGAAAATAAATTTATTTTTGCCTTTTGGAAATTGATTATGGATAGTATCATGAGCCACTCACTTTTGTGACATAAAATATCAGAATGAGAGTGGGGAGTTAAATCAGCTAAGAATATTCTGGAGATAAAATTATAGAAAAGGGTAGGAGGAAGGACCTCTGTAGTAAGGTTGGATTTTGTCTTCACACAATAACTAAGATGGAACAGTTCTTAGATATCACTTAATCTGGCTATTCATTCGAATTACACACACAGAAAAAAAAATTTTTAAATCAATTTCTTATAGGTCATCCCAATCCTCTTTCTTAATATGGAGATCTTAATTCAGTTACTCTAGTATTTAAATATCTCTCTCATTGTTTTCATATTTATTTCATTATTATTTTTGGTAATGTGATAATTACAAAGGGAGGACATTTAGAATAATTTTCAGAAAATACCTTTCATATCATTTTACTATAAAAAATAACTGGTTCAAGGAAGTTTTTGACTTAGTATAATATTGTGAAATCCAACTACTCATTTTCAGGACTATTTTTGATCCCTCAGAAACCCTGTTTGAGCCAGGTTGCCTGTGGATCTTTTTTTTTTTTTTAAGATCTTAAGCACATTCCTTAAAATATTAAGACACACTCAAAAGAATTCCATCCTATACAAATCTATTGACTCACTGGCTAGATGTAGGATATTTGTTTTGCTATTGGAAGATAAAAACTAGAATGAAATTAAGTGAAAATATAAGCAATACTGTTTCTGGGTTTTTTCCATGTTAAAATTCTGCTTAAGTAGGTTTTTGGTGGGTTTGAATTTCACCTAGAAAAGTAAAATATTATGGAGTTTTTCTGAGTGTTAAGTTTGCCTTCACATTTTGATGTTTTGCTTTTCCAGGGTTTTGAAGGTGTTTCTTTCACGAACAGCCCAGCGGATTCCATATATGACTGGTGGACGGGTCATGAGGATGCTTACAGTAATACTTCTGGTAGTATTCTGGTTTCTTGTTGGCTGGACTTCATCTGTTTGCCAGAATTTGGAGAGGCAGATTTCACTTATTGGCCAAGGGCAAACATCTGATCACCTCATCTTCAATATGTGCCTCATTGAGCGCTGGGATTACATGACAGCATTCGGTATGTGGTCACTTGGTTTGTGCGGATGGCTTGTCCTTTCTCCAGTGGCATTAAAACAGACTTCTTTAGAAGCCTTACCACACCCTTTCACAAAACTGAAAGGGATTTCACCTAATGTGGTTTGGGTAAAACAATGTTATGAAAAGGACAGTAATGACATGTGGAATGCAGACTTTTTCTGAGTTTCCATTCTTTTTCAAAGGTATGTAGCTTTGTAGCTTTGTTGAGAAAATGTAATCAAGTAAATCAGGAAGGAGAAATGCAGCAAATAAGAGCAACTTCTTCATACAAAAGGACTTTCTGTTTTGCATCTTATCAGTGTGTTCCCATTTGATTAACAATAGCTATTCTCTTGATTTATTTCTTTAGTTGGGAGAAAAAAAGGAAACATCCTGGTATTTTTTATATAGTTTTGGTCCTGTGATATTTCAGACTTGGGATCCAGGGCACTCTTGGTGTAGAGATTTTCCCTGCAAACTTTTTAACTAATCTGTCATTCTTCTAAAGATAATTTATTAGGAATTCTCTGGAGGTCCAGTATTACACAAAAATGAAGCTATGCTCCTTGGGATTAGTTAGAGAGAGTTCTGTAACTGAGAAACTGGAAAACTTGGGGGGATCACATGACAACTTAGGCCAGAAGCACAGGTTTTTCTAATACCCTGGTTTTGTGAAAAATGAGGAAGAGAAATCAATAGGAATTTTTCTGTTGTTAACATTAGGCTATTTTAAGCCAGGCCTCTAAGATACAAAAAATAATGAAAACAAATTTTTATTATTTTGTTGTCATTCCCTTCAGTTAACCACAGAACAAATCTTATTTTTTACTTGGCAGATGTCAAAAATAAACACGTGAGTCTAATTCCTATTTTCTGTCTCCCCCATATTTGGCAGTTGTTGGTTGAATATTCACATTTAGTATTTTGCTAGAAGTTAATAAAAGGTGTATTTAGTGTATAATTCAAATGTAATATTTTTCTGGGCGAGATATTTTAGGAATTTTATTGGCCTGATATCTGTAATAATAAAGCAAAGTGGGTATGTAAAAGGAATGATTATAATGATTATATGTAAAGCCAACCGTCATTATTTTGATCAATATCAAAGAAGATATCAAAAATATCAGTAGATATAAATATCAGAAGATTAAACATAGAACTAATCTGATTCTGACTTTAGTGTAGATATGAAAAGTAAATAAATTGTATAGATACAAAATTTCTACTCAGTAGAAACCTCTAACATTATTTTACATTGTTCAATCCAAATTAACCAAACTAGGAAAAATCACTTTCCCATATTACTGTGAAGAAAAGCCCACTATATTTATTTTCTGTTTTATAATACTCAAAATATATGATGAAGCATCACAGGGTAAGGAATAAACAAGCAGAAAGCATGGCCTATTTACCTAGCATTTTTTTTTATTTTGTACACCTTGGTTTTGAGATATATTTAAGGCCTTTTAAAAATTTCTTTTACACTCTGAAGGAAACCACATTCATGATCCTGATCTCTATGTAGAAATAAATAGGAATGTATAGCTGACAGTAACCTGCAATTTATTTTATATAAACTTTCTTTATATATAAGTAAAAGTTTCATATAATAAACAAGACCCACTGAGTATCATTTCTCTAGTACTGTGTTGAACACTTTGCAGGAGACATAAAATGTATAAAATTTTTGTTCCTCTCATCAAGGAGCTTACTACTGGTTTATATAAATGGGAATTGTTAAAAATTATTAAAAAACAAAATTATGTAGTAAAGACTCTTGGTACAATAGTAGTTCAATAAAGGAAGACAACACTTTGGACCAGAATCCAGGAATCCTTAAAGAGAAGTTCTCTGAGCCATGGGTAACACTTAGATTATTGTAGAGTGGTACAGAGAACATTCTCTTTAATAGGAATAGTGGTGGAAGTGGATGGAAATTATATGAAATGTGAAGGAAATGCCCAACTTTAAAAGAAGATTATGTTGGACTACATTGTGATTAATTCTGGATAGTTAAGTTTATTGAATCTTGAAAACCTGTTATAGGAATTTGGAGAACTAGGAATGTGATGTGATGAATCAGTAAGGTCAATCTAGTAGGATCAATCTAGATTGCCTTTAGAAGGTGTGTGTGTGTGTGTGTGTGTGTGGTGTGTGTGTGTGTATCTTTACGGTATATATGTATATATATGTATGGTATATATATGTATATCTGTAGTATATATGTGTATGTGTGTATCTCTATCTATCTCTCTATATGCACTAAATTCATAGGTTTGGGAAGAAGAATCATTAGAATGGAGAAAGAGCAGTGGTTCTCAAAAGTGTGGTCTCGGAACCAGCGACAACAGCAACACCTGGGAACCTGTGAGAAATGCACATTCTTGGGCCTATCTACAGACTTCCTTGGTCAGACACTGGGATAGTGGGGCCCAGCAGTCTGTGTTTAACAAGGCTTCTAGGTAATTCTGATGCTATTCTAAAGTGTAGAACTACTGACTCAGAGGAAGTAAATCAGACGAACTTACTAGAACATACATCACTTAACTGTGCTCTGGGCACTCCATAATACTCTGTTTCCCTGATCAATCACTAGAACATTCTTCAAAATGATTATTTCAAGTCTTGTAGCATATCCCCCCTTGACACCTCCCAACTATCCATGTTCCTCTTTTCTCTTAAAAAAGCAAGGTAGCAGTCAGACATCAGTTGTCTTCCAATTCTTGTCTACATATCTACAAATCTTCCTATATTCCTACCCATTCTTATTCACCCCCCCCATTACCTAAACTCATCCAACTTTAAACCCCTTATGTCCAGACCTGTCTCACTTTATATGACTGTCTTATCATCTGAAATGCCCCTACCTCCCAAATCTCTCATTGAAGAATTCTATTCTGACCACAACTTTCTCTCTTAGGTTATTTGTTTAAGTACCCCATCTGCAATAGCTCTTTAGATTCATGGGCTATTTTTAATTATACTTTACTGCCACTACATTCTGCTTTCCTCCAGAGAGACAGCTTACCAGGTAGCAGGTTTTTCCACTAGCAAAGATGAAACTATGAGAAAAGTAGGCATTTTTAATACAGTAATTCTGGATCATACCAGAAAAGGGGTGCACAGAGAGCAAGGAGGACCCTGAGCTCACCTTCCTGAGGAGCCTCAGGTAGGTAGTACAAGAGAGAATAGCTTGTGGTCCATAACTTGAGAGGGCTACAGGGAATGCAGTTCCTTGGACAATAAGCAGGTCTCAGTTAATGTAAGAAGAGAGAGAAGCTAAAAGGAGAGCTTGATGATTATGATGGGAAGATCTAGGTCATGGCTTTAGGAGTGAGATAAAATTAGCAAAACTTGAGAGGCAGGCATTAAACTAATACTCCCACAGGTGTTAAATGATAACATTAGGGTCTCAGAAAATAAAAGACTAGTGATAAGTTGCAAAGACAAAGAGGTGAGAGGAAGTGAAATGGTGGTGGTGGTGGTTTTGTTATCTCCAGGCACTGTTTCCATCCTATAAACTCCTGGAACACCTTCGTTTCAATAATACCCTTTTTCCTGCAGTGACACCTTTCTCTGAAGAAAAGTTGAGACACATGGTTTAAAAACAGGAACAAATATTTGAAATTAGGACTGTCTTAAAAAATCAGAGACATGTGGTTGCTGTGATTTTTTTTCACACTACCCTACAGCAATTCCATTTATTTATCTTTCGTGTATCTTTCATTTTTCTTTCTAGTGCATGTAGCACTAGATATTCTGTATTTAACCTCTCTTAATTTAATGTTTTCTAATGTGTGGTAGATGCTTCTTTTCAGTTCCCTTTATATATTTCTGTAAGTAGCATGTTTGCCCTCAGATTTTTTTATACTCAGACTGTTATTCAAGAATAAATTCTTGTATCTTCAGTCAGCCAAGAATAAACCTATACCAAAAGCTAAATTATTCCATTTCCTAAATGGAAATGCTTCTACAGAGGGGACAGGCTGCAGAGAAGCAATAGATAGGTTTTACCTTGAGGTGCAAAACTTTGTCAGGAAGCTCTGTACACTTACATTAGTGTCAGGAGTCAATTTAGAAAAGAAGAGAAAGTGATGGTTAATATATTTATAAACATGCATTCTGGATTAGCTTTACCTGTCGAAAAGGATCTATTTTTTAAAAATACAAATTGAAGAACCATTTGAAAGAGTGCAATACTAGTCTTCCCACTGAAGTAGAACTCTATTTAGAAATATGGGTCATAAATGTAAAAGATGGGTCTGTTCTGTTTTGCTTACTGCACAGGGCACCTCCAAAACTGCTCAGACAGCTGATTTGCCTGCCACAAGTGTTTCAGACAGGAAACAGGTTTAGAAACTGCTTGGAAAAATCTCCGAACTTCTATGAGACTCAGTTTCTTCTTTGAAGAAATATGTGAAAACAGAAAGGGGGAAAAAATGACTTTCAGAATCCCATTGTTATTTATATATATTTATAATTTTCAACTATCATGTTTGTCCTATATAAAAAATTGTGAGGTCAGCTTTAATGGAAAACGGATAAAGATGTAAACATTGCGACCTTAAAAGACAGGTGAACATGGGGCAATGTTTTACAGGCCCAATAGTCTGGGACTTTTTTAATGATTTTTTTTTAAATCTGGTGGAAAATGAACTTCAAAATGTGAATGTTCCAGAGTATTTCTAGACTAGAGTTCCTATAAAGACTTAAGCTGCCATACCTCTTTGAAAATCATCTATAACTATAATAACTATAATAGTATAGTACTATAATACTGTAGTACTTATACTGTTCATCATCACGTGGCTCAGCACTTTGAATTTTTCTGAGTATGTTTAAAGTACATTATCTGCCGTTCATATTCTTATATCTGCTCACCCCTCCTTTCTCTCCCAATCTGGTAGCTCTAACACTTCTCAACAACATTACCTAGATTGTTCTCAGTATATCCCTGACAACTAACAAAGTATCTGTCAGCTCTTGATAAATATTTGCTGAAAGAATAAAGGATGAGCTCAGCTCCCTTTATCTTGTAATATCTTCTATGGTCAGAATTAGACCAGTGTGAGGAAAAATGTTAAAGCTAAAATTCCAGGAGTTACACAGTTGTCCCCACATTCATTTTAATGTGAAGTGTATGTTCAGATTTTGGGAGGTATTTTTGAGCAAGTTATAGAAACTAAATTGGCAATCCCTAGCCCTTTTATGAAATTCTACCTCTGACTTGTCCAACAGTCAGAATAAGAGATCAGGGCGCCTGGGTGGCTCAGTTGGTTAAGCGACTGCCTTTGGCTCAGGTCATGATCCTGGAGTCCCGGGATCGAGTCCCACATTGGGCTCCCTGCTCAGCAGGGAGTCTGCTTCTCCCTCTCCCGCTCCCCCCTCTTGTGCTCTTTCTCTCTCTCACTCTCTCTCTCAAATAAATAAATAAAATCTTTAAAAAAAAAAAAGAATAAGAGATCAGTATAAATTTGGCATAGCAAATCAAAATTACAATTTTCAAAATATCACATAATGCATTTACAAATATTGAAGTAGAATGGAACTGATATGCTATGATAAAAAGTTTTATTTCACCATCCTTTTAGAGCTATGTAAAGGATAAGAGAGTTGTGACTGAGAAACATTCTTCTAAATTAATGGAGAAAGCAAATAAATATCCTAAAAATGTTGGTAGCAGGATTCTCAGATTTTTTTTCTAAATCTATTTACCCTATTTAGTATGTTGGTAGTCAGTTGTGCATGTTCAGGATTTTGCACAATAGCAATAAAATTTTTCATGGCTAAAAAGTTAAAACTCTGTTACCCTAGGAGTTTCCTAATTTGTTGGTAAAAACTGACAAATGAGTAGAATTAACTCCTCATGCCTGAATTACCTTCATAATGTCACCCCTAGCATAAGGAAGACCACTTGGATTCAGCGCTTGCAGGCAGGGTCCTCCAATATGAGGCGTCCAAGTTTGGAATGCATAAATTTAATAGAGGGGGTGATACAATGGAGTTCATTCTTTAGTTGGTTAGCAGTCAGTTTCTGACTACACATTCAAAACATAGACTGATGATAGTGAAACGTACCAGTGACTAAGATAAGTTAGAGTAAGTGAGCAGATTCTTACCTTACCTACAAGAAACAACAAGGCGGCAAAAGTGTGACTAATAGATGGTAGTGTCAAGGACATGGGGAGCTTCCATTCCACGGCTAAATCTCTGCATCAGACTAGTTCAGATCTAGGCAAGCACAGAAATGTTTCCTTGGTTACTTCTAGAAGTTAGGTGATGATAATTTAATGTGATTTAAAAGGGACATAATTGAGAATAAAGCTATTTTGCTGCCTTCCTTAACTGAGTACAAGAATATATACAAAAAGTTCTATCCAGGTTTCTATTTACCTCCTCTTATTCTCTGTATCTTTCTTTATCACTGTTATGGCCTAACTCTTCTCAACCACATTTATATGATTTAGTAAATATTCCCTGACAAGGATTCTTTTATAAATTAAGATCTTTGCCCATGTCTTCATAGTTGTGAAAAGTCCAGTGCATGAAGTATCTTGTGGTTTTGGGAACTTCTTAGAGCTTGACATTCCTTGCTATGTATTTTATTCACCAACTTTTAAAGAAAGACATAGAGAAAAATCCAGCAATAATCAAACAGGTATGATAAACTTGGGTTCACATTCCATTTGGGAATTTCTAAATATTTGGTTGTTTAAGGTAATCCCAATATTGATTCCCCCCACTATTCAGAAGTTCTAATTCATTTCCATGAATTTCACATGGAATGTGTTCACTGCAGAAAACATAATCTTTGCTTTCCTCTTCATTGACATGCTCTTCTTCTTTGTTCTCTTCCTTCCTGGTATAGTATTTTAAACCCACAAGACAGTATGTTCAGTAATTTAATTAGTCATATGTCACTATTTAGAAGGAACCAAGACTACAGAAACTGTCTTACTGAGTTATATAGGAAAATTCTAAAATAGCAATTATTTCTAAGGATTTAAATACTTAATTACCCTAGAAGATTAGGCTATCTTATGACAGGTGAAATGTGATATAAGCACCATTTAATGAGTGTGAGGGAAAATAGATTAGACTTCCTCTTCATCTGACTTAGATTAATGTTCATGATGTAGCTTCATGTACATACATCTTCTTTTATTCTATTGTACTGTATGTCTTAATCCACGCTGCATCACTTGTTACCACTTTAAAAAAGTATTTTTAATTTTTTTCTTTAAGATTTTATTTATTTGACAGGAGAGAGAAAGTACAAGCAAGGGTAGCGGCAGACAGAGGTAGAGGGAGAAGCAGGCTCCCCACTCAGCAGGGAGACCGATGTGGGGCTCGATCCCGGGACCCTGGGATCATGACCTGAGCCGAAGGCAGCTTAACAGTCTGAGCCACCCAGGCGCCCCAGTATTTTTAATTTCAAAGGATAAAAGCCTTACCACATAGATGGTTTATTTGCCTTCATTTGGGCTACATTGCTAGAAACTCGCATATACTTTTGAAAGGTCTTGCTTGAGTGTTTTTAGAAAGAGTGAAGTGAGGGTTATTTTCTTATTTATTTATATACCTCTTCTGAAAAATATTTTGCATCTTTGAGGAGTATTTATTTATATGATGCTACAGAGCTGAACGGACAAATTATTTTGTATCTTAATTTTATCCTTACAGTGCCACTTTTCTTTTTGGAAGTTAAAGAAATTTTGTGATAGGGCTGGGGATTATTTTGGGACAGCTCCTGAAGGACATGGAGCAAGAGTAACTAAGATATCTGTGGCCATCACAGTTTCTTCTACGGAGTTTCAGCTCCCCGGTGGAACCCGGGAATTTTAAAGGGGGGCAGCAACATTAGGAAGAAAAAAAAGCCATCTTTTGTTGCTTAAAGAGAAATAGCCTATAGATTAACTCATTTGTCAAGAAGATTTTGGCAGATCTTTTCCTTGTATTAAAAGGACTGTCATAGTTTAAACAACAAGCTGTTAGTCCTTATGGACTGCAAGTTTCAGTGTGTTCTTACAGCTCCACATTCCGACTCCTGCAGTAATCCTAGAGAGCCTGGTGCTACCACTTCCTCTGAGATTAGATTACATAAGAGTAGAAAAGTGTGTGGGTTTTCAGTTTCTACTCCCTGAAACCCATTCCCCAAAGTAGTCAAAACTCTGGGATAAATTAAATAAGAAAGGGGCCACTTGGCCAAGAAAAAGGCAGATTTGTAATGACCATGTGAATCCCCCACTCTGTGGTCAAGCAATGTCCTGAGCCAAGCCTAACTCAGCAAAATTGTCTCAAAGATTTTATAAGCTAGAATTTGAATGAGGAAGTTAATTTTTTTAACTTCCAAAAGAGAAAATGACACTATAAGTATAAAATTAAGGTATAAAATAAATTATTTTATTTTATAATAATTTAAAGCCCCTTTAAGGTCATACAAAGAACTCCATCTCAAAGAAGTAAAATAATTTTCCCCAAAGGTAGAATATAAACAAACAGAAATATAACCCCCACTATAATCATCCTAAAACCACTCAAGCTAGTCCTTCAAAGAGTATGTGTAAATCTAGAGAGTAGCCCAAGCAAAGGCAAATAATTGTCAATGCTTTCAGTCTTTAAAAAAGATGGACAATTTTAAATGTATTTTTTAAATGGTAACAAATAATCCCAATTCCAGCTCCCTCCTCAAACAATACACAGGCAAATGATGGGGAGAAGGAAACAGAAGGATGTTACTAGAAGACAGACCTTGCTGCCCTGACACTGACCCTGTGCCCTGAGGGGTCCCCAATCTTATTCTGTCTTTGTGAGCTCTTCTTACATTCATGATCTTGAATGTGTGTCCATAAGCTGTGAGGTATCTGAATTTCACTAAATTCCTGTCACCTCATATCAAACTTTAAAAATCTTAAGTGTCCATGCCAGAGACAAGGGGAGAAAATATACCTACTCTAACTTTCCCTCTCAAGACACAGTGGAGATTATGAAAAACTTGATCCAAGTTCTAGAAATGTATGAAAGGAAGCACTAAAAAAAAGCCAACCTGCAAATGTGTGACTGTTCATGGCAGTTCTTGCCTCAGAGAGCTCCCTGGCAGTGCGCGGGGAAGGGAATAGAATCATCAAGTCACTGTATGCCCTACACACTTCGGATGATTAACAACAGTATTCCTTGGTATTTCTACACAGGATCTCCAACACAAGCTTGAAATTGGGGCATTCAGAATTTTGTCCCAGCCTACAATAAAGCCTTTGTGCATGTAGATAATGTACAAAATGCATTTAGCACAGTGCCTGACACATTCAGCAGATGTTAGCTACAAAGTCAGATTGAGGGGACAAAAAGTCATTCCAAATGGAATTACTAGCTATTTATGATTAGCATATTAATTGTTTAAAATACAAACAATTACTGCTTGGAAAAATACTTGTTTTCTTCACTAGGGTTAAAACAATATTTCCCTGGGTTTTGTCTATGCCTGTTAGTAATAGAGCAAAAGAAACCCTCAGGCCAAGGACGTAATTTTGAGAACACTGAACTAAGGAGGGAACTAAGGAGCCTTGTGTTCCAGGCTCTGCTCTGCTGTGAACACTGTGAGGGCAACAAGGGTACAAGGTTCTCCACAGGCAAATTCTGTAGCCCAACACTGTCCATTCCTTGGCTCACTGCTTCCAGAGAGCTGAGGAGGGAACAGACAGACATTCCTGCCTCACTGTCCTACCTGCAAAACCCACTGCAACATCCCCCTTCTCCCTCACTCTCTGTCCTAACGCTGAATAAATTGACCTCAGGCAAACAGAGTAACAGCAATTCACCAACCACCCCTTGACAGCCATATACACACTCAAAAAAGTACCCCAGACTACATGGTCTAATAAAGTCACTTCTAGCTTCAAAATTCTATCAAATGTATCATTCTCATTTTTTTAAGCATTATAACTCTCATAACTGTACTAATTTTTTTTAAAAAGATTTCATTTATTTATTTGAGAGAGAGAGACAGAGAGAGAGAGCACATGAGAGCGGGGAGGGTCAGAGGGAGAAGCAGACTCCCCTCTGAGCAGGGAGCCCGATGCGGGACTCGATCCAGGGACTCCAGGATCATGACCTGAGCCGAAGGCAGTCGCTTAACCAACTGAGCCACCCAGGCGCCCTGTACTAATTTTAACCAAAGAAAAGGCAACTAAGCCTCCAGAATATCAAGGCTCCTATATGCCAATTGAACCCAGAACACTGGAACTTGAGCGACTCTCAAGCATTATTGAAGTTGTTTGATTTAATACTTCATGATCACTTCTGTGCCACCTACCATGTTATTAGCATAAAAACAGTAAACATAGATATAAGTTGAAGGAGAGAAAAATGTTAAAAGAAATGCTTGGACATTAAAATAAATGAAACCTAAATGCTTCATTTGTATATTTATTTGTGCCACATAAAAATATTTTTAAAGGGGCTAAGGAAGTGTAAAATGTTATTAAGAAAAAATGCCTTTGCAACATGGCAAAGCAGGGAACCACCACTAGAAAGACATTTGTACTTTGAAGCTGTTTTTTTCTCAGCCCTTGTGGGTGTTCTAAGATCACAGAGCTGAGGCATCTTCAGTGTCCAAGAGCTGATGCAAATTCTCACTTCTTTGCTTGACCCAGCCCTTTGGAAGGATTAATGTGAAATCACTTTCATTATGGTCTATTAATTTTTAAAAGGCTATGATAGTTAACTTTCAAACTGTTATCCCTTATAGATTAAAAGTAAAATACCTCAGTTTTCTGAAAGCCCTATTTGGATCTTTAAATATAAATGCAATTCCCTTTTTAACTATACTCATGCCTCCCATCAAAATCATTTAACAGCAGAAATTATTTTCTAAAGCAGAAGCATATTTCAACTCCCACGTAATAACACTGCAAAATTTGGTAACATCTGCATATTTTCTTTCCTAATTGCGATGTTAGTTTGAAGTTAATTATATGAAACTGATTTTTTCCCAAGCACAACTTTCATATGTCACATTTAGTTTAATTGGTACTTTGAATAATAAATTGTTTTTCAGCTAGAGCATATTGTTTGATATTGCTAATGAAATGATTTTAATGTTAAGCTTAGCTATTAGGAGGAATCTCATTTTATCTCTTATTTTTTAATATAATTCTACATTGTAGCACCCTAATTAACCTAGCCATTTTCCCTTTTTTTTTTTTTTTCAATCTTCAGGATAACATTATATAAAAACACTACAATAAGTGGCAGGGAATAGTTTCTTTAAAAGAAGATAGTGTCAGTTACATGTGAATCCTTCAACTTCAGCATATATTTGTGCTGGTGTTGTTTAATAATACTTTTGCATTCACTATTCTTAAGTGCCAGACACATCACTATACCCTTGGTGGCCCATCAGTAAACAGCAGTTGCCACTATTAATTATAATGCCAGTATAACCTTTAGATCATGTATAGGCCTGCAGTGTTAGATGGAGTGGCAAAGTAACAGAGAGTCTACATCTCTAATAACCTGAAACTGGTATCATTTATATTCTTTCAATTCAACAAATATTTATTGAATTTTATCTATGTATGCTCAGTACTGTTGCTACCTAAGTAGGCAAAGGCAGAAAAAATAATTGAAAGACTCAATTCCCTGTTGAATCATTATATTGTACGCCTGAAATTAATATAACACTGAATGTTAATTATACTTGAATAAAAAAGTAAGTAAATAAATAAGACTCGCTCTTTGCTGCGAAGGTCGTAACTAGTTGGGGCTAAGGAACGGAGTGATTAGTAAGACTCCACAAACAATTTTCTCTCGTTTCTATATTGTGTGGCATTATTCTCTGCATTGTGTAAGAGATTAGATAAGAGATTAGAGGAAGGAAAATTCAGTGCAAGGTAAAATCAATTCAGGTGGCTTTGTGATGGAAATGGGACCTAAGTTAAACAATGAAAAACTGGATGGGATTTGGAAATGTGGGTGAGAGGATATTTCTTGTGTGAGCAATAGCATGAACAAACACTCAGAAGCAAGAAGAATCTTTGAAGTGTTCAGAGGATGAGTCTGCCTAGGTCAGCTTAGAGTTCATGCTGGGGAGCATTGGAAGATCATACTGGACACATAACATGAAGTCATAGGGGGCAAGGAGTGCCAGGACCAAGCATTTGTAAAAGAATAGTAAGCCACTGAAGATTTCTGAGTGAAAATGGATGCAGTAAGTCACAAAAGCCTGGCCTGAGGGTCAGCAACTAGATAAGTCAGGGGCCAAGAAAAATATACAAGCACAAAAGAATAAAGCCAAGCAAAGTGGGCAGCTAACATGAAACCTGGGTGGCAAGAAAGTCTTAAAAATGAGGACATGTCTGCCCAGGCAGGAATCCCTTATAGTCTTCCTTTCAGGGGCAGGAATTATTTCCCGGGTCCTAAGTGGGTATGAGTGAATCCTATAATGGAAATGTGAATCACCTAACCCAAATGGAGTACCGGGGATTTGGACAAATCCTGATGTAATCAAAGTGGAGTTTCAGTAAATGAAGAATGAACGAACCCAAGGTAAAGCCAGGTTTAGATAGGGCAGTTGAAAAATAATTGTAACAAATAAGGAATGACATGATATGTGCTTAAAGGGTAGTCACTGTGGGCGTTGAGAGGAATGATATGTATAAAAAACAGCTCAGAGTAGAAATATCAGTGAAAGGCAGCGCTGAAATTTCAAACCCGGGTAAACAGGCAACAGCAGTACCATGGACAGAAATACAAGAGTTGGGAAGGAAAGTTCTACATTCTACACAAAGACCTCAGCATTTCCTGATTTGCTTTTCCTAATCCAGTAGAACTCGGCTGGAAAGAACATTTATAGCACATGGCCAGTGGCCAACATACTGAATAATTGGGACTGAATAAATCTCATGGAGATCTTTGAGTATGGCTTATTTTTTATTTGGCTTCTGACCACATCAGGGTTTTAGAGGAATAAATCCCACTTGGTCATGGTGAATAATCCTTTTAATGTACTATTGGATCCTATTGGCTAGTATTTTGGTGAGAATTTTTGCATCCATATTCATCAGGGATGTAGTTCTGTAGTTCTCCTTTTTGATGGGGTTTTTGTCTGGTTTTGGAATCGAGGTAATGCTGGCCTCATAAAATGAGTTTGGAAGTTTTCCTTCCATTTCTATTTTTTGGAACAGTTTCAGAAGAATAGGTATTAATTCTTCTTTAAATGTTTGGTAGAATTCCCCTGGGAAGCCATCTGGCCCTGGGCTCTTGCTTTTTGGGAGATTTTTGATTACTGCTTCAGTTTCCTTACTGGTTATGGGTCTGTTCAGGTTTCTACTTCTTCCTGGTTCAGTTTTGGTAGTTGATACTTCTCTAGGAATGCATCCATTTCTTCCAGATTATCTAATTTGCTGGCATATCGTTGCTCATAATATGTTCTTATAATTGTATTTCTTTGGTGTTGGTTGTGATCTCGCCTCTTTCATTCATGATTTTGTTGATTTGGGTCCTTTCTCTTTTCTTTT
>NC_138373.1:56144690-56183450 GCF_054177405.1 Leptonychotes weddellii | reverse complement strand
TGGATCCCAAAGATTTGGAACAGTTGTGTTTTCATTTTCATTTGTTTCCATGAATTTTTTTAATTCTTCTTTAATTTCCTGGTTGACCCATTCATTCTTTAGTAGGATGCTCTTTAGCCTCCATGTATTTGAGTTCTTTCCAACTTTCCTCTTGTGATTGAGTTCTAGTTTCACAGCATTGTGGTCTGAAGATATGCAGGGAATGATCCCAGTCCTTTGGTACCAGTTGAGATCTGATTTGTGACCCAGGATGTGATCTATTCTGGAGAATGTTCCATGTGCACTAGAGAAGAATGTGTATTCCGTTGCTTTGGGGTGGAATGTTCTGAATATATCTGCGAAGTCCATCTGGTCCAGTGTGTCATTTAAAGCCTTTATTTCCTTGTTGATCTTTTGCTTAGATGATCTGTCCATTTCAGTGAGGGGGGCGTTAAAGTCCTTTACTATTATTGTATTATTGTTGATGTGTTTCTTTGCTTTTGTTATTAATTGGCTTATATATTTGGCTGCTCCCATGTTAGGGGCATAGATATTTACAATTGTTAGATCTTCTTGTTGGATAGACCCTTTAAGTATGATGTAGTGTCTTTCCTCATCTCTTATTATAGTCTTTGGTTTTAAATCTAATTTGATATAGGATTGCCACCCCAGCTTTCTTTTGATTAGCATGGTAAATGGCTTTCCACCCCCTCACTTTAAATCTGGAGGTGTCTTTGGGTCTAAAATGAGTCTCTTGCAGACAGCATATCAATGGGTCTTGTTTGTTTTATCCAATCTGATACCCTGTACTTAAGGGATTTTCAATAATTAGGGCACTACCTATTGTTTAATTACTGACAAAAATATGCTGACAGGTTGGCAGGTAAATAACTTGGCATATGGGAATGGAAGTCAGTGTTTCAATAGATACGCAAGTAGGTTACCTCGAGGTGATGCATTTGATGAAACGTTTTCTCCAAATTAAAGCTTTCTTCTTTATTCTTATTAATTAGATATTATCTTCTTTAGATGCTATCTTCCAATGAGGTCATGTTGCTAAGACATGATAAAATGGATTGAGCAATTATTGGTCAGAATGAGTTAAAATAGCAATGTTCAATTTGAAAAAAAGTCAAATGAGATATTTAACAGTAAGAACCATTTAACATGTGTTTTTGTTTATTCCTTTATTTTTCTAATATCTACTATGTCAGAAACCATGTTAAGTGCTTTCTATTCATTATTTGATTTCATTAACAAATAATCTCATGAAATATGTACTTTTGTTATTCTCATTTTCCAGATAAGGTAACTGTGGCCAGAAAGGTTAAGTTGCCTCAGATTATACAAAGTTAATTAGAGATAGAGCCAGAATTTCCAGTCAGGTCTAGTGTGAGTCTGAAGCCCTTATCCTTAACTGCTATCCTATGCTTGTCTCTTCTGGCTTGAGCCTGCAAACAAGGTGATTGTGAATTTTACGAAGACTTCAACACTCCACCCACAAAAGATATGATTTCTGTCATGTGTGAAGAAATAATGGTTCATTTATAAAATATGCCGCTGAATGTTTAACAACCTATTTTCTCACGTTTCTGGCAATGGTATCTTTATGTTGTGGAACCAGATTCAATACAGTAAGAGCTTAAATTTCTGGAAGCTGCATATAAACACATTATAAGCCTTTGTTGCCTTGAAGACTTCATCATGACCCAGATGCTCTATGAATATTTCAAACTTAGGTTGGGGATGTGGAAAATTATTTTACAATTGTTTGAGGAAAAAGCCAGGTATTAGCAAAAGAAAAATCTGAGAAACCAACCACTGTTTTAAAACAAACAAACAAACAAAGAACAAAAACCAAACTATACCTTTGAAAAATCTTCTGTTACACTGAATAAAATCTTAAAATAAATATATGTCATATGTTTTCACATATGAGTGACATTTTGTATGCATCTATTTCTAACTGAACTTATGTTTCTATAACACAAAAAATGCATGCTAAAGAACTTAAATTTTGCATTTTTATTCACCTGTAAAACTAATGGAAAATTGTTTTTCTTTTTTTTGTTCTTCTCACAGCTGAATTTTTATTCCTCTTGTGGGGTGTTTATCTCTGCTATGCAGTGCGGACAGTGCCATCAGCATTTCATGAGCCACGCTATATGGCTGTTGCAGTTCACAATGAGCTCATTATCTCTGCTATATTCCATACAATTAGGCAAGTGCTCTGTGGAGCTAGTAAATAACTGTTTTGTTTCTCTGATGTGTTGCAGTTTAATTTAAATAGCAAAATTGGATAACACATAATGGAAAGATTTAGGAAGGATAGTGTTTTTAAGTTGACTAATTTCTTTGTCACAGAAATGCCAAATGAATATAGTTCATTTTTTTTTTAAGATTTATTTATTTATTTAGAGAGGGAGAGGTGGTGGAGAAGGACAGAAGGAGAGGGAGAGAGAAACTCAAGTAGACTCTGCACTGAGCACAGAGCTCAGACACGTGGTGGAGAGGGACAGAAGGGGAGGGAGAGAGAAAGTCAAGTAGACTCTGCACTGAGCACAGAGCCTGATGTGGGGCTCAATCTCAGGACCCATGAGATTATGGCCTGAGCCGAAACCAAGAGTCAGACGCCTAACCAGCTCTGCCACCCAGGCACCCCTATAGTTTTGTTTTGTTTTGTTTTTTGACTGCTGTTCTTAGTTCCTTCTGTTTTGTTATCACATTTATTTGAAAGTTAACTTGATATTATTGTATTATATTAAAACACTTATGGGAATGTCATTGAATGTTGTTATGATATATAATGCTTTTTGTTCTGAAGATATAAAGCAACACATACTTACATTATAAAGTAGATGTAGATAAATTGTCTATGTTTCCATTCATGTTAGTACACTGGTTTATATTTTTAAAATCTTAATACTCAGATAGTCAACTTATGTGTATTAATTCTGCTAAATGCAAAACTAAAATACCACTCCAACCCAATGACTCAATTTTCATGTGCAATGAAGTTTTATCACTATCATATTTTAGCAATGACTTTCTATTGGAAGGAGTATGGCCTGGCCCTCCATTTTTTAATATCCCTTTTATTACTATAGTCGGTAAGTACAAAGGAGGAAGAAAGTAGCTTATGATAAATGAACAAAATGAAATATGTATGACTTCTGAGAATTTATACCTATTTATATCTGAAAATGAAATGAAAACCTCAGTGAGAACAAAAAAAGAAATCCTATAATTTGAAAAGCAACAAAAAGATGTCATTCATTTGCTCGACAAAGTTAGGACATACATAAGAATTTAATGAGAAATTTTGAATATTTGTCTTTTCCCTCAATTGAAAAACAGAGGTTAACAATAGTGGGAGTCTGAGTGGGAAAGTGTGGATCTATGGAAGTTTTAGAAGATATTTATCATTTCTCACTTTAGTCAATAATTATAAAATTGTATCTTGCACTTATAGGGATAGATGTTGCCAGAGAGCAGTTGAACCTTAGGCATACCTATACTTTTTTAACTTTTAAGTAAGAAGGGAAGAATTTATGATTTGACAACCCTAGAAATTCCATCAAAGGGCCAGGGATCAAAGGAAAATTTGCCTTTGTCCTTGCTTTGTCTTGCCCCCTCTCAAGAAAGAGAGAAAAAGAGAAGAGGAGGGAAAGAGGAGAAGCAAAATATGATGTTATAAATAGTCAAAAAGAAGGCTTTCTCACTTCTACTTGGACTAGAGCTGAAGGATGTGAGAGGGAATGCCCTGGGTCCACAGTGTAGTGAGCACCAGAGAACACTCTGTCACGGGCAGGGCTCCACAGTCTTCACATATCTCCCAAACCATCTCCCAAGAAAAGTTGCATTTTTGTTTTTTGTTCCAGAATATCAAACACCTGTGTTTCAAGATGTAACAAACATGCTTCTCTAGAACCATTTATAAGTTAAATGCTCTATTAACAAACCAATTAAAGAGTCATAAGCATGCCAGAAGAAATTTACAGACGAGTTTAAATGTCTTCTGTTGTCAGAATGTGACCCTGTCATGCAAAGGGTTTTCTACTTTTGCCCTACAATCAGCTGCTGTATTTCTTAGAATCAAATTAATTGCCCAAGAAATTAAATCTGTTCAAAGCATTTACCTAAATTGATCTTTATCCTTTTCTATCTTAAGATTTGTATCTGTTCCGTTTTCATCATTAAGTATGTTTTTTCAATGGACTTTGTTTTTCTTTAAGATTTTATTTAGTTGTTTAACACATAGATAGAGAGAGAGCACAAACAGAGGGAGCTGTGGCAGAGGGAGAGGGAGAAGCAGTCTCCCTGCTGAGCAAGGAGCCCAACGGGATGGGGGGCTTGATCTCAGTACCCTGAGGTCATGACCTGAGCCGAAGCTGATGCTTAACTGACTGAGCCACCCAGGTGCCCCTCAATGGACTTTACACTCTCAACTTGCCCAAGCAGGCAAGGTAAATTTACTTTTTAAATGAACTTTAAGGGTGCCTGGGTGGCTCAGTTGGTTAAGCGACTGCCTTCGGCTCAGGTCATGATCCTGGAGTCCTGGGATTGAGTCCCACATCGGGCTCCCTGCTCGGCGGGGAGTCTGCTTCTCCCTCTGACCCTCCCCCCTCTCATGCTCTCTCTATCTCATTCTCTCTCTCAAATAAATAAATAAAATCTTAAAAAAAAAAAGATTTAAATGAACTTTAAAAAATTCCTATTAAGGCAATAGGTGGTTATTACAGATAAATCATAAAATGATAAAAAATAAACTCCCTAATCCAACCACCCAAAGATGGTAAGCACTGGTAATATATTAGGATATCACTTTTAGATGTTTTTATATGCTTGTGTATATTTATGACACATTACATTTGATAACTCCCTTTTAGGAATGTCACAGCACAAAGTGACATACCGAGAAGTCCTGCTGTAAGGAAACCTAGTTAACTTTGTTTAAACAGCACTTTCCAAACCATTCACCATGATTTCCCCCAACCCTCAATTGACATCTGATAATAGCAGCCACTCTTCAGAAAATTCTGTTTTAATACTGGGCCGAGATGAGGAAACGTATTCTAAATATTCATTCAGAATAGCTTTCTGGGGGCACTTGGCTGGCTCAGTCAGGGAGCATGCATGCGACTCTTGATCTCAGGGTCATGAGTTCAAACCCCACACTGCGCATAGAGCTTGCTTTAAAAAAAACAAAAAAGAAGAAGAAGCTTTCTTACTTTCCTTAGGTCTTTCCTACAGAGTCCCAGACAACCCATCAGCCTAGCTGGGTTCACATAGACACAAGTTCTGACTGAATTGTTCATATTGAACCTAGTAGACTTTGTGTTGTAGACAAGATCAACTTTCCTTGAGACAACTGTGTAGTCCCCTTTAAGTTTTGAATAGGGAGGACTTCTAGTGGTAGCAAGGTGACCGGCCTTGGTAGGCTTTGGTATTTTCAAGCCTAAGAAAACTTGAATGGGAAGCCCAAATTTTAAGTTCCAAATTTGACTTACCTTTCTGCATAGACCAAACCCAATTAGATTGTGGCATGTTGGCTTCAAAGATTTATAGTATAGATTAGCTACTCTGTCTTGGAAATTTCATTGTATGACCATAAAGAACCAAGGATGGAATTATAGTTTAACACAGTAAATCTACGGAACACTGATTTTAGGGAGATGAGCAGGGAGAAAGCAATAGGCAGTAATAATTAAAGGAATCAAGTATATACAATTTCTTATTTACATGTGAACTGAATTCATACATGCTGTGGTTCTAATGTTGATAAAAGACCAAGAATAGGAAGCAATAACATAATATAAATCAACTGGACCCATCTTTGTAATTTTTTACTAGAATTCAATAATATTAAATAAGGCATCCAACGTCAGCAAATATATTCACTGTCAATAAGCATATATATTTGTTCTGGTTCACTTAAAATATAAAATTATATATACATAACTGTATACGTATACACATACATAAGTATATAAACTTAAAGCTATGACTACATATTTATATATAGATTTACTTTTATTCTCACCAAATTGCCAGATCAAACAAAAATAAACTAAAAGGATTAAGTCTAGAAGTCTAATAATGCAGAAGGCATTTTGCCTAATCTGTTCTATAATCCTTTACTAAGTGTAGAGCAAAGCTTTGGGAAAGTGCAAGACTTTTAAAAGTTTGCTTTTATTCTTAACCTCAATTTTTAACTATTTCTATGTTCCTGACTGTTAGATCTATTTTTTAGAAGTTGAAATAGTCTTTTAAAGAAAAATCTTTAAGAAGACTGCAAAACCCAATTTTTCTTAAGATATTTCTACGCAGAACTGCAACCTAACAAACCTAGCAGTATTTAAACGCTGATTAATTTAAGGGCAATTGATGTTAGTATGTAGTACTTCAAATAAACTTTTTGGAAGACTCAACATTTTAATTTAAAATATATGTAACCCTTGTTCCTTCCAGATATTGTCAGGCTAGCTTAAAGTTCACTTGTGTTGGCATTTGAGATAGAAATTTCCAATGCATGAGAACACTTTTAGAATATAAATCCATCTCCTTTGATATAACTCTCTGCTCCAGTACTGGGAATGACCCCAGCAGATTTGGATTATATAATTTTCCAGGTCACAATTTTATATTGCTTCTATGCCTCAGTACTATGCCTCAGGTACTGTTACTTGTTACTGAGTATGATGATCCGATTTCAGTGCTTAAAAAAATCTCACCTGACCCAGCACAGGATCTGTCAAAAGTATGTCACCCCTGAACAAAGTGAATATTCATTTAGTCATATTCAAGGCAGGTATAAAGCCACATTTCTCACTAAGGAGTTAGAGAATATGTTGATTCATAAAATCCTATTTGGTTATAGGTGAACTATCATGAACTTTCTGTACTTCTGTGTATATATTTTAAGGCAATTTTATGTCTCCAAACACAGAGGAAACTATCTCCATTTTGAACAACTCTTGAGCTTCCATTTCAGCTTGATTTGGGGGGATGGTGGGAGAAGGTGAGGAGACAGGGGACAGGATGGAGGTGAAAATGAGGAAGAAATCCCCTTGATGGAAATTTTGTTTTAAGTATTAATAATACTAATTTACTTAGTAAATTTGTCATGAATATGGCATAATGCAGGTATAAAATTAGTTTCTTCTATTTGTAGATTCATGTGTTTTATGATTATATCATAAGCATTTTCTTAAGATGTTAGCTTTTCAAATATGATGATGTATATCACTGAATCAAAATGCTAATTCTCTAGGGATGCCTGGATGGCTCAGTTGATTGAGCATCTGATTCTCCATTTCAGCTCAGGTCCTGATCTCAGGGTGGTGAGATGCACCCCACAATGGGGCTCTGCAATCAGCGGGGAGTCTGCGTCTCTCCTTGTTTCCCTCTCCCTCTGCCCCTCCCATTGCTCGCCTTTTCTCTCTCTCAAATAAATAAATAAATAAATCTTTAAAAAAAATGCTAATTCTCTAATTCCAAACACAATAAAATCTCATATTTAGCTTTCATGGATAAACAATGCATGGAAAAAAATTAAAAGAAGAATATGATTGCAAAATGACCTTAATAAAAGCATCACCTGGTTTCTGTAAAAGAATGAGTCCTTAAAACCTGAGTTTTAGTTTGTACATATACTTATTGATTTATGAAAATATTCTAAAATCACCAGAGTAGGTATCAGTACTGAATTTTTCCTGTACATGTTTCTCTACAGGACTGTCCTAGAGCAATTTTATGAATTCCTCAGCAAAATATGATTTTAAATTATTTTAAAACAATTTGATACTTCACAACAACTAAAATTTTTATTTTAAAAAATATGTTTTACAAACCATTAGTATATTCATTTTATCTATTGCATTATCATTTAAGTCTCTGAGGCCATTCACAAAGACAGATAATTACCTACTCTTTTTTTTCTTAACATTTTCTTAATTAATGTTTCAAAGGAAAAAGATTAGAATCAAGAGTTAGGTGGCTGTGTCTTAAACCCAAATTTGCCTGAAGCCACTAGTTTATATATCTGTTCTTCTTTTGAATTCACATGTGTTCACTGCTTTTACTTTAGACATTCAATTTACATACAAAATAATTATTCCAGGAGATGATTAGCACATTATATAACTATATGCTGTCTTTCTTACTACTGATAATTTAAAATAATAAATAATAAAGAGTTCATGTCTTATGCATCCAGTCAGGGTTACTTAAGGCCTATTCTGTGATGAAAATGTATGCCACAGAAACAACGGTACAACTTTTCTCATGCTTGCTTGCTTGCTTTTAATACACTGAGGAAAAAAGATTCCAAGTATCCTAGTGTTTTAAATAGAGATCTTGTTGGATTACTAACTTGGTGAATTCTCATTTCAGATTCGTTCTTGCCTCAAGACTTCAGTCTGACTGGATGCTAATGCTATATTTTGCACATACTCATTTGACTGTGACAGTCACCATTGGGTTGCTTTTGATTCCAAAGGTATTCCTTTAACATTACTTTTCTCTTGCAAGACAGTTATTTTAAATAAGCGTGGAGTTGTTTCTCCTTTAAAAAATATCTGGCAATATAGGGAAAGGGAGGTGTGGAGATTTGCTTGACACATAAAATGTTTTTAAAGCTCCCTCCTCAGGGAACTAAACGTCTCTTTTCTTTTAAGATTTATTAAACAACCCATGTAATTTTTAAATGCTTCAATTTGTACAAAACCCATCATCTGGTTTGGTTCTTTCTCAAATATTTTGATATACAGATATGATTTAATTATGGATTCAAGGTAACTTTTATTGTAGCTGTAACATCAAAATAATTTTTAAAGAAAATTATCCTATTCTAAGAACCCTCCTGTTTGGATTTATATTCAGGAAGCATTGTGTTGTAAACATTCAGAAAATTTTTATATAAATAGTTATAATATTGTGTATAGAAAAATCTTGCTTTATAATGATAGATTCTGGCAAAAACTTACCTAGAAGCATACCACAGTGGGGGGAAATGGGCCAGCACTCAGAATACAGAGATTATGAATATATGCTCCACCCACACTAGCTATACGGTATGACACTAGCCAAGACTCTTCATCTCTCTGAGGTTCAGTTTCTTCATCTATGACATGATAGCAATAAAGCTGCTTACAATGAAATAATATGATATCAGAGTGTGCGGAAAAAACATACAAGTTAGAGCATTATTATTATTTTCCTCATTTACACATAGAAAAACAAAAACATTATATATCTGTATTAGTACCACACAATATAATATTAGCACAGCTGAGACAAGAATTTGTGATTGCTTGTCATTCACCCCAGGCTCTACCTCCTCTCACAAGCAAAACATTGAAATTCAGCCTGATTGAAAGGGCAAACAAATGTAAACAGAGCAAAATGCCTATTTTCTTCCTTACTTGAATTATACCAGATAGCTACAGTTTTCATGGAGTAGTCTGTTACTGCAATTTATCTTACCCATTTTCATACTTTGCATTATACGATTACATTTTGATTAGATGGATGTACTGTATACCCAGACTGTTCATCCAATTGTAAGAATTGAAAACACATATTCATAGAAAGATTTGTACATGAATGTTCCTAGCAGCCCTATTCATAGTAGCTGAAAAATAGAAGCAACCCGAATGTCCATCAACTGTAGAAACACAATGTGATGTATTTACACAGTGGAACACTATCCAACATAAGGAATGAAGCACTGATACGTGCTACAGCTAGTGCAGACCTCAAAAACATGACACCAAGTAAAAGAGGCTAGACACAAAAGGCCACATCTTGTGTGGCTCCATTTATATGAAATGTCCAGAACAGGCAACTCTGTTGAGACAGAAAGTAGGTAAGTGGTTGCCACTAGCTGGGAAGAGGGGAAATGGAAGTGACTGCTTTCATGGGTTTAAGGTTCTTTTTTGGGGTGATGAAAATATTGTGGAATTAAATAGTGGTGATAGTTGCACAGCAGTGTGAAATACCAAAAATCACTCAATTGTACAATTGAAATTTGAGAATTTTATGGTATGTGAATTATACCTCCACTTCAGATAATTTAACAAAATCATTGAGGCGCTTTGCCAAGCACAGTTCTATATCCTGGAATAAGACTAATGAACAGATAAAAATATGTGCTCTTGTAGTACTTATATTATGGAGGAGGGGAAAACAGAAGAAATAAATAAGATAAATATTTAAAATACTATTTTAGATAGATATAAGTACTCAGGACAAATAATAAAGCAGAAAATGGGCAATATCTGACAAGTGTTTCTTAAACTCAAGATCATCTCCGAGACTGCGCTCAAGAAGAACAATTCCACTCTTATAAATAACCTCTGGGTGGTTTCCTAGTAGCATTTGAGATTTTGGAGGAGAGGACTGTGTTTTATTCATCTTTAGAGCCTTAAATTCCTGACACATGTCGGAACCACAGATGTAGTACAAGAGTGAAGGAAAGATTTACCCGTTTCTGTGGTTTCTCAGCTCCAATTACAAAACACTCATGATTCCTTACATAGAGAATTTCTGTTTCACAAGTTATATTATATTCACCTGCCCACTTAAATATTTTAACAAACATTGACAGTAAAATAGCTCTGTATCATGAAAGGGTGATCTGTTAATTTTTTAAAGGAATATTTCACCTGATGACAAGCTGGGAGAAGAGAACCCATGTTCCCTAGACCATTCTCTCAGTTTTCATAGGACAGTCAGTTGGTTTATATGTTGTGTGAAGTGGCGAGATTGTTTTGCGTCTCCCTGCTTTCCATCATTTGTCCGAATCACTTCTCCACGTCTCCATTTGATGAAGAATAGAGATAGCAAGAGTCTGCGAAACTGAAAAATATCCAAAGGCCACATGAAAAGAATAAAAATTCCTCAAAATGTAATGAGGGAGGAACTTGAGAATACTGAGCTTGAGAAAAAAATTCTGTAATTTCAGTGAAGGTTTTGAATTTTGAACTTAGATATCATCACTTTAGGCTGAGAGAGCACGGTGCTCCAGAGAGCTTCCGTGATTTGTTTCCAGTCTCACTGTCAACGCAGTTGATGCTAGCATTCAGATCTCCTGTCCCCTAGGTCTTGGAGGCAGCTTTTTTGGAGCCATGTGTAGTAGACTCAAAGTCACTGTCTGTGATCAGGGCCAGTTGTACCCTTTGGTGACATACAGCCTCCTCTGTGTGATGAAGAATGACAAACACAAGGTAGACCCTACTGCTCAAAAAAAATCTTTCCCTCCAGCTGCCAGTGGGTCTAAATTGCTTGGAGAACATTTGTGTGGGTTTTTCTACTTATTTTCATTTTCAGAATGCAAATATCATGTATGAGGAGTAATGTAAGTGAACACTGGGAGCCCGGAGAAAAGACGAGGATGAAAATAGGAGTCGGAGAAGGAACCACATATCAAGATGGCCTAAGAGCTCTAGCGTGTAACATGAAAAGCAAAACACAAATATAACAGCAAATCTTTTATAAGGAATTTGGTAAATGAGTTAATCTAAGCTGAAGAAATGATGTGAACATTAGAACCTTTAGAAAATTGTTCTGCTCTGTCTGCCAGTGGGTTAATGTCTGCAGCTCACATTGTGTCTCTGTTGCAGTTTTCACATTCAAGCAATAACCCCCGAGATGACATTGCTACAGAAGCATATGAAGATGAGCTAGACCTGGGCCGGTCTGGGTCCTACCTGAACAGCAGCATCAACTCCGCATGGAGTGAGCACAGCTTAGACCCGGAGGACATTCGGGTAATGCCAGTATTTCAGCCTTCCTATTTCAGGCTCACCTCGTGCACACAGGCAAGCATGTGTGGGCTGATGTATGCGTATGCTCACCTGTGTGCACACGTGCCCAGAGAGAAAAAGAGAGGGGGAATGTGTGTGTGTGAGAACTGAAAATATCGAATGCAGAGTTAACCCAATTCTAAAACACACATCATGGTAGAAATTACACAGACCAATCTTGATAGTCTCAACTGACTTATGAGCAGTCATAATGATGAACTTTTACTATTTTAGATAGATATAAGTACTCAGGACAAATAATATAGCAGAAGGTGATACATGTTCCCTACTATGGTTTATGACATATTGCTGATGGAAAGGAAGTATAGATCTGCGAGCAGAGAGCCCAGATTACTGAAAGTAATCTGTGCCAGTACGTCAGCATTTGGACTAAGAAGCTGCTTTTAGTAATTGATAGTCTGCTGTCCCCTAAACCTAACCCAACATCAGGGGTAATTTTATCAATGGCTTCATGATGCTTCCAATATAGTTTAGGGATGTGGTTTGTCAGTGGACAATATGCTGTGTTTTGTTATTGTCCAGGTCGAGTCCGGCCCACACAAATTGTAAGTCCAAAGGGCTCACTCCATGAAGCCAGTGCAGGATGCATGTGTTCATGTCTTAAAGTTCAAACTCTATGTGTAACAGAACACAAATTTGTCAGAAAAGTAAGAATGAGGAGAAGGTTGATGAGCACACATGGTGTGAAAAGCTGTAGGGCAGTTTCCCTAAAGAGCTCGAGCTTACTGACTTCAGGTTACATTTAGTAATAGTATCTGGCTGAACCACTAAGTTCCACATCTCTGTGAATTTGCTCTTCTTCTGGCAGGATGAGCTGAAGAAACTCTATGCCCAGTTGGAAATATATAAAAGGAAGAAGATGATTACAAATAACCCCCACCTCCAGAAAAAGCGGTGCTCCAAGAAGGGCTTAGGCCGTTCGATCATGAGGCGTATAACTGAGATCCCAGAGACGGTCAGCAGGCAGTGTTCCAAAGAGGACAAGGAAGTCACAGACCATAGCACAGCCAAAAGCACTACCTTGGCCAGGAAGAACCCACAAGAGTCTTCAGGTAACAACGGGAAGCCCAAAGAGGAGTCTCTGAAAAACCGGGTCTTCTCCCTAAAGAAATCGCACAGCACTTACGATCATGTGAGGGAGCACACGGAAGAGTCCAACAGTTTACCAGTGGAAAGCCAAGAAGAGGAGGCTACAGAACATTCCACACTGGAGTCTCTGTCAAGTAAAAAACTAACACAAAAACTGAAAGAAAACAGTGAGGCTGAGTCCACAGAGTCTGTGCCTTTGGTGTGTAAGTCAGCAAGCGCTCACAATCTCAGCTCAGAGAAGAAGCCGGGCCACCCCCGAACATCCATGTTGCAAAAGTCTCTCAGTGTCATAGCAAGTGCCAAGGAGAAGACTCTTGGATTAGCTGGGAAAACCCAAACATCAGGCATGGAAGATCGTGCTAAATCCCAGAAACCTCTGCCAAAAGATAAAGAAACAAACAGAAAATACTCAAATTCAGATAACACAGAGACTAAAGATTCTGCCCCCCAAAACTCCAATCATGTGGAGGAGCCAAGAAAACCTCAGAAATCTGGGATTATGAAGCAACAAAGGGTCAACCCACCCACTGCCAATTCTGACATGAGCCCAGGCACCACCCAGATGAAGAACAACTTTGACATAGGGGAAGTGTGCCCTTGGGAGATTTATGACCTGGCCCCTGGTCCCGTGCCTTCAGAATCAAAAGTTCAAAAACACGTATCTATTGCAGCTTCTGAAATGGAGAAAAACCCAACTTTTTCCTTAAAGGAGAAATCTCATCAGAAGCCCAAGGCAGCTGAACTGTATCAGCAAACCAATCAGAAGAGCATAGACAAGGCTGAGGTATGCCCTTGGGAGAGCCAAGGTCAGCCTGGTTTTGAAGATGAGAAGCCTTTGATTTCCAAGACTCAGGTTCCCCCAGGGAGAGCCAAAGATGAGAATGGCGGTCAGCATTATGCAGCCAGTGTGTGTGCTGGGCAATATGAAGAACTGCCCCCCAAAGTTGTAGCATCAAAAATCGAGAATGAAAATCTCAACCCAACAGGAGACCAGAATAAAAAGACATCTTCCCCTGAGGAAAATGTGCCCGGCTGCTATAACTCAAGTAATAACTTTCAGCAGCCTTTAACATCACGAGCTGAGGTGTGTCCTTGGGAGTTTGAGACCCCAAATCAACCAAATGCTGAAAGAAGTGTAGCTTTACCTGCCTCTTGCACTCTAAGTGCAAATAAGATGGCAGGGCCTCGGAAATAAGAGGTGTGGGATACTTTTAAAGTGTAGCATCCCCAGAAAGAAAAGGAGAAGGAAGAAACCCTTAATTCGACAGAAGATGGAAGGATCAAAAATTCCCAAGGAGTGTTTGTCAGTTGAGGGAAATGTGAAAGGCACGGGTGGAAGAAGACCGGGAGGGCAGAGCAACAGCAAAGTGGAAGAATTAGACTGGCCAGGGGAAGTTTTTCCCCTGGGAACACGAGGAGAATCCTTACATTTCAGCATGGTCAGCGGGAGTCACCCTCACTGTCTGCCCCTATCAGTATTTACCCATGGCACTTTGAAGATCCTAAGCAAGGCCAACCAGAAGACACAGAAGAGGTATGAGATTTTGCAAAGAAGAAGGTATAGATCTATATGACCGAAATTCTAAGTAGCTAACTGAACTTACTTTACCTATTTAACCTTGATAGCACTGCTAACTTAATGCATCCCAAAAATACCTTTTATATTAATGATTGCTCTCATTTTCTTATAAATGTATGTTTCAGTACATTGTTGTGTCTCATATTCAAGCATTCCAGATTGTATAATTTTTGCAAATAACTTTGATATTATGTGACACAACACATTTATGCAATCCGCAGCTACTCAGTTGTTATTGCAAGTTACAGAATACCTGCTATTTATCGACTTTAGTTGATCCTTGAAGTACAATAAGCTTTCTCTGGCTTGGGAAGCCATAACCGTTACGATAAAATCTTTTAGTTTTGGCTGTGGTTTATATATTGTGAATTTGGATTTGACTCTGTTGTTTCGCATCATGGTTTGTTATACTGTCTTAATCAGGGTTTTTTATACAAGTTGAGTTACTTGTTTTGCACTTCTTGTTAGGACTCAGAGATCGAGCAGTCCTATTTAGTCATATGTCTCAATAAAGGACAACTTACCTATTGTTTGTTCAGAGTCAGAGACAGGTAACACCTTCATTCCAATTTATTGTCCCTTTTAACTCTTTCAGTATTTCATACTTAGCAGCATTTCGCCAGGAAGAAGCTAAGAGTGCAAAAAACACACTGCGCATGTTATTACCACTGAAAAGGGAAGACTCTAGGAACGACATGAGAATTGCCACAGTACTGCAGAGCCAGGGAATTTGCCTTTCAAAACACAGACAGGAAGGGAGCTACTGATAGCACTTTTAAGGGAGTATTTTTTTAAAGAGAAAAATTATGATAGCATCAAGATCATTGTATGGATATATTTTTATTATGCATACTGAATATATATTTTAAATTACCTTAAACTACTTATTCTCATAAGCTCTTATTCATTGCTTCAGCTAGGGGTAACACTTGCTGGGCTTAAATCCCAAAGAGGTTTATAACCTGATATAGTCAAAGCCTATAAGGTGGTGTGGGCTCTTCCTTCTCCCAAGCACTGGAAAACTTACAAGTCCTGCAAATTGCCATTGTGAGCCACCCAGCTCAAAATAGAAAATGCAAGGTTTATTTGCAAAGCAAAACAGCCCCCAGAGCAAAATTTGTAAATCGTACTGCCTTCCACCCTGATCACTTGGCATGAGACTCCTAAGCTGCTGACTTTGCTGACTTAGCCCTACTGATGTGATCATGCAAAGAGATTCCATTCCAAAGCTCAGTCTCATTTTATTTAAAGATGAATCGCTTAAGAATAAAATGCAGACTTCCCTTTCTCTCGTGCTAGACACAATGAAGGATCAACGTCTTCTTTGGCCAGGACATTTCCAGCCTAACTAATGGCTTTTCATTTCATGAGCAGCAAGGAGAACATGCTAGGAGGATAAAAGATAAGAAAAGAGAATCAGAAGGTAGATACAGGGCTGTTCTGAGAAAATACCATTCTCAGTGGAAACTAGAAACTAGGACTTCTCCTTATTCATCATCAAAATTTTCTCAATGGTTTGTATTCAGGAGTAAGTGAGCACGTCACCATTTGCAAAGCTGTGCATCCATCTTCCTCACCCATTCGCTTGCTTTGTGCATTACTCAGGTTGGTGGGGTAGGTGTGAAGAGATATAGAAATTCTGTTTTTCTGTGTTTCCTTCATTTACTTCCTTCTTTTCTTTCTTTTCAGTCAAGGCCTCTCCATTTGTTAACCTTAGAACACAACTTTAAGGCATATTTATATTGAACTTGGTTTGGAATTTCCAGGCCCACCTATTTGTTTCATTTATGTTCGGGGTCTGTTAGCACTTTATTCACTTTTTAAGAAATAAGCAGTTCAAGCATCGGTGACTTTTTATTGCACTTCAGGATGATCCTGCTAGAGATGTGGCTTAAAGAAGACTTGCCAAATTATACCTTAGTGACATTCTACAGTCCATAGATTTTCTCCACCAGCATAAATCAGTGAGAGTGCCTCGGGTCTTTCCTAGAGTTTCATTGCCATTACTTATCACCAAGAGAAGTTTAAATCTACAATTCTTGAGGTTATTTTCCTAGATCGATAACAATAAGAAAGTGAATCAACACTGTTAAGGTCACAAACATTTGCTAGGTTGTCCTTCTCAATGCATGTGCAGGCTGCATCCTGTCCTTGTTTTTAAGCCAGGGTTTATAAATAAGTAGATTTATACCAATCTTAATAGAACTGTATATTTTATGCAAGAATTAAATGCTTTACGACATAAATTATAACTCAGCCCACTGTAAACTTTGGTGGCAATATGGATTTGAAACTCGACAGTTCTCTTGTATTTGCTTCCTAGGTTTCTGCATGCAAGTGGTGACAGGTAGGACTGAGAAACACTGCCTTTTGACTTCTAGCATTTAGCAACCGAGAGTTGTAGAGTCAATAAAGCTGTAAGTCTCTTCACTTAATCTGTGGTTCTTCTGAAACTATTATCTGAAACCTACAGCATCCCACCATGAAAAATATTGGGTAAATTTATGTTGTGATGTGTTACAGCATGTAAATAATTATAACTTCTCTGCAATAAAACATATTTATATGAAAGTGATTTATGGTGATTTGTGTATTTATCAAAAATCAAATTTATTTCACCTAGCCAACTTTAGAGGGAATCTCATATATCTTTGGCCTTGGTACACTTATGCACATACATCCTCTTATGCCTATCTACAGAAATACGTGATTAGCCGCATGTGGCCTGAAACATCCAAGTCATCATTTGGAGCCAGTAAAACCTGTTAGGGCTAGTGATTTTGATTTAAGAAAGCTCTGCCCAAATGGGAAGTAATTCAGTTACCTTTTTTAATTTACTGAATACACATAGGCAATTTGCTAAGCAATGATGATGATCTTTAGATGAACAAGAACTCCAATATCCAGTATCCAGTCACTGCTGTAGTATTACAGAGGAGAGCCTGACAAATTCATGGAGTCAGGGGAGGCTTAAGAGAGAGGGCAAGTTCCCAAGGCTGAAATTCTGCAAAGGCATAAGTTATGAATGGGAAAAGGTGTAAGGCCAGAAAAGTAGTTATATCAAAAAGCGGTAAACTGGATCATAATCAAGTCATGGAATAGAAGGATCATTTGGGCGGCAGCCCAGGGATGGACTGAAGTGGGAAGAGACTTCAAGCAGCTACATTAGTTAGAAGACCAGAGAAGACAGTTAGAAGACAAGAATCAAGGGAAGGGAAGGTGAGGGCCTAAGAAGGAGAGGAAAAAATTATTGGTTATTTTATCAAACTAGCATCTCCAGATGAGTTTTGTTTACGTTATATGAGGTCAGAAAATCAGAGTCATAGATAACTGTATCAAATATAAATGCTCTTTCTAAGCTTATTGACATTTTGAATAGTTTCAAAAATTTTAAAAACCCTCTCTGAAAATCTGTAGACCTCATCACCTGCTCATGAGAAAAGCTGTGGAAAAGAATACCAAATTCATGCTATGAGAAACCTTGATATTAACTAGGCTGGGAAAAGAGCAAAGGGCTTGCTGTAGTATGATCTTAACTTCCCATATGGGAGTGGACAGCTTTCTGAAGCCAGAGAAGCAAATGAGGCAAGGGGCAGAAAAGGGAGCTGGATGCCCCTTCTCCCTGCATTCACCTTTCCTGTAACCAAATCGCTAGGAACGCCCTTCCCCATCTTTTCACACCATGTGTGTCCTATATTCTACATATTCTTGGTACTTATACATAGAATCAGTGGTTTGAGTTCTTTGACCCTAAAGGGCTAAGACAAAAGCAACTGGCAATTAACAAGTCATGGAAGTCAAGTCTACTGTTCTTTCTTGTGTGATAAGATGGTCTTCTCAAGTGTTTGTGGGACTCACTTAGCTGATGGCTGTGTTATTTTCATACATATGCATAGTGCTAGGCATTATTTCTTTGTTCTAAATTTAGAACTTTCTGGTAAAAAATACCTAAGGGAAATAATTTCATCAGAAATGGTCTTTACCGCATGAATAATAATGTAAATCTATTGTTTAAAACAATGCAAGTTGGTTAAGATTTTCTTTATTATTTCAGCATATTCCATTCTTTTTCCCCTGAATAGTTATAAAGGCAGAAATAATATCTTTCTAATTTTGGTTACTTTCTCTTTAAATACTTGTTTCTTGGAACGTACACAAAGTCCAAGCACATTGTATGTTCTAATTCAATATTAACTGGTTAGAAGACAGATGATGAAATGTATGAATTGGTTTTTAACTTCCCTCTCTTCCTCTGTGATGTGAAAATAGTACTTTGTCAGAAATAAAACTGATCAAATGAAAATGGAAAATGAAGCATAAATATAGAAAAAGGTTTTTGCATAATAGTCACATTCCTGGAAAGAAAAATAAGTTAAACATGCAAATAGAAAAGTTCATGAGAGATCTTCTAGAACATACTCCCATTTCAATTCAAACAATAGGAAAAGGGGGAAAATGCCCTCTTTTGAGCACATAAGAGAAAGATGCATAGTTTTTCCCCAAACATACCACGGGATTTTATTCCTCTTTGCCTTTTGACTTGCTGTTTGATCCATCTGAAGTTTTTTCCTCCTTCTTTTCCCCGTCAACATCATAATGGATGATTCAATACTAGTGTGATCACATAATTTATTGTCCAAAGAAAACCTTTGAGCATGAAAGGGCAGTATTATAATTGTGCCTGGATAACAACACAAACTGGACTGACCCAGGAAACCCAGTGTGTTCCATTGTTTACCCTATTCAAGGAGCAGCACAAATGCCCCACTCCCTCTATGCAGAGCCTTTCCTAAAGCCCCAAATCAGAATGAATTCCTCCTTCCTCTGTGCTCACCTTAGGAATTTGCTTAAGTTTGTGATTGCGTTGACTCACAATTTAGCTAGTTACGTACTTCTCTGAATCATCTGTTAAGAGCTCCTTGAAGGCAAGGAATTTTTTACTCATTTATATATCCCCAATTTCAAGCAGTGTGCTTTTCTCTGAGTTCAATAAATATTTGCAAAATTGAAATTTTGATTTCTAATCATTATCTAAAATACACTTGGACAGAAAGAAAAATTCAAGAGTTGGATGAAAACTTGCTGCAAAATTTCTCAAATGTTGAACACTAACTCATCTTCCATCTACACCCTGGCAGTTCCTGGGAAAAGCACAGATTATGACTGAACCATATTAACTGTAACTCTCGGGCATTATAAGGTAAGTATCGATCTGTCACCATAAGGAGGGAGAAACCTAAGGTTTGGGACACAGCCCAGTTAGTTAGAACTATAAAAGATAATTTCATATTTCATAAAAAGTAAATATTTGGCTGTAGAAACTTGCTATTAGTTATTTGAACTCTTTCTGAAAAATAAATGTGTCAGGTCTATATAAGACATCCACATAAAAATAGATCCTGATGTTTAACTTTCAGTTGTTTCTGAGAAATGAAATAGTTTGAACAAACTATTTGGGTATTTGACTGACTATAAGATTTCTTAGTCATATATTTCATGTTAAATAGAAGTAGTCCTAATATGCATACAATAACTATAAACATATGTCATTAAGCATCTGCCTTTGGCTCAGGTCATGATCCCAGGGTCCTGGGATCGAGCCCTGCATCGGGCTCCCTGCTCCGCGGGAAGCCTGCTTCTCCCTCTCCCACTCCCCCTGCTTGTGTTCCCTCTCTCGCTGTGTCTCTCTGTCAAATAAATAAAATCTTAAAAAATATATATTATTAAAAAAGATATTCAAGATCATGAAAGATATTTCTCCTCTTACATCTTAAAGACTAGTAACTATGAACACAAATGGTGACTAATGTAGCTTAGGCATGTGTCCTTCTGCTTCTTACAATACTCTGTACATAGAGTAAATGGGAAACTTGGATTTATTACTGTAGTTCTCAGGCCAAATTCAGTGCCTGAATCATGCAAATAAATCAGTACTGAACCAGGGGCACCTGGGTGGCTCAGTTGTTAAGCGTCTGCCTTCAGCTCAGGTCATGGTCCCAGGGTCCTGGGATCGAGCCCCGCATCAGGCTCTCTGCTCTGCAGGAAGCCTGCTTCTCCCTCTCCCACTCCCCCTGCTTGTGTTCTCTCTCTTGCTCTCTCTCTCTGTCAAATAAATGAATAAAATCTTTTTTAAAAATCAGTACTGAACCAGAGTAAAGGGGTGGCTTGTAGGCGAATTGCTTTCTGGTACATGAGAAAACTGTAAGGGGGGTTATTCAAGAATACTCAGGTACAAACTCTGTTTCAAAACCACTTGAAAAAAAAGAGTCAGCAGATTGACTCTCCTGGAACCACTTGCTGGAAAGCTGGAAAGGCTGTTATCCAAACATACATAGGCACTGTCCCTTTTTACATCCTCCAGCAAAGGTGCAGAAGAATCATCTATCTGCTCAATTCTGACAGTATCTCCCTGTGCAGAGAGAATCACCACACAGAGCTGTGTACCCTCCTCAGTGGTTAGAGACCCAGAAGCCATGAAAAAGCTAAAGCAAAATGCACCTCCCTCGTGCTCTGTGTCCCTACTTACTGTAATTATATTTCTATAGCTTCAAGTTTATTATTTTTAAAGATTTTACTTATTTGGCAGAGAGAGACACAGTGAGAGAGGGAACACAAGCAGGAGGAGTGGGAGAGGGAGAAGAAGGCTCCATGCTGAGCAGAGAGCCCCATGTGGGGCTCAATCCCAGGACCCTGGGATCATGACCTGAGCTGAAGGCAGACGCTTAACAGCTGAGCCATCCAGGCAACCCTATAGCTTCAGGTTTAAAAACATATTCAAAATGTAATTTTAAAACATATAAAAAAATTTTTTTGAAAACCCATTAAAAATTTCTGTGTAAGTTGGGAGATATTTTATAACATGTACAAATAGTGGTAAATATTGCTGATATGTGACAATAGAATGAATAAAACGGGGAGTTCAAGACTGTTTCTGTAACCTGGTTCTGCCACAAGTATGTTTGGTTTGGGAAAGTCTCTTCAACTTTTTGTGTTTACATTTCCTAACCTGGACAATGAGAGGTCTGGGGGAGACAGTATCTCAGGACCCCTCCAGTTCTATGACTAAGGGGTGTGTGTGTGTGCAAAATTACACTCTGGGTTTGAATGTATTAAACTGTTTTACTAGAATGTATATAACTAAGCAAACTCCTTAACATCTAGTCAAACATTTGGCAAATTTAAAATCATCTAGAGAAAGAAGACACACAAATGAAAGGGAACAGCAGTGTGATGACTAATAGAGTTCTCAAGTTCTAGGGGAAAAAAGCCACAGAAAATGTACTTGAAAAAGTAAAATGAAACTAGAGTCATGCCCTGAATCAGAAGCTGGAAAACAGTTTGCTTTCTGGATCGTGTTCCTTGCTCAACATCTCACTATTACTCCTTGCTGGGAATGAATAGCTCTGCTTCTTTAAGAAGAAGTAGCTTTTAACATCCATGTAGCATTAGAAGACTAGTCAAAATATTTTGGGGAGACCAAGTTTTATTTTATTTATTTATTTTTTAGATTTTATTTATTTATTTGACAGAGAGACACAGCAAGAGAGGGAACACAAGCAGGGGGAGTGGGAACGGGAGAAGCAGGCTTCCTGAGGAGCAGGGAGCCCGATGCAGGGCTCGATCCCAGGACCCTGGGATCATGACCCGAGCCAAAGGCAGACACTTAACCAACTGAGCCACCCAGGCGCCCCGGGGAGACCAAGTTTTAAATGAACTTTATCATCCTAAAGACTAATAGGGTCAAACATAATAAGTGTAAAACCCAACTATGTAGTAAGATTTGTGGATGATTAATCCAGAGTCAATTTTGTATGACAAATGCCTACCCTTCCAAAATGATCCCCAGAGTACAACAAACCATATTCTCCCTTGATGTTCAACTGAATGTCAGCTTGGAGAGTAGACAATGACTACTATTCAGAAAAGAAGTAGAATGAGTAACACAAATTATGTACTATTGCTTTCTCCACATTAATGTTTACAACTTCCTCACTTTATTTAAACATAAAAAGGATAGAATCAATTTAAAATTGATTCAGTCTTCCTGAGATCTGGCACATTTTACAAGCAGACATTACATCCTATTATTTCTCTGTACGTTGAAAGAGCAGATCTTCTCCCAAGTCCAAATATTGCACAAATGCATCATGGTCCCTTTGCATTTTATTTCTCTGGTAATTATCCCCTGTTGTTTCATAAAGCTGTGTTTAACTTAAGAAATTTTTTTATTATCTTTGATCCCAAGGGGTAAGTGAAATACTGGGAATGGAGCGAAGATTGCTACGTTGAAAGCCTGTGTTGTGTAAGCAAAGAGTTTGGTTCTCTATAAGGGATAAAAAGATATTTGTAGCAGGCAGCTATATAAGAAAGTTAAGTTTAGAATAAAATTTTTTTTCTTGAAATCCCTTCTTAGTTTCCAGTTGAAATTAATGAAACAAGTTTCTAGACCATTTGGCCTGGGACCAGAACACACAAACAGCAACCATAGCATCGGCATGAATGGTACAGAGATTTCGAGATATCTAAGGTTGGTCCCGCTGAAGCCTTCCAGTATGCAATTTAAGGGGGCAGGATTTATGTCCAGGTAAGTTCACCATTTTTTTAAAGAGATGGATATCTATGGGGTACCTGAGTGGCTCGGTCAGTTAAGTGTCTGACTCTTGATTTCGGCTCAGGTCATGATCTCAGGGTTGTGAGATTGAGCCCTGTGTCATGCTCTGCACTGAGCGTGTAGCCTGCTTAAGATTCTCTCTCTCCCTCTCCCTTTGCCCCAACCTGCCCCCCCTTTAAAAAAAAGAGAGAGAGAGAGATGAATATCTAAAGATAGTAGAACAGACAGTAGAAGTATAGCTAATAGCAAGAACAAAATGAGGGCAGGGCTAACACTAGGCAAAACTTTGATGTTGACAAAAATATTAATGGACCCAGCCTAACCCTCTGTGCTATGGTCTAGGAGGCCAGTATTTAGTTTATCTCAGTAGCTTAAATCTTACCAAATATAATGTAAGCTGTGTTGGCTCTCAATGTCTTCTACATGACTAAAGAGATTTTTCATTTTAGTTTTGATAGTGCACATAGAAGTCATAGGTCTCTGCACTATTTCTTTCAATAAATCAATGGGAAACTGTTGTTTCCTGGGTATATGAGATGGGGGGTTGGGGGGGGCAGCAACTTGTCTTTTTAGTTCCCAGGATTCTAGATCAAGGAAAGCTTTATCTGACAGAGGGACTGTCCTGAGATGGTAGACACTGAGCTCCATATAGTGACTAAATAGAAATTTACTCTGTATTCCTTGGAAAAAAAGGGGTATGTGAGTATTTTGCTTGATGGAGGAAGAGAACAAGAATATGGACTGCTTTTGCTGTGAGAGTATTCAATATACATCCTTGCTCACTGGCACATGACTTGCAAGGCCTTCCTGGGGAGGAAGGTACTACCTTTCCCCACTGACTTCAGGCTCGACACATTCAAGCAGAACCGTTGGAATTTTCATGTGGTTCTGGCTTAGTTGTTTTCTCCCTGCCTCAAGAACAGCATGTTCTAAATTGTCACTTCTTCTCTGGCCTAGATCTCAGAATAAAAAAGGCACATGGAGCAGAGCCACACAGAGCCCAGCAAAATCACAGTAGTTCCATAGCCAACACATAATATGAGCAAAATATGAAACTTGTTTTTGTGAGCTACTGAGAATTTAGGGTTGTTTGTTACCACAGCTTAACCCAGTGGAAGCTGACTGATACTGAAAGTCTATTCAATTGATTGACCAAACTGTAGCCTAAACTCCATCATTATAGTCCTTGCTTTGGACCTGTCCACCATGCAGGCATGTGAGGAGGAGACAATGTCACAAATAGAATAATTATTGAGGAGATAAATGGCCTTTGATAGAGTAGGAAACCATCCTATTAATGAGGAAGTCATTCTATGAAGGGTCTATATAATTTTATAGATATATATAGATATATTTCCATTCTACCTACTGCTTGAGGTGACAAATGAGTGGAAGGTCCATTTTAAATATAGATTTTGAGTCTACTCTTGGAATGTACCAGCTTTATCAAGTACTATGGAGTCAGTAATACTACAGGTCTGAACCTCTTTTGGTGTAAACCTCTTCATGGTGGGCTTTGGGTGCACAGAAATTTTAATTGTATAATGGCACTTCAGGAAAAAAGAAATTACAAAGTGAAGTAATCTGCTTCTCGTGATGAAGTGTATGATACTATAATATCCACCTGGGAAGTGCACATGGTCTGAGATGGTCACTGCATTTTTTAGGTTTTCCTATGATATAACATTAATATAATTTACTTGTTTGATGTTCAGAATATACACTTGACCCTGAACAGCTAGAGAAAGATGATAAAGCACATTTCTGCTGCCTCAGTGGCATGCACAGTTGGTGGTTCTAAGTTTTAACAGAGCAATTTGTGAAAACCCAGAAAATTTCTCAAGAATATTCCTTTTATATGTTTTGCAATCAAGAGTCTAAGATAAAATCCAAAGGAAACTGAACATAATACCATCAGGAGGCTATAATGCTACTTTTTCCTAGAAATGATCATTTTTTTTACAATTTTGTTTACTTGAGAGAGCACACAAGAGAGAAAGCACAAGCGGGGGGTAGGGGCAGAGGAGAAGGAGAAGCAAACTCCTCACTGAGCAAAAAGCCCGACATGGGGCTCGATCCCAGGACCCTGGGATCATGACCTGAGCTGAAGGCAAACGCTTAACTGACTGAGCCACCCAGGCACCCCTAGAAATGATAATTTAAAAGTAACATTTGAATTAGACAATTCCCAGTCTGTCTGAGAGAGACTCTTTCCAATATTAAATTCAAGCAAGAAGATCATGAAATGACAGTCTATTTCACTGAGTTGTTGGTTTGGTCTCCACAATGGGCTAACATTTCCAACCAAGTCAATTCAGTCAGTTTTTATTGAGCACCTTATATGAATTGAGAACTGAGCTTTGAAGATCATGGTCCCTATCTTTAAGATACTTGATATTCTTTTTGAATCTGTTCAGTCCCCCAGGTCTACCAAATAAACAGAAAGTTGATTATGGATTAGGATTCAAATCCTTTTGAGACCAATTTGTAAGTATTAAAACCTAGTTAAGATATTAATATTTTGATAAAGATCTTTAACCTTGTTTATCTACCTTGTCTGTGAGACTCCAAGTGAATCAGTCTATTCTATTAAAAACTGAAAACATTTGTGTTCTCAAGATTCTGTTCTCTTTGGATAATGCTTGACCTTTTTGGAGCATCTTAAAGTAACAAGGATATAAAAATAACCTGGCATTTACATAACACCTCTTTTCCCAGCTCAAGAAGCTCATTGTTCTAGGAATTCCCACAGCTGTTTTATTCATCTGTATGTCCTCCAAAAGAAACATCCTGTTCTATGACCCAATCATATTTCTTCCCATCTTTTTAGTTTTTCAAGGAAGTATTTATATGCTTGTTTCCACCTTCATTTAAAATAACACAATTCCAGAGGCACCTGGGTGGCTCAGTGGGTTAAGCATCTGCCTTCTGCTCAGGTCATGGTCTCAGGGTCCTGGGATGGAGCCCCATGTTGGGCTCCCTGCTCAACAGGAAGTCTGCTTCTTCCTCTCCCTCTGCTCCTCCCCCTGCTTGTGCTTTCTCTCTCCAATAAATAAATAAAATCTTTAAAAATAAATAAAATAACACAGTTCTAGTAATCTGCTTCATTTCCATCTGAAACAAATTAAGTAGAACTAAATTATTCAGTATCTTATTCACCTTTTAGCAGCCATACTTTCTTGATTTTAAAATTCTTTTAAGTTTCACCTGACAGATGTTTTGGTTCCATCATCTTGACTTTTTATTTCTGTTTTTGTTTTATTTGCATTATAATACCTATGTTTTCCATGTGTGGGATGTCTAACAGCCTCAGGGTTCAGGAGCAGCCCCAAACTTGGATGTGAGCTAGTGATTGACAATGACTGGCAGCCAAAATAGCCATTCTAGAAACGTTCCAAGTACAGAAAATACAGAAGATCCAGTGGGAAAGAAAAGCCTGATGTAAATAGATAAGGTTGTTAAAACCTAATGCCAGGAGCATCAAAATGACAAGTATCATAAAAGCAGGGCGGGAGGAGAAATAGGAGACAGCAAGGAATAATAGCAGAGATGAGTAGTGACGGGGTCAGCAAAACACAGACAGACTGACTGTCATCCTGAGTGCCCTCAGCCAGCAGGGCCCCTGGGGTCCTGAAATGTAGAGACAAAAAACAAAACAGAAACTTGGACAAACTCTGAAAATCATGATGCTATTGCAGAATTATAATCAAATACTTAACACAATTGCTTTGCTCTCCTTCACACCTTTATATAAAACGTATTCCTCTCTTATCCCCAGTGAATAAAAGGGGCCTCCAGTCACCAAATTCACATTGTGACCAGTGTAAAATGTGTCATGTTCACTGGAAGAAAAATTTTTATCTTCCCTTCAGGAGATAGAAGAAAATTTTTTATCTTCCCTTCCCTGCAAATATGAAAGGCATCTAACAGAAATATATAGTTTGTAAAATGCTGTATTAAAAATATTTTAATTTTTTGTTAATCAAATCCATGACAAGTCATTCTGAAGAAATAAAGCAGTTTTCTAGAAAATTACCTTTATAAGATAAAAAATCCAGTTACCGTTCCTAATGACCTAATTTTTTAATTTTCATTTAGAATGTTTGGCTTGCTTAAGGGGCTTTCCAAACACCATATAATCAAGAATGAACTACTGTACAGACAAGCAGAATTACCCGGCACTTAGATACATAGAGAAAATGTAGTTTTCTCCCCCACAGCAATGCTCTGCTCTTCCCAACTTCACCCCTCTGGGAGACAGGAACAACTTTGATTTGCAAATTATTAGTATTTCAGTTCCTTCTAATCTAAGCACGTTTCCTTTTCATTTGTAAGCATTCTGTTCTTTTTTTATTGTTGTAGTAAGAACACTTAACAGGAGAGCTATCCTCTTAACAGGTTTTTAAGTGTGCATAACACAGTATTGTTATCTGTAGGCACGAATGTTGTAAAGCAGATCTCTGGAATTTATTCATCTTGCATGACTGAAATTTTATACCCGTTGATTAGCAACCCCTCATTCCCGCTCCCCCAGCCCCTGGCACCCACCATTTTATTCTTTGCATCTGTGAGTTTTACTGTTTTGGATGCCTCATGCAGTGGGAAGCGTGCAGTATTTGTCCTTCTGTAACTGGCTTATTTCATGTAGCATAATGTCCGTCTTTAGTATGATGAACTTTTGCGTAAATAAGGGCATATGTGCCCTTCCCCTTCTTCTCTCCCATTCATCTGGGTGTGGAAAGGGTCTTACTGGGTTCTCATAGTGAGAGGGTGACATGGTCCTTGGTTCTGATTGCTCTGATCAGTTCATGTTCACTGGGCAGCTGATGGAGGAGCCACCTCCATCCCATCTTTTGAAATCCATACTGCTGCCACCCTGGAGCCTGCACCCCCCGAGACTTGGCCCAGGTTTAGAAATCCCTCTCTCTTCAGCCTTTGGCAATTTTCTACCCCAAGGCACTGCAGGCCACTGGTAGGGACTCTTAGCACCTCCATATCTCATAACTGGGGCACACAGTCATCTAGCTTTCTCACACCTCAAGTATAGGCCAAGGGGCTCAGAATAGCTGCTGTACTCAACGATCTGTCATCTGCTACCACTTTCCCACCATCAGACCCCCCCTCCCTGTGTGTTGGAACCACCTGTATAGAGTTTCTCCTGAGGCTTCACAACTTCCCCTTGGCCCCTAGGACAGGGGAAGTATGCCATGAACCAAGATATTCTTGGACTTTTCCATGCCCTCTGTGTTTCCTGAAGTCACACTCCTCCACCCCAGATGCTTCCACCCAGAAGTTGTATTGGGTGGAGGGATGAGAACCTGGTATCTGACCTTCTTGCTTTCCTCCTCTCCCCTTTCTCTGTCACACAGTCCCACCAGACTAGAATGGGTAGGCTTCAAGTTTTTCCTTCCTCAAATTTTCTCCCCAATCCCTCATGAGTGGAAGAGTTATCTTCTCTACCTTTAAGGAATAAACTCTATGATCCAAGTCATCCAGGCCTAAAGTAGTTTAGAAAATCCTCTCTCCCTACATCAAGCCAGGCATGCAAGCCTCTTCCTTTGTTGCAAAATCATATTTAGAATAGCAGAAGTTTAATATGAACTATTTCCTTTTAGATTCCTGCTGTATAATCCTCATCCAGATCCCCATTTTAGGCAGATATCTCTATCAGGCTTATAAGGGAGAGTGTAATTTTCACAGAAATACAGAAGAGAAAAATACATTAATTTGGAAAAAAGTTACCTAAATATTGAAAGTATGCTGCAGAAATGAAAGTTAAAAAGAACTAAAGAAGTTTTGAGTTCAGTTTCAGAATAAGAAATTAGCAATAGTGTTTGGGTAATGCCAGAGGGGAAAGGGTTCTTGAGCAGGAGAGCTTGAAAATGCTCTGGTGGATCAGTTCACTACACCTAATTTCAGGCTCCTCCCATGTCTCGTTCTCTGGGTCCTCTAGCCTCCTCTTCTCTCCCTGATACAGAATCCCTGGACAATTTCTTTGGAGGGATGATTCTCTTTCTGACACATTCAAGACTTTTCCAACTTTTCCATAAAATATGTATAAAATTTCACCATCAGACATTCCTAATCAAATACTAACAAAAGCAAGTTTCTGGATGACCATATATTTGTTGTGTTAGAACATTTTGCCAAACTGACAAGTATAGTAAGATTAGCTATTTGTTCCTAACTGCTCTGGATAGTATGGGGAAAGAAAAAGATAAGTTCAGGGATGCACCACATAATGACCTGGAAGCGTCTATATCTGCCTTGAAAAAATCCTTAGTCCCTGAAGCCATAGAATGGAGATTTATGGAAACCTAACCCAATTTGATGCAGTAAGTGAGTGGCTGAATTACAATGCAAATTGAACTCCTGACTTTACAAGGCACTAAAGTAAGGGCATTGATTAGGAAGGAATGGAGTCCTAAAAATTGAAATGGGACATATGAGCAGATCCTGATAAAGCTGGGGACACTGAGTCTTCCTCACTTGTAGAAACAGCCCTTCATCCCCATCTGGGGAGATGAATCCTGCTTTGCCTGATGAAATTATAATGGCCTCCTCTGCAGGAATTTCCTTGAAAAAGACATGGGTGATTCACCTCAAAACATGCCTGTACCCACTCACTCCTCTTTGCTTCCAGACCCGTAGCTAGACTCGAGTTCCAGCAGGGCCTCCAAAAGGGGAGGTACAAAGAGTGACTAAGGAGGAGATATGTTACATTCCAAAAGACTACACGATTTTTCTAATTTATATAGACAAGAATCTGGAGAATATGTGTAGTAAGTGATATTAAAGTGTGAGATAATGGGGAAAGGAACAAAGAGTTGGATCAGGCTGAATTTATTGGGCATTCTAAACAGCGATTCTGGATTCAGTGTTGTAACTTGAGCACTTAGAAAGGGCTCTGTCTTTTTGATTGGCTATAACATGGACCAAAAGGTGACCTACACTAAATGAAGTTGAAATGCTGGAACTTCCTTAATATACTATAGAAAGATAGATCCAGGGGCACCTGGATGGCTCAGTTGGTTAAGTGTCTGATTTTGGCTCAGGTCATGCTCTCCAGGTCCTGGGCTCAAGCCCTACATCAGCTCCATGCTCAGCAGTCTGCTTGGGATTCTTTCTCTCCCTCTCCCTCTGCCCCTCCCCCTACTCATGCTTGCTCACTCTCTCTCTCTCTTTCTCTCATATAAATAAGTAAAATCTTCATTTAAAAAGAGGAAAACTATATCCAAAAGCTTAGGGAGATTGGAATGTTAGAGTTGATTTATCTGCTCAACCCACTGGCCAAGGGGCCATAGGACATAACTTTCACCATGACTATGAAAAATACATTTGTGAAGGAAGCCTCAGCATTCTAGAACTCTGTGGTCACTCTTTTCTATAGGTCAAAACTCTAAGGTGAACTGCTGCCATTGACCTAGTGGCACTTAACCACCAAAACCCCTTGGCAGTAGTTATCATAGTGAACATCAGAGGCAAAGCAACAATCAGAACAGCCTGACTCACAGAGACCTATGTTATTGGCTACTTGATCATAGTTTCCCTAGGAGAGAAATAGGCAAGCAGTCTACTAAATTCTTCCTTGATTTGCATATGTGGGAAAGTTTTAAGTCAAGTGATAGAAGTCTAACATGAATCACCAAAACAGAGAGTCATGGCCCCTGAGTCAGTTCCTAGACTTGAGGCAGTTTACATACCCAGAACCCCTTGAATGAAGAGGAGAAAGTGCCCACTATACTGCCAAAAATGTATACTGTTAATCTTTCTCCCAGCTTTCCCCAAAGCGATCTATAGCCTTTCATAAGGGTGACTCTGCATTGGGGAAAAGGAAATAATCACACTTTTCAGGGATGACTGGACACTAGCTCTGAACTGACACAAATTCCAAGAAATATAAAATGTCACTGTGGTCTAAAAGAGTAGGGACCTATGGAAGTCAAGTGATCAATAGAGTCTTAGCTCAGGTCTGTCTCATGGTGAGCCTCTGAGTTCGTCTTGTGGATATTACTGCTGTTCCAAAATGAATAATTAGGATATAAATATTCAGCAACTGGCTGAATCACCACATTGTTTCTATGGCCTGTAAAGCATGGTAAGAAAGGCCAAGTGGAAGCCACTAGAATCAGGTCAACATAGGAATATAGTAAACCAAAATCAATACTGCATTTCTGGAAGTATTGAAGAGATTAGCAGCATCATCAAAGACTTGAAGAATGTAGGAACGATGATTACATTCAACTCACTTATTTAGCCTGTGAAGAAAACAGATAGTTCTTAGAGAGTAACAGTGGATTATCATAAACTTTACCAGGTGGTGACTCCAACTGCAGCTGCTATTCCAAATGTGGTTTCCTCGCTTGAGCAAATTAACACATCCCCTGGTACCTGGTGTGTAGTCATTGATCTGGAAAAAGCTTTTTTCTCCATACCTATTAGTAAAACCATTGGAAGCAGTTTGCTTTTTGCTGGCAAAACTAGAAATATACCTTCACTGTCTTACTTCAGAGGTTTATCAATTCTCCAGCCATATGTCATAATTTAGTCTACAAGGACCTTGACTGCCTCTCTTTTCCACAAGATATCACAGTGGTCCATTACAATGATGATATTATGCTGATTGGAACCACTGAGCAAGAACTCTAGACTTATCGGTAAGACATTTGCATGTCAGAGGGTGAGAGAGAAATCCAACAAAAACTCAGAGGCCTTCCACCTCAGTGAAATTTCTGGGGGTCCAGTGATGAGGCGTGTTTCCAGATATCACTTTTAAGTGTAGGATAGATTGTTACATCTAATCCCTGCTATAACCAGGAAAGAAGCACAATGCCTAGTGGGTTTCTATAGTTTGGAGGCAACATATTCTTTATTTGGGTGTGCTAGTTCGGCCCATTTACCGAGTAACTATGAAAAGCTGCCAATTTTGAGTGGAGCCCACAACAAGACTTCTGCAACAAGTCTACACTGTTTGCAAGCAGCTCTGCCACTTGGGAGAATGGATACAGTCAGTGGCAGATAAAGATACAGCTTGGAGCCTCTGGCAGGCGCAGTAAGCCAATCACGGCTCAGACCCTTAGGATTTTAGAGCAAAAACCTACCATCCTCTGCAGATAATTACTTTCCATTTGAGAAGCAGCTTTTGGCTTGCTGTTGGGTCTTAGTAGAGACTGAATGCTTAACCATGGGCCACCAAGTTGCCATGTGACCTGAGTTGTCCATCATGAACTGGGTGTTATCTGACCCACCAAGCCAGAGTGAGGTGTGATTAGCAGCACTCCATCATCAAATGGAAGTGGTTTATATGACATCAGAGTAGGCCCTGAAGGCACGAGGAAGTTACATAAAGGAACTAGCCCAAATGCCCTCAGTTCACTCCTGCTACATTACCTTCATAATAAGGTTTCTGTGTCAGTATCAGGGAGCAAAGATCAAAGCCAAACCATAACCAGGACCAAAACAGAGGAGAGAAAACTGACAGTTGAAGCCAACTGGATCAGAACCCACGGATGGCTATTCTTGAAAGTGTTCTATATCTCAGGGTCCAGTCGAAAAAAAAACAGAAACCACACTAGTAATTTTGACTGGGAAAATTTAACACAAAAAGCATTAACTAGTAACAAGGGATCAACTTCTAAGAAGAGTAAAGAGAACTATTACTAATACTGAAATAACAGGCACATAGTGGCAGCCACTACCTCTAAGGCTGAGAGAGAGCGCCCAGAGAAGTAACAAACTTGGAAAACGCTCCACTCCCTAGCTGAGACTCACCTCTTTGGAGAGGATATATCTGTACATGTGTAACCTGCTGGATGGGGACATTTGCTGAGATGCCACAGGCCACGACTGGTGGGAAGAAACTGCCTGTGGGGGTGGGCGCTGCACTGGTGGAATTTTCTGGGAAGCCTGCTGCTGGGGTGGTGATGGAAATCACTGGAAGGGTGTGCATCACTGGGTCTTCCATGCCCCAATGGCAGGAAAGCCCCTGCCATGCCCTAAAATAAGAAAAATACACCAAAAAGAGAAAGAAAATCTCCTTCTTCTTGCAGTGTCTTCCCCGCGCTCTCTGATGTCAAGTCCTAGTATTGCACTAGATGACAAAAAAGAAATGTCCCAGGGTCTGTCTCCAGGAGCACCAAGCAAGCAAAGAAGAATGGATTTGGAACTGAAACATTAATAACTGGCATAGTTTCAAAGTAGGCAAAATGGAAGTACGGGTTTAGAGAATGTCCTTAGTCCACCAAAGTGATTTTCAATGTCATGTTCGAGACCACTGACAAGAGGATATTGGGACTAACTAGTAAAATATGGTAGACATAATGGCTCTCACAATTAATCTACTCCTAACTATGGAATCACAAGTTCTGCCCTCCCCTACCCAGTTCTTGAAAGAAATGTAATACGCCAGTTCCCCTCTTCTCTCTGCAGGTTGGTCTAGACCTAATGAGTTGGATGTCTGCAGCCTGCTCTGTTTTAGGGCTGCATGCCCATGACTAGTAACTTCCCACAGAATAAGCTGGAACTGAACAAAGGGAGATTTGGAGTAAACATTTGCTACGGAAGCATATAAACCCAATTTGAGTATCTTAAAATTTAATTGTTACTATGAATTACTATGAATAAAATGAATTCACCAACTAATTCAGTCAAAAGAATCAAGCTGGTTGCTACTACAATTCAATTTAAATTCCTAACCATGTAATGGATTTGTTGAGAGACACTGGAAAGTCTTTTCTAGGGAAACTTAAGAATAGAATTTTATCAGCCAGGGTTTCAGGGGACTTAATTTAACCAGAACAAACCTTGAAGTAGGCTATGCACTGGAGAGTTCGCATTCGTTACCTGCAGGTCTGGGTTAGTTTTCTTCTCTGGCCTGGAAGCTCATTTCTCCTGCACTGAACTAGTAAATCTACTGTGGATTCCGCTCTACACTCAGTGCTGAAGGAGGTTTCTGGAGAAGAAATAGATAGTCTAGTCAGAACATAGAATTATGAGAAGCCTTCATTCTTTTGACAAAGGAACTAAGAAAGGACCTCAGTTGCATGGCACACACATTAACTACAAGGGATACTCAGAGGTAGGGATGACTGCGTGTGCAGGAATTCCCTGGGCAGGGCTCACAAAGAAGACAGCACTGGCTTCATCTGACACTTTGTTGGGTGAAGTGGCAGTGGGGTACTAGTCATGGAAAGATTTAAGCGGTTAATGATATAACTCCTAGGTCCCAGTTCTACCTCATCTACTCACTAGTTCTGTGACTTGAGGCCAAGTACTCACTAAAGCTCAATCTGCCTATTCCTGAAGGGAGAATGGTAACAGATGATTTGCCCACCCACAATGAGACTATGTAAACAGTAAAGCTTCATCACCATTTATTATTCTTGAGAAGGCACACTTAACCATGGCTAATCAGAATATTTCTTTTCCTGGCCTTACCTATTTATAGTCACCTTTGAAAAAAAATGCATTTAAATAAATTTGAAAGAAAAATCACCTTCAGCTGCATAATTCACCCAGAATAGAAACAATAGGAAATGAAACAACATCCCAGATTCACATACTTACATTTGTTTGTTCTTTCTTTTAACCTAAAGAATGCAGTGATTTTTTTTTTTAAAGCTGAAAAGCAACCATGCCAAGTGTCCAGGTTTCTACATCATATGACAGCTGAGAGTCCAGGATGGGTTGAAAGCTCTATTTTTAGTTTTTAGTCAAAGGATAAAAATCAGACCTTCCTGTGGGAATCATCCACTGAGTCATGCAACACCATCAGGCCAGAATAAAATAGCTCTATAACCCAAAGCGTTCATTACCTATGAAATAAAGAAACAGAAGCAATTTTAGAGATCCCTCTCCCTGTAACCTTAGAGCTTTTGTAGCATTCTGAGATAAACACGTTGCCCTCCATCAGTGCAAGTGGACCAAGCAGCAGACCTGAATGTTCAGTGGGAAAGAGAAAAATTAAATTAAAACTTTGGTGTACAAATTACAAATTCAAGGTTATTTAAATCTAAGGTAAGGAAGAAAGCAACTGGTCCCTCTAAATATTATTCAATAAGTAGTTTAATAGTGTTTAAGCTTGCTGCCCAATCTGGAGTCTGTTTCCCTTTTCTAGGATCAAACACACAATACTCAGTTCCTTTAGGAATGTGCTGGATGTGAACACAGAAATGATATTCAATATTGCCTAAGCATTATGGACTCAAACTCAGAAATTTAGATACCTCCATTTTTAGAGGGAGGTACCTGACACCTATAGAGTTTTAACAGCTTGCCCAGGCTATTAACAAGTTAGTGGAAGAGCAGGATCTAAAACACAGAGCAGAAAAGCTCAATGACTGTAAATGGTTAATGTCTTGGTTTGCAACAAGGGAAAGAACAGGCTCCAAGAACTACAGACTAATGTAATGGAGGAATCGTAAATTCAGAGGCAAAAGGAACCCCAGAAATCATCTTTTCTGACCCACTCATTTTAGAGATGAGACAGGACAAGACAGAGTAACGTTCTGGCCTAGCAGCTTTCAACTCGTTAACGAGATCTCTTGATCTTTGCCTGGGGATCTTTCCACCACACTAGCACTGAGATTCTTCTCAGGCAACATTCTAGAATTGATTATTAAACAGATGGCTTGGGAGCATTTAAAAAAGAAAGCAGTCATTAGCAGCCAGCATGGGTTCGGTTAGAACAAGTTAAGTCATGCCAGGCTAACCTCATTTCCTTTTTCATGTGGTTACAAACAAATGTATACATTATTATAGGAAACTAAAGTTTGGGGATACTCCAGCAGAACTGAGGTGAGCTGTATTTACCCAGCTTAAGACTATAGGCAACCTATCTTGATTTTTCCTTTCCTTGTTTCCCTGCCATGTGCTTTTTTCAGGACTCAATAATCCTCCATTTACCCACCTAAGACTGGAGCCAACCAGTGAGAATCTACACGCCTTCTTTTATAACATCTGTACAGCTGGGATCCTTTGCCTTTTCCAAACTGGAGGTAGAGGATTCATATAATTGTAGAATTGGGGTTTTTTTGTGAATGGTAAATATTGGGGAGAAGACACATAAACATAACATCCTTAGTGCAGGAAGACATTGGGAGCTCTAGATTCACCTGGTAATTTTTCTAGTATGACTGGGCGTATACTATGCATCCCCAAATGCCAAGAGCCCCAGGAAGGAAGGAAGATACCATTACTAGGAGATATATGCAGAGATGAACATCTCTCAGTTTATGATGAAATCAAATTATCAGGCTCTTCCACAGGTCATCATAGCATGGGTTATTATGGAGATAAGAGGGAAAGGAACTTTGAGGGGATTTTGAAAAATTTGCAATGAGAGAAGAGGTGTTAATCTATATAAATATTTGTCAAATCCCTCCCTTGGGCTTAACATGGCCCACTACCAGGGTGAGGTCACCAGAGTCTCCTAGACTAGGGAGGCTCATCTGGGAATGTTCACAGGATATATAGTGTAACTTAATTGTCAAAGATCTCCATGATCTCCTCATCAAACATTGCAGCCAGATTTTAGGACACAGCACATGTTGATTGATGGTTCTAGAGTCTTCTGGACGTTGACCACTGTCCTCTGTTCTTGACTCTTCAGGGTTTAATTGATGACTTGGGTGAAAGCATATGTTAATTGTTGATCAAGTTAATAGCCAAAAATTTGGGCTCAATTTAACTTTCTAACAATTCCATGCAAAGATGGTGCAGCCCCAGGAAGAGGAAATTCCCATTACCGAGGTGGTAAAATAGAGGCTGGATGAAGCATGGTGGTGACACAGCCAAGGGGATGTAATGCACCCGTGAGGCTATGGGCCTAAATATCTCTAAGAATTCCTTCCATTTTGTGGTTCAGTTATTCTAAAATAAAGGTCCATGAAAATATCTGAAATACAAATATGTACCACATATTAATGGTTAGGGAAGGTAGTGTTTGCTCCTTTTTTATTACCCTCTTTTGGTTTTGCCTGTCCAAGGTGACACATGCCATATGGACTCAATATGCTCAAGACCTGGATGAATAACTCAGAGGAGACCAGCTGACAATGGAGAGTCTCTAGGTTAAAAGAGTGAGAGTGAGTCACAAATGGATATAAAAATTATATTTGCAACACAATGTTGGAATGAAAAAATATCCCAGAGGAAAAATGATCTGTTTACTCTGTAATACCTTAGGGTAGGAGAAATATTACTTAAGAGCAGAAACTGGGCCTAAAATATGTTTCCCTTTTAAATCAAAGAATTCATGATGAGATGTTTTATGATCATTTTTTACATGACAGTATCCAGGGTGCTTTCAGACAAATATGTAGCAAGAGGAGCTCTTGACCATAAAAAGGACTTCTCTCCCTTTTGAAAAGGAACCCAAGAGTGCATGGTTCCATGAAGGCTGGTAAGCATGCATCTTTGCAGTTCTCAAATAGTCAAAACCCATTCTGCCAGAATCAGTCTCAACCATTAGGAGATTACTTAACATCAGCAACATTCTCCCCATTTTCCTAAACATTGTAGTCAAAATAATGCAAACAAACAAAAATAGATGAAATGTCCGTATAATTTAGGATCTCCCTAATTAGTGACAGAGAAATGTATATAAATCACAGGTTAGCAGAAGTTATGGCAGGGGCGGTGGACAAGGAGTAGAAAAGGTGGGCCCATTCCAGGCTCCATGCTTCCACAACTATGGACCCTCATCTGGGTCTCACATTCTCCATAAATCCTCACTTTAGAAGGAAGGATTCTTGGAGATGAGATATTCTAGCTAAATCCCAAAGGATGAGAAGAATTCAGCCACATGAAGGTTTTCAGGCAGACTCATCAGGTGCAAGGGTCCTCAGGATAGGCAAGTTGGGGTTATACTTGAGGAACTTACAGGGGCTGGTGTGGCTGTGAGGCGGGGGAAGCTGTATGGGTTGGAGGTGTTGGGTGGGGCCAATCATGTAGGGTCTTTGTGCATGTAGGTTTTTTTTATAAGCACTACAGAAAACAATAAAGGATTTTAAGCAGGGCAGAGACAGGTCTTGAGTTACAACGTTTAAAGCTTACTCAAGCTCTTCGATGGAGAATAGATTACAACAGCATCAGGAGTGTAATAAGTAGGAAGACCAGTTCAGCGGCAACTAAAGTGGTGCAAGCAAGAGTAATGAAAGTTTCAAATAGAAGTGTAGAGGGGAGAAGTGGGAATTGAGATACAGTTAAGTGGTAGAACTGACAAGACTTGTAGCTGATGACTGAGATGTTACTGTATGGATAATCCAATGAAGTATAAGTAGGTTTTTTGTTTTTTGTTTTTTTAAATGCAATATACTTTACTTTTTAAAAAATTATTATTATGTTATGTTAATCACCATACATTACATCATTAGTTCTAGATGAAGTGTTCCATGATTCATTGTTTGTGCATAACACCCAGTGTTCCATGCAGTACATGCCCTCTTTAATACCCATCACCTGGATAACCCATCCCCCAGATAACCCATCCCCCACCCCCCACCCCTCTAGAACCCTCAGTTTGTTTCTCAGAATCCATAGTCTCTCATGCTTCGTCTCCCCTCCGATTTACCTCCCTTCATTCTTCCCCTCCTGCTATCTTCTTCTTTTTTATTTTTTAACATATAATGTATTATTTGTTTCAGAGGTACAGGTCTGTGATTCAACAGTCTTAC
>NC_138373.1:56108915-56144190 GCF_054177405.1 Leptonychotes weddellii | reverse complement strand
AAAAAAAAATTATTTTGACTATCCTATGTCCTTAACATTGGATTCCACATAAATTTTAGAATCAGCTTGCCAATTTCTACCCAAAAATCCTGTTGAGATTTTGATTAGCATAGCATTCCATTTATAGAACAATTTGGGTACAATTGACATCATTTTATTTTATTTCAACTTACTTTATTTTATTTTATTATGGTAAGAATTCTTAACATGAGATCTACCCTCTTCACAAAATTTTAAGTGTACAATTCAGTATTGTTAACTCTAGACACAATAATTTATTAATAGATTAGTTAGCACAAGAATTGATACCTTCACATGTTGATTTTCCAATCCTTTAACATGCTATCTCTGTATTTACATCATCTTTAATTTCTCTTGTTTTTTATGTTTTAGAGTATAGCTCTTGCACATATTTTATTAAATTTATTCCTAAGTAGCTCATGTTTTTTTGTTGTTGTTGTTGTTGTTGTTGTTTTAAAGATTTTATTTATTTATTTGAGAGAGAGAGTGAGAGAGAGAAAGAGCACAAGAGGGGGGAGCAGGAGAGGGAGAAGCAGACTCCCTGCTGAGCAGGGAGCCCAATGCGGGACTTGATCCCGGGACTCCAGGATCATGACCTGAGCCGAAGGCAGTCGCTTAACCAACTGAGCCACCCAGGCGCCCAGCTCATGTTTTTAGATGACACTAAATGGTGTGATTTTATAAAATTTTATTTTCCAATTGCTATTTTAGTATGTAGAAGTATAATTGAATTTTTATGTTGACCTTGAACCCTATGACTTAGCCAAGATAGCCAAATCTGTATATTTTTGAGCTATAGTTTGTTGTTGTTGTTGTTGTTTTAAAGATTTACTTATTTATTTAGAAGGACAGAGAGAATACTCAAGCAGACTCCCCACAGAGTGCAGAGCCTGCCACGGGGCTCCATCCCAGGACCCTGAGATCATGACCTGAGCCATATTGGTTGCTTAACCAACTGAGCCATGCAGGCGGCCCTGAGCTATAGTTTTTAAAAATATTTCCTCTAACCTTCATTTTTATAGGAATGAAATGGCACATGTTTGACTGCTTGATATCATCTCACAGGTAATTGAAAGTCTTAATTTTTTTTCTTTTTGTTGTCTCCATTCGGATAGTATGCACTCAAGTTCATTGCTGTTTTCTTTTGTAGTTCTTAAAACCTACTGTTTGCTGCATTCAGCAAAAATGTCATTTAAATATTGCATTTTCAACTCTGTAAGTTTCATTATGTTCTTTTAAGATATATTTTCCACATCTTACCTCATGATTATATTTTCTCTTAAATCCTTTAGAGCATGTCTAGTAAATATTTAAGAGTCTTTGCTAATTTGATCATGTCTGTCTTTTCTCGATCTTTAATATATTTTTCTCCAAAGTGCAAATCACATTTTATTGTTTTTTTCATATGCCTAGTAATTTTTTTATTGGAAGCTGGGCTTTGTGATTAGTATGATGTTGAGTACTAAATTTTGTTGTCTTTAAAGAGGATTGAACTTTGTTCTCAAGTGCTACAACTACTTGAGGATCTGTTTAATTTTTTTAAAGCTTGTTTTAAATACATATTTGGGCAAGGCTAGTGGTGCCTCTACTTTAGGGATGGTTTCACCCTACTGCTACCCTGTGACCTTTCGGGGAACTCCAGGTGTTTACTTCTGTGGGGCTGACAGAAAGTTGAACATCCCCCAGCCCCTGTGAACTGTGGGAATTGCTATCCCATAAATCCCATGCCATTCTTTCTCTTGGCCTCATAGAATTTTCCCATTAGCATGTGCAATTTTGTATTCCACAGACTACGGTGACGTCCATGCATGGATCTGGATCTCTTCACCAACATACCCTTCTTTTGGGTACTCCCCATTCAAATACCAGTCACCTCAACCCATGCAGACTCTGATCAGTGTCTCCTCTGTGTCTCCACTCAGTGAGACCAGGCATGATCTGTTCAAGTTTCTCCTGCCCAGAAAATGCCTCCAGGCAGAAAGCCAGGCTCACCATAAGGCTCAGAAACTTTCTTCGTTTCTTTTCTCACAAGGATTTCACTTTTGCCCTTTGTCTAATGTCTCAAACCAGTTTTCTAGTTTATGGCAGGACAGTGAGTCTGGTGCTCGTTACTCCATCATGGCTTGTGGGAAATATTCCTTTTAAAAGGTAAAATGTAAAGAGTTACATAAGGATACAGCTGTTAGAGTAAAATTATAATTGCTTACACTTTCTTCAGTTGCACGAGAACTAAAGTTTGTTTCATCCTACAGTTTTATGTAATCCCAAATAGAACCACAGCAACCCCTTTCTTTTCTATGAAAAAGTTCTCAAAATGTTGATAGAGAAACCAGGTCTAGATGCTTTAATGAAAATTAAAGTTACTTCTACTGGAAATTTGCATGGAGAGTCTGTTTTTTACTTTCATAAACTCTGTCATAAAGTGAGACTCTCACCATGGATAGATTTTATTGTTCCATTTTATAATGGGCAGGGGATTGTCTAATCACTAAAAGACAATTATAAAGAAGGGTCTTTTTTCTCTGTCTTTGCCTTTTTTTCTTCTCACATGATTAATCTTTAATGGATATTTTGAGGTCCGACTCAAGTCTATTCCTCCAGGGAATCATACCCAACTATTTCATCCCTGTTGAAATTATGATAAAGCTAAACAACTGCCAGAAAAAGAGACAGCATACAGCGCCTTAAAGTAGATGGAAATTTCTCTCTGCGCTGACAGTTTCAAGGTAAATATATGAGAGTGAGCAGTGCAGCTCCTTCCCAGGTATCTTTCAAGTCACTGTAGCACCATCCTTTCAGTGTTGGATTTCTCCCACTTTCTGTTCCAGAACAGCCTGGTGTAGGTGAGAATATAATGGAGGCGAGCACATCCACTAAGTTCTCACCACCAAAACTCACACTTTGGTGGTGAGAACTTAGTCATATGGCCATACCTAACCACAGGGAGGCTAGAACATGTACCATAGATAGCCATGGTATAGCTACCTCAACACATAAGAAGGGGAAAATGGGTTTTGGTGGACAGTTAGTAGTATCCTCATTTAATTCTCCCTTCTCAGAACTCAACCTCATGTTCATATCTGGCATAACAGTCAACTCTGTTAATCAGATGAGTAAGAAGTGATGCTCAAAATGGGAGGGTCCATTTCACAAACTTTTTGCCCAGGTAAAGATTGGTAAATCTGACTCTTGTTTGGTGATTTTCATCATTGCTCCTTTATGTGAAGTCACATGTTTATTGGGTCTACTAATGAGATTTCTCCAGTCCAATTTCCATGTAGTGATCCTCTAAAGTGATCCTTTAGAGAATGCAGTGTTATTCATTCATCATTACTGTAGGTCTATGGGACAAACAGACTCATTCAAATCTTGGTTTTGTCATCTCCAAGTTTTGTAACTGAGTTACTTTAAGTTCTCTGAGCCTCAGTTTGTTAAGTGTAACAATACCCAGCTTTCAGATTTATGATAAAGATTAAATAAGGTAACATTTATAAACATCTAATAGAATGCCTGAGCACATAGTTGGAGCCCAGTAAATGAGGGATATAATATATGCGTGTGTGTGTGTGTATTCATTTGGTTCTCTCTTGTTCCCTCTCTCACTGTTCTCCTTTCTGTGGAGTGTTCAGCAATAACAAATGTATATTTAAGAGATACTGGTCTACATTTTATTCTGTTCCCCCACATGGCTACTCAGTGTGTTTGTCATCTACTTATATCATGGAACCAACAAGAAGTATACATTTCCTTTCTGGAGAAGCAGCTCATTCCTTGAAGTACATGTCCAGTGTTCCCTAAATAACTGTCATCAACTAAACTCTGAAAGAACGTTTCAGGCAGCAGTGCAACCAGAAGAAAGACTTTTTTTGAGAAATGGAAGATTATTTGGGGGGATCCACAAACTCATATTACATAATGATAAGAACAGCTGCCTGGGAACTCATTGCTAACCTGAATTCTTCTACAGTGTGCTGTGTGGCCTTAAACTAGTCACTTAGTCTGCCTGGGCCTAAAAATAATACCACTCACATCTATCACTTGTGAGAAATTCCTGTACCAAGCACTGTGCATTCGTTTTCATATTTCATTTTACAATGAAGGCTAAAAGAAGTTAAGTAAATTGTCCAAAGTTTCTGAGCACTGGAGCAGAGGTGTTTTTTTGTTTTGTTTGGTTTTTTTATTTTCTCTCCCTTATGACTTTTTTTTCTTTTATTATTATGTTATGTTAATCACCATACATTACATCATTAGTTTTTGATGTGGTGTTCCATGATTCATTGTTTGTGTATAACACCCAGTGCTCCATGCAGTACGTGCCCTCTTTAATACCCATCACCAGGCTAACCCATCCCCCCACCTCCCTCCCCTCTAGAACCCTCCCCCTCCGATTTCCCCTCCTTCATTGGAGCAGAGGTTTTAATCCAAACCTGCTTTGCACAAACATCATTGCTCTTAACCAAATGGGGACATCAGACTAGCTTATCTTTCCGGTTAGATAAAGCTCTAAAATTCAATGATTTTATGAATTTGGGTGAAGGAAAGATCAAAAGAGAAGACAGTTGCCTGGAAGACACCACAATGAAAGCTATTTATTTGACTAAGGCAAAATTCATTTCTTTGAATTTGCACCTCGACTGTGCCATTTAGCACATGTGAAGATATACAAAGTCTAAAATAACATATGCAGAAAGCTGTTCTCTTTCTCTTATACTCATGAGTCAGGACACTTGAAGCCAAGGAAGAATTCCATGGAAGGTCCATGAGTTTGGAATTTCCCCTCACAGAACTCATGCATTAATGACCTCCACAACTTTACAGCCTGAAACCTCTTACATTTATTCTTTAGTGCATCCAGTTGTTTACTTGTCCATCATTTATTTCCTTTATTGGACTGCTTTCTCCCTGGAGAAAAGTTAGTGTTTTTTACAGTTTTCTCCAAACCCAGGGTTGCCACCTCCCTTGCATGCTTGCGTTTTTAAGCATTTTTTTTTTTTACACTGTGGTCCACTTTGGAAATCCTTGTAGTCCACTGACTATCTTGGCATGGTCACTGATTTCCAATGTATAGCCCTTGGTTTGATTTTTAATATGCAATTTAGTAAATGTTCCACTGTAGAAATCTGCAGTAGGGCCCGACAGCAGTACCTGTGCTCAAAATCCACTTGTTTCCCAAAGAGCAAACTGACTCCCTGTTTGTGCTCAGCTAAGACAGCCTGCCACACCATCCTTTATTTTATTCTCACACATACCAGAAAATGTGCTGTGCGCTTTATATCCTTTAGCCTGTGTAATCCTCATAAGAACTATAGACATTCATCATCTGATCTTTGGTGTATTTTGCATCCTTTGTCTCCATTAAAGGATCTGCTTGCTATCTGTAAATACCTATTTCTGAGCTACCATGGTTTTGGTGTTCAATTGGCTTGTAAAACATTTTATTTATTTATTAAATTGTTGAAACCAACCAGTGTAAACCCACATTGGCTTAAACCTCATAGCAGCAGCATTAAAGTAAACAACATAAAACAGGCAACAAACTAGAGTTGTCCATTCAGTCAGAATCCAAAAAAGTAAAAAGTAAAATAAAGACGGGTCTCACATGGGGCTCTAGCTCAAAAGTAATTCATTCGTTTATTTAATAGTCAATATTTCTGATCCAGCCCCAGAGACATGACGATAGATGAAATGTGTGTTTGGATTGAATGCCTGAGTGAATATGTTCTACTTGAGAATTATCATGCAGGAGTCAGTCAGTAAGATTTTTAAAATCTCAAAATTAATCTCTATCTTCCTTCACATGTCCCAAACAGTATGTGTGACATTACCAATAAATTAACCCCCAAGGAGAAAGAAGAGCTATCACACCAAGTTTGTACTAATTAAAGCTGCCATTTGGAGGGGCTCCTGCTCAGAAAACCTTCAACTCAAAGTGGAGTTTTGGGAGGATACGTGCCATGGTCATGGGACATCATCCATTGACAAGGGGGCAACCATGCTATTCCATTGTAACAACAAGGCTTGGTATTTGAGTTTAGGTGCAACTGTTGAGCACTCCTGCAAATTTCCACAGTGGAGAAATTTGCACAGTGCTTTCTTGTTTATGAAATATTTTCACTTCCATAACCTAAGGATGGAAGCTCTTGCTCATGGTCACCACTGAACCAAAGATTAAAATAATGGAGCATAGAGCTATCCTATAACCCAGCAATTGCACTACTGGGTATTTACCCCAAAGACACAGATATAGTGAAAAGAAGGGCCACATGCACCCCAATGTTCATGGCAGCAATGTCCGCAATAAACAAACTGTGGAAAGAGCCAAGATGCCCTTCAACAGACGAATGGATAAAGAATATGTGGTCCATATACACAATGGAATATTATTCAGCCATCAGAAAGGATGAATACCCAACTTTTACATCAACATGGATGGGACTGGAGGAGATTATGCTAAGTGAAATAAGTCAAGCAGAGAAAGTCAATTATCATATGGTTTCACTTATTTGTGGAACATAAGGAATAGCACGGAGGACATTAGGAGAAGGAAGGGAAAAATGAAGGGGGGGAAATCGGAGGGAGAGATGAACCATGAGAGACTATGGACTCTGAGAAACAAACTGAGGGTTTTAGAGGGGAGGGGAGTGAGGGGATGGGTTAGCCTGGTGATGGATATTAAAGAAAACAATGAATCATGGAACACTACATCAAAAACTAATGATGTAATGTCTGGTGACTAACATAACATAATAAAATAAAATTTTAAAAAATAAAAAATAAAATAATGGAGCAGTCATTTAAACACTGAGCAGTAAAGACAGTATGCATGTAAATGAAGTCAGGGGACAGAGAAACACTGCAAATAAGAACAGTGTAGCAACTACAGGTAACTAAAGGTGAACAGCCTGGAGTTTCCTTCTCAGGGAAGGTTTCAGGAATGAAGCAAATAATAAAGGAAAGAAACCCATCTTCCTTAATTAAAAAAAATTATCTGCTATCTATCTACTCCTTTCTATTTATCTGTCATCTCTCTATCTATCTACATTCCTACCTGCCTAATTTCACAACAGATTGAAGCAACGGAGCACCTGGGTGGCTCAGTCGGTTAAGCATCTGCCTTCTGCTCAGGTCATGATCTCAGAGTCCTGGGATGGAGCCCCATGTCCCAGCTGGGCTCCCTGTTCAGTGGGGAGTCTGCTTCTCTCCCTCTGCCACTCCACCACCCCCTCCCCTGCTCATGTTCTCCCTCTCTCTCTCTCAAATGAATAAATAAAATCTTTTAAAAAAAGAGATTTGAAACAACATAAAATAATATAAATAAGAGTTTAAATAGAATAGAAATATTTCTAGAAATTAAATAGAAATAGAATTAAATTCAATAGAAAACTATAAGCCAATCGAGTTGGAGGAACTCTGGATAAAAGAGAAAGAGTCAGGTAAAGATTGGAACGGATACCCAGATATTTAGAGCATTTGGAAAAGTTATGCCAGTTTATCAGCAAAAGGAAATCTTGCCCTTACACTTAAGCTTGAAATAAATTTCTTACATGAAACTGAAAATAGAGAACACTGAGTGAAGAAGTGGATGACATTCTTAATCACTTCCTTCCATAAATGCAGCAGAATCGTGTGTGGGGCTCTTGCTTCTAGTATCCCTGAAAGTCAGCTAGAAGGCTCATTGCCAAAATAAAGTTTGCAGGATGTTAAAAGAGTATAGTTTCAGTCTGCACTCTTAATTCCAGCTTTATCTAGGGGGAAATTCTAGTAGTTCTATTTTTCAATTTTAAATATACATTGGATCCCTCTTTGGATACTTTTTTAAAAAGATTTATGTATTTATTTGAGAGAGAGAGAGAGAGCAGTGGGGAGGGACAGAAGGAGAGGGAGAGAGATTCTCAAGTAGGCTCCAGGCTGAGCACGTAGCCAGACATGGGGCTTGATCTCACTCTCCTGAGATCACGACCTGAGCTGAAACCAGGAGTCGGATGCTTAACCAACTGCACCACCGAGGCACCCCCCTCTTTGGAGACTTTTGATAAGAGCTGAGCTGCTGACAGGCCAAAGTTACTTTCCCCTGGAGTGCAGGTATGTGTGAGAGCACAGCTTCTAAAGGTGATCCCGTCTGATAAGAGGACATTTTGTAAAAACCGAGGCACCTAATTAGGACTCTCAACTGAATGGCTAGACAGTCATCCCATCTCTCCACCACGTCTTGTGCTTAGAACATAAATAAATAGACAACCAGCCTATGGTGAAGCCTAAGATTAATATTATGATTCTGACACCAATTCCCATGTGCGCGCCCCCCGACCACCACCAAGGAGATTTCTCCCAACAGCAGCTGCTGTTGAATCCAGTTCAACACTGACAACATCTTCCTGGAGATAGCATAGAATTCCACAAATTAAGGGCTCAGTCCCCCAAGACTGCCCCTCCTCTTCAGATGCCAATCAAAAGCTCAGGTTGTGCCCTGTGTTTGTGACCCAGTGGCTACAGATCAGAGGTTCCCATGACACCCCCCACCCTTCTTGGGTTTGCTTAATTTGCTAGAGCAGCTCACAGAACTCAGGGAAACATTTTACTTACTAGATCACCATTTGATTATAAAAGGATATAATTAAGGGACAGCCAGATGGAAGAAATGCATAGGGCAAGGTATGGGGAAAGCACATAGTCTTTCTGAGGGCACCAGTCTCCACGAATCTCTATGTGTTCACCAACCTGGAAGCTCTCTAAACTCAGTCCTTTAGCGTTTTTAGGGAGGCACCATAGGCACAATTGATTAAATCATTGACCATTGGCGATTAAATTCAATCTTCAGCCTCTCTCTCTTCCCCAGAGGTCAGGGAGGTGGGACTAAAAGTTCCAACCTTCTAATTATCCGGTTGCTTCCCCTGGCAACCAACCTCTATCCTCCAGTGATTTAGGAACTTTCCAAGAGTCACCTTATCGACATAACAAAAGACACCTTTTCATTGCTCTCAACAATTAGGAAATTCCAAGGACTTTAAGAGCTCTATGCGAGGAACAGGGTGAAGACCAAATATACATTTCTTATTATAAACAACAGTATCACAAATATTACATGCTGCCTTGACATAGGAAACTGGAGAGCCTCAAATGGCCTAACTGCAGGTTCTTCTCCATGCTCTGCTCCTGTGGATAAGGGTCACTAGCCAAACAACCCTCCTTATCAAGAAGCCCAGGCATTGTCCCTGCTAATCCCTGATAGCCCATCATATTATTCAAGCAACCCAATCACATCCTCCTGCAGGAACTAGAGGGCACCCACCCTCTCCATGCTACAAACCAGCACCCCCGTCCCCGCCCCCCGTTGTTCATTCTGATTCCCAAGAGCAGCCTCTGAGTGGCCCTGCATGGTGATCAGAACATGACCTTAAAGTTACACCCTCAGGTATACTGAAATAGCCTGGTCATCTTCTTTGGCCACCAAAGTCATCCAGACCAGGGTGATAGCCAATGGCTCTTTTGTCCTTATTCTCTTCGGTGATTCTCAGGTGAAGAAAGAGGCAGCAGAGCAAGGATCTTTGTGAATTAGCCTCATCCTTCTGCCTGCCTTCCACACTCATCATTCTCCTCAGCCTCGGTTCCTCTTTCCCCCCAGTTTTTGAGGCCCAACTCTATGCTGCTCTATGTGATTGATATTTCTCATCATTAAAGCTGTTATCTTCTGCTCCAGTTATATCTATCCTAGTGATAAACAACTCTTTTCTCTAACTTTGTTTCTCAAAGGGTGGTGATCAGACCACCTGCACTGGAATCGCCTGGACTCCATGAAATGCTGAATCCTGGATGCCATTGACCATAATCTCTAAAAGGGGGTCCAAAAGATTTGTCTTTTTAATACACTCCCTTAGTGATGCTGCAGCACCTTTGGGCTACTGACCTAGACTTTTTACATCAAAGCAGCGACAACAGTGACTAAGTATCAGTCATACACCCACCTCCAGTTGCCTTCAGGTGAGACCCAACCAGAGCGCCTAGCTGCATTGGGAACCTGAGGACAAGGGCTCTGTGCCTTCATTGCTGTCCCTGGTTTAATGGAGCCCTTTGTCTTTGTGCAACGCTAGGAGATTCTATTATCCTGTAGATTCCCACCTCACAGGTATAACAGGAAAGACTAAAAATAGACTCCACCTGCCCAGAACATCTCAAATGGAACTGCTTCCTTTTTTCTGATGCTGTGATCCAGGGATATTGCTCTAGAAACATGTGTTCTCGACTACTCTTGCTAGGAAGTGACACATGGGAATGTGTGTGGCCTCTTTTTTGTTCAAAGACCACATGAGGGGAAAAAAACAAAACTGCAATTTTAATCACACTTACTGACATTACATGTAAATTAATTGAGGAAATTACCAAATACTGTGTATATTTTGACATATTTGATTTTCTATTTTCCTGGGACATATAGCTTACTAATATATATTCAGATTTTAATTATTAATAAAAATTAATTCCTTGTTGATCTTACAAATAATCAGACCCAGAAACAACAAGCCAAGGATGATCTTCATATATATTCAGTTTTAAGATGTTCAGAAAGTCATGTAAATCAATGATTCTAAACCTAATGTCTACGTAAGAATCATCCAGAGAACTAGTATATCATAGTGTCTAGGAGCATGTTGAATTCCACTTCTGGTTTTGAATCCTAATTGTGCCCGTTATTAGCACGTAGCCTTGGGCAAGTTATTTAACCTCTCTGTGTGTATATATATACATAAAGTTTTAAGAAAATATCTGTCAAAGAACACACAATATGTATTATTATTCAATACAAGTTACTGGATTATACTTTCAAACACTTGGGAAATTTCATCCAAAGCAGATCTTGAAAAATCTACATTTTAAGTAATTATTTCTAATAATTCTGATGCCAGTGTCTCATGGACCAGTTTAAGAGACAGGGATCTACACCTGTGCCCTTAAGAGGGGTGACAAGCAAATAAAAAAGATGATTCCTTGGGCTTTAGGGGGAAATGTTTGTATTCTATTTCCATTTGCTTTCTTTATCTAAACATAAGAAATTCTTTTAACGCTATTTAAAACATTACTTGATCTACCACCTGTGGGATTATGATGGAAGTCCCCCAAATCAGAATCTGCCCAGGCAGGACAATAAGGCAGTGCTACAGAGCTTCAGCTGGCTTGGGAAAGCCGATCCCTACCCCCACCAGCCACTGTGCCCCAGGACCAGGGTCCAGAGTGGAGAGCCCCTCCTTCTGGGAAATGGGGCTGGCCAGAGGGGGACCGTCCCTGCCCACTCACCCCTCACTGAGGGCAAGGAGCATGTGTGGGGAACCTGGTGCTAAACTATTCCTGGAAGAACCTGCTTCTGAACATGGTTCCATTCATAGCACAGCACTCCCTCACTGTGATCCAATGAAAGTCAGCCCTCTAACACAAGAGTTTCTAAAAAAAATTAGTAATAATAATTTTATTTTAAAAATTGTAAGTATTTTTTAAAAATAAAAAATAAAAGAAAAATAACATACTAGTTGATATTGAGGACTTCACTGGTCTTATGTGGTTTGGATGCCACATTGGGGGCTCAAGGAATCCCTTATCAAGGGGATTGGGAGTCCCACAAGGTAAGAGATGATGGCGGGCCCTCCCTGATAGCTTGCTTTCAGTGCATTGTGATGCACTGCAATTGATTTTCACACTGGATGAAATAATTTTGTGGTTTACCTTTCTTAGTTTTAAAATAGACCCATCCTTATCAAATGAACAACTGACATAAAAAGATTTGTGTTAGGGATTTAAATATCAATGATAATGCTAACAATTTCAGCAAAAGTGAAGAATTAGAAAATGGCAGTCGCCATTTGCCGTGGTTTTTATATAATTTCTCTGCCAACCACATCTCCATAAAAGCAGTCTTCATACAATCTAACAAAAAAGAGGCTCCCAAAGGTGCACTTATCAAGAAGCTACTTGAAATATTATTATTTCTGCTCTCATTACTGATTATTTCACCCAAAGTACATATTATGCCTTGATATATTAAAGGATGTTGCCGGCTCAGTTTAGAAGCTTGGAGATCATGAGAATAAGTTTTAAGATTCGAGATTCCTTCTGTCAAACTACCAAATTCACATGCATAGGGATCAACAACAAAAGTAAGCAATCATCTTTTTAAGTTGGGGGGAAAAAATGACCATCTTACTAAAAGTAGAATAGGGCAGCGCAATATGCAATCCAAAAAAGTCCCATATTTTTTTTAGATTCCATTGTTTCCTTGGAGCATAAAATAAAATGAAAACCAGTTACTCAACCTGGGCCCAGTTGCAATTGGCTTTCCCTTTTGGTTTGTCCTTAAGATGCTTTTATAATTAAGCTGCTTAATGAGAGATCTGAATATATTTTCTGTGGGCAGAAGTTGGTTTCCTCTTAGCTTTGGGAGATGACTCAACAAAGGAAAATGTGTGGGGTACAGAAGAGTTAAACAGACAACAGATAAACATTGGTGTGATTGGTGCCTACTGCAGACCAAATAGAAATTTTGCAGACCAAGTGGTTTTGAAAGGCATTTACTGTGCTGTGTCTAGCTCTCTGTAATTATATCAGAGTCATCCTAATGACTTCTCACCTAAGAGATGCTCATTGTCAAATCGATGCTAAGCCTTCGCTTTCACGTTGTGTTGGGGGAGGAGTCAGAGACAAGAATTCTTTTAGGGTCTTACGGTGGAGAAAGTATCACAGACCCACAGCGCTCGGACCTCTAGGGAGCATCTCAGATCTTTGGATCTGAGCTTTGGTATTTGTACTTTCTGACATTTACTAAGAAGGCAAAAGCATGTGCTGTACTTCTGACCTTATAAATGGTTATGTGTCTTCTGCTCTATGGTCCTACACTAACTACGGCAACCTGCCTATGAAAATTAAATATTGGTTTGTGGCTATAATTACAGGCACAGGCCTAAGGCAGTAGAGCTTAAAATTGAGTTGAATCGTATGAAATTGCCATTTTTGGACACCAGAAATGGTCGAAATTCGGCTGTGGAGCCAAGTCATCCTGAATGCTGGTTGGGCCTTCCAATGCTGGTGAGTGGCTCTACTCCAGTCCAGCGTGGCCCGGCTCCAAAGCCAGCTCCTAACGTCTTTGAATGTTATACTTGCATTTACCACCCTCATAAATGTAATATCTCTAAAACCCTGGGCTAAAAAAATCACATGTTCTAAACTAGTTACTTGAGAAACTTCTGCAAAGGGAAGTTGAATGCTAACTTTTAAGGTCTTTCAAATGGAAGATGTTCGATTTCCAGAAGTGATCCATGCCTATCAAGGTCCAGAAGTGGGTGAATTTAGAAAAATGAAACTGACCTATATGAATGCACAGACTACACAGCTTAACCAAACAAATGTATTTTTTTTTCTTCAAAATAGTCTCTGTGGGAGCCTATACACTTATTCCCAAGGTGAAGTTATTTTAAAATACGGTTGGTACCACTGTTGGCATCGCCCTGAGAAAGGGTCTATCAATAGCATCCTTGCTCTCTCATATTCATGCCTCATAGATCTGTTTACCTTGAGGTAGGGGAATGAGAGGCCAGAACTATATACATACATCACATGCTCAGTATGTTTTAAGAATGGTGAAAACACCGAGAGGTACAACCACTTTGTCATAGCTTAAAGGTTGAACTCCAGGAGTGTTTACAGATGAATTTAGCGGGACAATTACGGTTGCGAATACTCACCAGTAAATGGAAAGCAGAGTGGAATAAGCATGAAAAAAAATTATGAATGGGATTGGATTTGGATAGTTGGTGCCCAATCCACACTATTTTTCTGAGAAATCCTCAAAATCTTCTATGTGATTTTATGGAAATTCCCTAAACCTTGAACATGGAAGAGTGAAAGCGTCTTTGGTCTGTCGGGTCAGCCCTATATGAGCTTCTGTGCGTGTGGACTTTTTCCTGCCCCGGGGGGTGCTCACAAGCTGCCCTTCCTTCCACAGAGACCTACGCCACAGCATAACTGCATGCCCTAGCCTGCTTTCTTGCTAATAGGAGATAATGTTGAGAGATAGCAGATGGACCCTTCTTTATTTCCTATCCCTTCAGGAAGTTTACAGCACCCAGTTCAGCCCGCGGGTCAAGGCTCCATCTTCAGCGAGTTGCCCAAAGTACAATTCACAGCCTCCCAACAACAGCGCCACCTGTCATGGCGTCTTGGATGCTTCCCGCAAAGCTAGCATTTGACTCAGGGATAGAGTGTCGTACACAGGAGCTGGCTCTCTTTTGGAGTGTTCCTTATCCACAACCATCTAGTTTAGCCAAGCTCCATGCGAATGACAGTAAATGTCATGATTCCATCTTTCAGATACTCTCAAATTAAGCCCAATTCAGTTAGACTTTATATGGCAGCTGGGGTGTTTTTTGTTTTGTTTTGTTTTTGTTTTGATCTGGAGTAGAGGGGCTGATAAATATTCCTGATACAATTGTGCTCCTGTAGATTCTCTTGCATTCCTGATCGTATAGACCAGCATTTCTTAAATGGCCTCTCTCCACACCACAGGGTCATCTGGTCACTGGAAACAAGAAAGGCAGGAATAAGAGAGAGTGGGCCAGGAAATATGCCTAGAGCATCACAGCATTTATTGTAAAACAACCAGCACTGTGGCCACACTTCTTAATGGGGTGTCTTCCACGGAGACGTTATCTGTTGAGTGTGTTAAAAAAGAAGAGCAGTTAAGGATATTTGACACCAAACCCACAGAGTTTAGGGGCAGGGCAGTGATATGAAGAGGCTGGGGCGGGGAGACAGAAGCAGGCTCAGGAGCCAGGGGCCGGCAGTCTGCATTGGAGGGGGGCTGCTCCCCAGCGCTGGCAGGCCCCATTGTATTCAAGATGGGCGTGGCTCCAGAGCTGATTTTTGACTGATTCTGGTCAACAGAAATGCCCACTTTGCATGGTCCAACTTAAGGCTAAGCTCTGCTGTCTGTGGTTTGTCTTTAGCGCCCATCAGGGCCCCAGATAATTCCCCTCTGACACCCAACCCTCTCCACAGGATCAGTGGTTGCATGGCCTCTCTCTGGATCCTCAACATTGCACGGTCTTGAGCTCTATTTCCTTTCTCTGCATCACACGCCAGGGTCCTAGTCAGAGATCACACTTAGGTGTGGCCACCCCTCAGGCATTACGCAGCTCCCACCCCCTGATCACAATTTAACCCAATGGGATTCACAATAAAAGAATTTTAAGTAGAGTAGAATTTTATTTTATTTATTTATTTTAAAGATTTTATTTATTTATTTGACAGAGAGAGAGAGACAGTGAGATAGGGAACACAAGCAAGGGGAGTGTGAGAGGGGAAGCAGGCTTCCTGCTGAGCAGGGAGCCGGATGTGGGGCTCCATCTCAGGATCCTGGGATCATGACCTGAGCCAAAAGCAGATGCTTAACGACTGAGCCACCCAGGCGCCCCAGTAGAGTAGAATTTTAATGAGAGCAAAGAGGATACCTTTGGGTAGATCTGGGGTGACAGGGGCATCTTTCCTGGACCCCCATTTCTAATCATGGCCAGGTGGCCATCGACCTCATCTAGATGTAGGACAAAACTTTTCATAAAGATTTCTTCCCGTGATGATGAAGCATTGTTTTTCCAGCCCACACTCAAGATGGGTCTATTTTTGTTACTTATTTTGCAATGACTTTAAATAGTGTACCTTAACGGGCATCTTGACATCAGGGACTTTACCTTTGAGATAACTTCCCTTCTTTGTCAGCTTTGGGGCCGTTCCTTGGCATAAGATCTATGTTGTTATGATATTGCAATCTACTGGGATAAAAATAACTCATGATGTCAAACCCTGAGCGCAGGAGTGCTGCCCTCACGAGAGAATCTGCCAGGGGGAGAAAGAGGGTGGGCCAGGCCCAGAGCCTCCGCGCAGACAAAAATAGACTGCTAATGGCCTTCGGTGGCATGGAAGAGAGTGGGAAGTGGACAGAGAGACTGATAGAGAAAATCGGCTCTGCGCATCTGCTAAGTCCCCATTCTCTTATTTCTCCCCGTCTATTCCTGGCTTCTCTTTTCCCCAGCACAGGCCGCTCCTCCAAAGCTCCTGCCTGCCCTGGCCTCCAACCGAGCTCTGAAGGAGGCAGACCATGAATGATGATTGTCTGTGTCTGGAGTTTTAATTGAAAAACATTCCCCGAAATGGAAAGACACACAGAGGAAGTGATCTCATCGTCAGTGATTTTTGGCAACTTTCAGTTTTGGGTCCTCGCGCGGCGGAACTCGGTGCGGCAGCGCCCCTCGGTGGCCGCGGCCCAGAACTGCAGGGAAGCGCGTGGCGGGCGAAGGAGCTCTGAGACCAGAAGCACAGAGGTCAGGGAGGCAAAATCAAAAAGGCTCAGCTGTGCTTCTCTCTAGGCCCACATTTAACCGTTTATAATCCAGGGGCAGTGGCCACACTGAGCTCCAGGTTTGTAACAGGTGTATGGGAGGAGGGTGAGGGAATTAAATGCTACACCTGACTTTGGAACTTCTTTTTAGAAACAGAGAAACAAAATGACAATTGTATTACCCTCCACTCAAGTAAGATTCTTGTGAAGCGAAGTCGATTTGAGAAAATATATTAATGTGATTATTTGTGCTCACAGGGTGTGATTCTACCTACAAACACTTAATCATTGTAATCAATCAGTCAAGATCTTAGAGTAAGCTCATTAATCAAAATTCAAGCTTTCTTCTTTTTGAGAAAAAAAAAAACTCCTATTTTTTTTTTTCGAGAGAGAGAGAGAGCGCACGTGTGAGCCAGGGGTTGGGGGGCGGGGCAGAGAGAGGGGGAGAGAAAGAACCCTAAGCAGACTCCATGCTCAGCACAGAGCCTGACAAGGGGCTCGATCTCATGACCCTGAGACCATAACCTGAGCCGAAATCAAGAGTCGGAGTTTGACTGAGTCACCCAGGGTACCCCCCGAAAAAAAACCCTCCTGTATATAAATCTGAACTCACAGAAGCAAAAGAGTAGATTGTGATTCTGCCTGTTGTGACAGAGACAGAGATAAAAGTGCTCAAGATTATGTGTTCATATTTTCACTCTGTATCTTTGATGTATCCACAGGAATATCATTTTATTTCTCCCCTTAATATACAAATGATTGGGCGCCTGGGTGGCTTAGTTGGTTAAGCGACTGCCTTCGGCTCAGGTCATGATCCTGGAGTCCCGGGATCGAGTCCCGCATCGGGCTCCCTGCTCGGCAGGGAGTCTGCTTCTCCCTCTGACCCTCCTCCCTCTCATGCTCTCTGTCTCTCATTCTCTCTCTCGCAAATAAATAAATAAATAAAATCTTTAAAAATATATATATACAAATGATAAACCTCACAGAATGTAAGCAAGAGATTTTATGAATTGCACAAGTCCCGGGATTTAAGTTTAAATCTGGATCCATCTCTGAAGATTCTAACCAAAGAATCTGTCTGCCTCTCAGAGGGATAAGGGGAAAGGGTTCCTCTCCAGGAGGTGAGGGAAACATTCTGACTCTGCCCAGTCAGAAGATCAAATTTTGAAGCTTCTGGAGGTTAAAAGGGAGCCTGATAGAGAAGGTGCCAAGATAGGCCGAGTGGCTTCCAAAACAAGGCCTCTCGAGGTGACGCCTGATGTGGTTGGTTCCAAATGGCCCAGCCTCACAGGAATTGAAATATGATTTGTCCATTTCCCAGGAGTGGTTTCCCCCTTGGAGACAGACTTACATTAGTGACCCTGGGGACGCTGATCTATAATCCCAAACTCCAAATATACAGTGAGAAATAAGATTGTCAAATGAACCTGAAATGTTCTTTCTGGCTAATAAACACCTTCTGTCCTTATAGGAAAGGCACAGGGGAAGGCGAGTTATAATTGGAAGATGGCTCGGTGATCATGGAATCCAAGCATGGGGCAGGAGAGGACGAGGAATCATCTGAATGGCTAATATCACTGCGCTGTAGTAACCGGGCTCACCCATCCTCACTGGGCTCAGCCTGCCAAATGCTCTGTGACGCCAGCCGGCTTGGGCTGGGCTCCCCGGAAGCAGGCCGACTCTGAGACAAAAATGTGGATGACAGTAACATTTAGAATGCGCTTCCAGGAAAAACTGGTAGGTGAGTGGGGAAGTGGGACAAGAAGGCAAGTGGGGGGTGGGGAGAAGCCTGGCTGGCTCAGTTGGCAGAGATGAGACTCTTGATCCTGGGGTTGTGAGTTCGAGACCCATGTTGGGTGGAGAGATTACTTAAAAATAAAATCTTCTTAAAAAAAAAAAAAAGAATAGTGGAATCAGCTAGGCAAACGTGAGTTATCCAGTAAAGGCCCCAGGCAGGTGAGTTTGGTTCAGTCCCACAGGGGCACTCTGGACACCATGTAGGTCCCTCATCAAACTGTCCTATTACTTACACTCCACACCCCCAGTCATCAGGCCAGAGCTGCCCCCAAGTGCGGCTGAAGCATGCTCTGCTAACCCACACGCAGGTGAGCACTGGCCTCCAGTCAGCACTGAAGACAAAGAGATGCAGGCGCCCACTGTTGGAAAAGCACAAACCCAGCAGACGACCAAGAGCATGACAATGGAGAGGGATCCATGTGGATGTTCACCGGGCGCACGGGCCTCATCGGCCGGAAGATCCGTGCACCCAGTGATAACAAGGGTTGTGTAAGCCCAGGAGACTTGGAACCTCCTGAAATATTTTTAAAAGGCTGACCATAATCATAGTATCGGTCACCACTGATGCATTCAGTTTGCATGATATTGTTTGGTTCTAGTGATTTTTTTTACATTATGTTATGTATTTTCCCTCCTTCAAAAAGAGGCAGTCAACTCTTAAAAGGAACTCAATCATTTGCATCATACCCACTCTCTGTTCTACCCATTCTTTCATAGGATGTGGCAAACCAATGGATTTCAAGCTTTGGTCAGAGGATCACTTGAGGACTTTGCTAGAAATGCAGATGTCACAGTCCTTCCTTAGGCTTTCAGACTCGGTGACTCTGCCCAGAAATATGCATTTTGAATAGGACCCTTAAGTTATTCTAAAGCAGGCATCCTCTGGTCCCTGTGTTTAGAAACGCTATTTTCTATAGACACATAAGAATACATAGATCTCTTTAACTGGGTTTTTATTAAATTTTACTGTCATTCATACATTAATTCATTCACCAAATATTTATTGAACACTTGTGCTGTGCAGTAAAGATACAGGAGCTAAACAAAAGAAAAGAAAGTCTGTGATCTCATGGAGCTTACGTTCTAGTGCATAGAAACAATTAATAAAGAAATACATAGATAGATGATAGATGATAGATAGATAGATAGATAGACAGATGATAGATAGATAGATGATAGATGGATAGATGATAGATAGATAGATGATAGATGGATAGATAGATGATAGATGATAGATAGATAGATGATAGATGATAGATAGATAGATGATAGATAGATTATGACAGTGGGAACCAAGTTCTTTAAAGAAAAGTCAAGTTACAGGAGGGCGCGTGTGACAGTTGAGAGGGTTCTGCAGAGTGATTGGCAGTCTTTCTGAAAATGGGCATTTGAGGAGAGACCTGAAGGCACGAGGAGCAAGCCAAGCCCCAGAGCCGTGGGGGGGAAGAGCATTGCCTGCAGTGATGAAACCAGGTGTTGAGGCCCTGAAGTGGGCATGTTCTCCAAGGGAGGAAGGGGCATCAAGGAGGCCAGGGTGGCTGGAGTAGCAGGAGGCAGGCAGGAGGGTAATGGACCTAGAATCAGGGCCAGCTCACGACGGGCTTTGTAAGCAACAGGAAGGACTTTGGGTTTTATTCTGAGCAGGATGGAAAAGCCACAGGAGGATCTGAGCCACAGAGAGATGTGATGAGAAGGGTTTCAAAGGCTTCCCTGAGGGCGCCTGGGTGGCTCAGATGGTTAAGCGTCTGCCTTCGGCTCAGGTCATGATCCCAGTGTCCTGGAATCGAGTCCCGCATCGGGCTCCCTGCTCCTTGGGAGCCTGCTTCTCTCTCTCTCTCTGTCTCTCATGAATAAATAAATAAACTCTTTAAAAAAAAAAAGGCTTCCCTGAGGCTTCTGTGGAGAGAATGTGGATGAATGCCAAGAAGCTGGTGGCAAGCTCCCACTGCTTAGGAAAAGTCACACAAAAGCCACAAAGCATTTTGGTCTCCTTATCAGAAACCAAAAGGGACAGACTTCCAGTTATAAGGTAAATACTGTGCAACATGATGACTGTAGCTCACACAGCTGCGTGATATATAGGGAAGTCGTTAGGAGAGTAAATCCTAAGAGTTCTCATCACAAGGAGAATATTTTTTATTTTGTCTTTGCTTTTTATTGTCTATATGAAATGATGGATGTTGGCTGAACCTATTGTTTTTTAAGTTTTGTTGTGGGTTTTTGCTTTTGTTTTTATTTTTGTTTTTTTGAGAGAGAGCATGTGGGGGAGGGAGAGGGAGAGTGGGAGGGACAGAAGGAGAGGAAGAGAGAGAATCCCAAGCAGGCTCCACACCCAGCATGGAGCCAACACAGGGCTTGATCTCACGACCCTGAGATCATGACTTGAGCCGAAATCAAGAGTCAGACACTTAACCAACTGAGCCACCCAGGGACCCCTGGCTGAACCCACTGTGGTAGTCATTTCACTACATATGTAAACCAAACCATCATGTTGTATGTCTTAAACATATACAGTGCTGTATGTCAATTATTCCTCAAACAACTGAGGTTGGAGGGAACACAAAAGAAATAAGCCAAGGAGGGAAATTGTGATAGAAGGGACATAAAGAGCTCCAGGAAACACTCGGAGGTTACTGAGTGAAGACTCATAACATCACACGCAACTTTTTTTTTTTCAGTTCAGTGCGGACTTTTTTAAGCCAAAAAACACACGGAAACTCCTCCCGCCAACCTTCCTCTTGAGTGGGGCAGAGTCTGAGGGAATGTGTGGCAGCTACAAACACACCAGAAAAGACAGTGAAAGAGCCACCGCCCACCTACGTCCAGCCACCTCCAACTGAGGCTGGATTGGTATGGCCGATCAGTGCCCAACAGGATATGAAATCTGAACAGAAACGTGTCCCAGAATCTTCTGTTTCCTTCTTCTCTTCTTTTGCCTCCCCCTTTTATTTTTTCTTCCTCTTCTTGCTTATAAACTCCCTCAATAGTCTGAAAAAAATTGTGCACACTCCTCTTAAAAATTCTCAGCAGCGCTTCGAAGTACAAAAAAAAACCAAGTTTGAGATAAAAGCCACCACATAGAAACAATCACTATTAACAACAACAAACTGATAGAAGTTTGCACAAACTTGGTGGCTTTAAACAACAGAAATGTATTATCTTACGGTCCCATAGGCCATCTGATACCAGACTCATTGGGTTAAAACCAACATGTCGACAGGGCTATATTCCTTTCTGGAGTCTCCGGGAGTGAATCTGTTTCCTTGTCTTTTCCAGCTTTCAGAGGCTTCCTGCATTCTGAGGATTGTGGCCCCCACCTGGAAAGCCAGCAATGTAGCCTCTCTCTGACCCTGTTTCTGTGATCATGCCTTTTTCTCTGATCATAACTGGGAAAGGTTCTCTGCTTCTGAGGACTCATTAAGTTACACTGGGCCCATCCAGGTTAATCTAGAATCTAGAACCCATCCAGGTTAATCTCCGCCTCACAAGGTCCTTAACCTTAATCACATCTGCACAGTCCATTCTGCCATGTGAGGTAACAAATTCACAAACTCTGGGGATTAGGACATGGACTTTTTTTTGAGGGGGGGAGATCATTATTCTGCCTACTAGATAGACAAAATGCCTTTGTAAGAATACAATACACGTTATTTTTTAAATGTGTTTAGTTTGACCTACATTACCAGCTTTCATAATTATTTTAGTGAGAACCCTCTAGTCACATCATGATAAGTTAAAATGACAGATGTAATTACAGAAACATAGATTGGAAACTTACATCAAGGTCCAAAACTCTGCACCTCAATGAAATAAGATATTGTGCAAAGTCCTTGTAGTGTTAAAGTAAGCATGAGTAAGATTTCCTTATTTTGAGATATTGACTAATTTCTTTAAAATGGTATTCCCAGGATGCCTGGGCGGCTCAGTTGGTTAAGCATCTGCCTTTGGCTCAGGTCATGATCTCAGAGTCCTGGGATCGAGTCCCACATGGGGCTCCTGGCTCAGCGGTGAGCCTGCTTCTCCCTCTGCCTCTCCCCCTGGCTTGTGCTCTCTCTCTGACAAATAAATAAATAAAATCTTTTAAAAAATGGTATACCCTGTCATCTCTGGGTCCTACTATCCCCTTCATCGCCATCCCCCAGAAACATTATAAGCTCCTCTAGTTATAGCTTTTGAGTTCCCACACATTAGGTCTGATGGGAATGGAAAGGAGTCAGACATTTGGGACCTTCCAGGTATCCCAGGGCTCCAGACAGCATCCTGTGAAACAGAAGAGCTACTTAGTCAACCCGAAAAATCGTGAGAAATTATATATTGCTGTTGATTTATGCCACTAAGTTTGGGTGTGGTTTGTCAGGCAGCAATTAAATCAATGAACTGGTGTGAAGCTGCTGGTAGACACCAAGCCTTAGATGAACACAGAGGAACAAAGTATGTGCTCTGTGACCCAGCTTGATATGTGACGGGCACTATCTATCTCAAGTCTGCTCACACCACAATGATTGCTCCTATCATCCAGCGAGGTCACCAATAAAGCCAACGTGAACTCTGTGAGGGACAGAAAACAGTAACGATTGGGAAATTGACTCTACAAATCTTCAAAGGAAGCATTCCTCAAAACACCTTTGTCCCTCTGGCCAAGGGTTGTTGGCAACAAGGACAACACGCTCTCTTGCTGGATCCCATTGTAAAGTGACCTCTGGTTGTCATCCATGAGCTGTTTGAAGATGTCAGTACTTACATGTCCTTGACCCCGATGGATGTGACATTTTGGCCAGCTCTCTTGGTGGCCCTGTGGTCTTTCCTAGATTTCTCCATGGACGACGCTGGAGATGCCCCTGATTGAGAAGAGTCACATCCATAGGGTCACTCCTAATAACGGTTTAGCCACAGTGACTGAAGTCCACATTTCTATGACCACTTTGGAGAAAAACAAGGTTCTGAGAATGAGCAGGGGCAACAGGACCCACATCTGAAGAGTATGATGGAGAGAAAGGACAATAGCTCTGTCACAGGAGCAAGGCCGTCCTGCAGGAAAAGTAGGGAGGACATCATGAAGAATCTTCTGCAATAACAGGCCATCACACAAATGGCAAAACGTCAGGGAAGAATCATGCCCCTCCACATGCCCAGATGGCCCCTGAGTTCTCCACAACCTTCTGCAACAGCCCGTCCCATGGTCAGTTCCAATCGTCAACCGTGAGATGGCGCCCACTCCGTCAGCCCGCCTAGCCTCTCCCCTGCTGCCCAGCCCTGCTCATCCCCATGAGGTCCCAGGACTTAGTGTCACTGAAGAAAGTGATCTTTCAGCCCCTGAGATCAGCTCTCATGGGGGGCAGTGTCTGAGGAGGCTTTGGATTACTCCTAACTCAGAAATTTAACTCTTCTATCACTTTAATCTAGGACACAGTCATTTACCAAGGAACCATATAAGGCAGGAGACTGGGTATAGGAGCGCCCACTGATGGAACCACCTGCTGCCCTAGTATCAGGGAGGACAGCGCCAGCCCCCTTGGCATTGACCTAAAACAGAGCCGCGTTCTGCCTGATGTAGATCTGTCTTCTGAGGAGAGAGCCCAAAGGACCTCCATTCCCAGCGACCCACTCTGTATTTCAGGGGAGGGAGCTGTCGGATTTGTGATCTCCAATACCAACGGATGGAACCCGACTTCCCCAGACAACTTCTGCCTCTGGTCTGTGTCGTGTTTCCACGGTGACCCTAGACTAGATCCCTGGAATGCTGCCAGGATGATGGGGCTCTGTCCTGGAAATCGGCAAGCTTCCAGAGAATTTCTAGGGTGAGGGGTGAGGCCAGACCCCTCGGCCTGTGAATCAGCAGCAAAGCAGACTTGGTGGGGAGATGTGGCCCTGCCTCCCAACAAGGCTGTGCCCATTAGGTGACTGAGCCACATGCAGAAGAAAATATGCAAAACTATTCAGGTTTTAATGCATCTAAATGTCTCACCTGTGACCTGTGTAAAAACCAAAGACTGTTGTAACACTGGCTATTGTTCTGTTAGAGTTTGCTACCTTGTTAAAGTGGAATTTCCCTAGGTTACAGTTGAATTTTAGTCACTTATAGGAAATTTAAATTCTAATTGTGGTAAATAGGTTGTGCAGTAATTATAGTAAAATACTGTGTCCATTATAGTGTTGGCTTTTTTTTTTTTTTTTTTAGTGGTTACCAAGAGACTTTTTCTCCTGGGGAGGGGAGCAAAGGTGGTGGGCAATTCTTTGTGCAATTTTGAAAGGCAGGTACGTTGTACAGACCCCAGCGAAAATACAATGAAGCTGAGCAGAGGAGTGGATGGGAGGGAGTCCCAGGGTCCTATGGGCCCTCGGGAAGAGCGGACGTGGCGCTGGCTGGAGCAGAGAGGAGCAACCCTTTGGCTGACCTGACCTGCGGTCTCGGGAACTCCATCTCCAGGTCCCCCAGCAACACCAGGGAACCTTGTGGGAACTTCCAGCCTGGAGCAAAGCCTGACACCAGGAATGGAGATGGTTAAGAGGGGAGAGGGAAAGGAGGAAAGCCTGCCAACGACCATGACCACGATCCTGGAGCAGGCCCCTGCCCCCAGCTCCTGGTTCTCTGGTGCCAACCACTCTCAGCCCCGGTGACCTTACCCAGTGCGTGGGGACTCCCCCGCTCCCATCCACCCAGCCATTGGCAGCCAGGAGCTGGCGCCCCCGAATTCCTCATGTCCCTGGGAAGACCTCGGTTCCGGGCCCACCCCTCCAGCTTCACTGCCGCTGCCTGGAGACCCCGCAGTGGGGGAGGAGAAGATAGCTGGTTTGAGCTCTGCCGGGCGTTTTGCGGTAAGACATCCTTGCTCACAGCCAGCCTGGCCGCTTCGAGAAAGACCAGAGCTTCGGATCCTGGCCACAAGTTGGCTTCTCCAGGGCCACCTGTTAAAATAGCCACTTAGAGTCGAGACCTTGAAAAGCCAGTGACCTCCATCCCAGCCACCTTCTAGGTCATGAGTGACAGCCACCCTGCCTGCTATCCACACCTCGGGACCTGGGAGTGGCACACCTAGTGGCCTCTCTGTCCATCACGCCCTGCAAGATGTCACCCCAGCCACCCTCCCTCCAGTCTCAACTGCAGACTCTACCCTCCCACCACCTCCTCCTTCCTTCTGACTCACTTAGTTCACTATCCTGCCTTCAAAAACTCTTTGACCTTTTTTTTTTTTTTTAACATGTTTCGTTTTCCACTTGGCCTCAAGGGCTCTTGCTCTTGGATGGAATTGGGATAGATCTGGACACCCGGGCAAGTTTGGAAGTGGTGGATGTGGACTTGTTGGTATGGGGGCAATGAAGCCAAGAGCTGAGGACGGAGAAAGGTGTGCTTAGGTGATGGGATTAAGACCAGCTTGCTTGAATTATGGGAGGAAATGATGGGAGAACAGTCAGTTACAATCTGGAAAAGATCCGACGTCATCAGGCTAAACATTGGACTGAGCTCATGCTCCAGTTCCTGCATGAAGCATTCTCTGACTATTCCCGCCTCCAGGGCATTTTTGAGGCACTCAACGGCAGGCGTTTATTATCTGACATGTGACAGGCGCTGTGCGGAGCACTGGACAGAGCAAAAGGAGACGAGGTTCCTGCGATCAAGGTAACTAAACATCCATCCGAAATAACAGATCAAAGTCACTAGCACTATCATAGAGGTATGTATTGGGGCCATGAAAGAAAAAAGAAGGTCGTCTAAATCGGACAGGGAGGTCAGGGAGGCTTCCTGGAGGAAGAGCTGCTTTAGCTGAGTTTTGAGGAAGAGAGGTGCGTGCTGGACAGACCCAACCTCAGAATGCTAGCGACACTCACCCCTCCTCCTGACGGAAGCTGCCGCCTCACCGATGGCCCTGATGTTGCAAGATTGGCATCACAGCGCGCTGCCCCCAGCCCCTCCCCCGTGCCCAGCAGCCGCAGCAAGTCAGCATCATTCCATACAGCCTGGTTCAGGAAGGCCAACCAGATGGTGGTTTTAGAGTGTTGGGCATGATAAATACAGAGAGAGAGAATCCACTCTGCAGAGGGGTCAGAAGCTTTGAAGGTACCATGAGATGAAGGCCGGGCAGTGATGAGCCATAAGCTGGGAGAGCCACAGGGACAAGGAAGCAGAAATGTACTCGCCGAGGGAGCCAGCAGGCAGAGAAGGGGATGGACAGAGAGGAGTAGAGATGCCACAAGGGGGACCCGAGCCCGTGGGGGACATAGGACCGGGGTGGGACCTGGTATTGTCACCCCCATCCCTCTGTTTCAGCTTCAGACCCCATGTGTTCTTACAAAAAAAAAAAAATCCACTTTCTTAAGCCTTAAAATGACCCAACGAATATAGATCCAAGTACACACCCAATGAAAAATTTTGTGTGTGTGCACAAGGAAACGTAAAACGATGCTCTCTGGAAAAAATTTAAATAACAGTTAACAAAGGAATATAATTAATTATAATATATTTATGTGTTGGAGCAGGATTCTGAAGTTAGAAGAGTGAACAAGTTGTCTAGATAGATAGATGATAGATAGACATATAAATCTGTATATATACATACAGATACATCATACAGATCACACACATATATATTGACAGGGATAGATTCTAAGTTATAATGACAAATTTAAAAATCTCATTTAAGATATGCATAATACCATTTCTATAAATTTAAAACAACAGAGTACATGTTCCTTGTTCTGGATACGGTTAGGTACATGTAACTGTAATATGAATTAATTTGAAGGTTATAACCTAAATTCAACACAGTAGTTGCTTCAAAAGATAATGGAATAATTTGGGAAAATGAAATATTTCTTAACGGTATAAGGTTGAATTCATTTAATGACTTAATAAGAATTAAGTCAAATGTGACCAGTAGTCAAAATGGTTAATTCCTGTATTTTTAATGTTGTTGTTTTTTTTTTAATCTAAGAAGATGAAGAGAGTGCAAGTGGAAAGGGCAGTCATCCGGTCGATGAGGTCCAAAGCAAGAGCACAGACGTGGAGAGGATGAATATACACATCAAAACAGAAAGAAAACCATCTGTGGCATACTCCACTGTGGGACTCAGTTGGGGGGAGAAATCTAATTTGGCTCTGAGCTTTCTGGCTGTACTGATTATAGGAGCTACAGCAAGGAGCAGATTCAGGGAGGAAGCTGATTAATCTGGCATTGGACACACTGCATGTGAAGGCTCCTGTCTCATCCACGTGGGAGTTGTGCAATAGACACATCCAGGCTAGGGACGTAGACTAGAAATCATTTGCATCAAAGGCATTGTTGAAGCCATGGGACACGGTAGACCCAGGGAGTGCATATAGAGTGGCAAGAACAGATGCCAAAGGATGGAAACTTGCACTAAAAATGGACCAGAGGTGGCCAAAGAAGGATCCCATGAGGTTTGTGATGAGAAAGTGTGTACAACCTGCCAGAGGCCCAGGAAAGTGAGCCCCTTCAAGAGAGTGCTCAACTACAAGGAAAGTCACCAAGAAATGTGAATATGTGTTTATTCCATTTGGAAGTGCCAGGGGATGAGCCACAGAATCTCTTTCTTTGACCAATCTTAGCCAATGGCCTTCCAAACTCCCTTCTTTGTGTGGCTACACAGAAATAAGTAGTGTAAGGACCTAAGAGCTCAGAATGAAGGAGGTGAAGTGAGTCTCTCCCTTGGACGTGTCCAGTCCTTCTTTTCTTCAGTTTGGGAAATTTTTCATGAGCACTCCTGACCTTCACTGCTGACGGTATTCTAAACCTCTTCCCTGGGTAGGGAGGTGTTTCGGGGTGAATGAACCGTGTTCCTCCCCAATCTGTGTGTTGAAGCCCTAACTCCTAGAACCTAGAACCTATAACCGTATTTGGACGTGCGGTCTTTGAAGAGGTCATTATATTAAAATGAGTTCATTAACATGAGTCTGACCAGTGTCCTTATAAGAAAAGGGGATCAGGACACACAGAGAAATGCCAAGAAGAGCCAAGGCCACCTGAGGACAGAGGGAGAAGACCGCCATCTGCAAGCCAAGAAGAGAGGCATCTGGGGAAACCAACCCTGCTGACACCTCGATCTCAGACTTCCAGCTTCTAGAACTGTGAGAGAACTAATTTCTGTTGTTTAAGCCACCTGATCTGGGCTATTTTGTTCGGTCAGGCCTGGCCGACTCACCCAAGAAGGATGCACAAGTTCTGCCAACAGCCGTGCCTGCCTGGCCGTGTCCGCGGTAAGTGTGCGCGTGCACCAGAGGTCTGTTTGCTCACGCGAGGCTGCGGCACCATTGCCCTCTCTGAAACCAAAGGGAGCGGAGGAGGGAATGAGGTCAGAAAGACAACGCGGAATTAGATGATGTAGATCATTTAAAAAATGATCTCCGTTGAAATTTTTTTTATTATGTTACGTTAATCACCATACATTACATCATTAGTTTTTGATGTAATGTTCCATGATTCATTGTTTGCGTATAACACCCAGTGCTCCATGCAGAACGTGCCCTCTTTAATACCCATCACCAGGCTAACCCATCCCCCCACCGCCCTCCCCTCTAGAACCCTCAGTTTGTTTCTCAGAGTCCATAGTCTCTCATGGTTCGTCGCCCCCTCCAATTTCCCCCCCTTCATTTTTCCCTTCCTACTATCTTCTTTTTTTTAACATATAATATATTATTTGTTTCAGAGGTACAGGTCTGTGATTCAACAGTCTTACACAATTCACAGTGCTTTTTTTAATTATAATATCTTAGATGGCCAATGGGCACATTAAAAGATGTTCCGCATCACTAATTATTAGGAAAATGCAAATCAGAAGCACAATGGGCTATCACCTCACAAAGGTCAGAATGGCTGCTATCAAAAAGACAAAAAATAACAGGGTTGGTGAAGGTGTGGCGAAAAAAGAAATGCTCGTGCACTGACTGGGGCGGCCACTGCGGAAAACAGTATGAAGGCTCCTCAAGTTACCCTATGATCCAAGCTCTTCCACTTCTGGGACCCATAGAATATGAAAACTCTAATTCGGAAATATTTACGCACCCCTGCATTCATTGCATCAACATTTACATGATATGTATGGAAATAAATTTAAGTGCCCACTGATGGATGAATGGATAAAGAGGATACGCTATTTTGAGATATATATATGTACATATATATAATGGAATATTACTCAGCCATAAAGAAGAATGAAATCTTGCCATTTGCAACAACGTGGAGGACCTTGAGGATATTGTGCCATATGAAATGAGTTAGACAGAAAAAGATAAATACTATATGATTTCCCTCACATGTGGAATCTCAAAACCCAAAACAAACTAACAAACAAAACAATGTAAAAACAAGCTCATAGATACAAGGAACAGATCGATGGTTCCCAGAAGGGGAAGGAGATGCGAGTGGGCAAAATGGATGAAGGGGGTCAATTGTATGGTGACAAATGGTAACCAGATTTGGGTGGTGATCACTTAGTAGTATATACAGTTGAATTATAATGCTGTACACCTTCAACTTATATACCCATTTTAACTCAATGAAAATAAAATCTGGAGCAAGAAACATTCAGATCTTAAAAAAAAATAAACAGAAAAATGAAATTACAACATCTTGGAGTGATAAATTCCTGAAAATCAGCAAGCACAAATGCCCAATTAATTGTGCTGATTTTAACTGACATCCATCCCTGGTACCTCTTCGGGAAAGTGACCAAGGGGCAAGTGACACCAATCTGGAATGCCAGGCAGCAGAGTTTTGATGATATGGCATGGGGAGACTGTAAAGGTGTTTTGGCGTGAATAACTTTGAATAATGCATGTGATTTGAGCAGCGTCAAGAAAAGGAGGGATAGAGAGTAGCTGGGGGGAACAGCAGAGGACATTCCCACCCCCAGCTCCCAGCCATGCCTTCCTGCCTCTCTACCTCCTGTCCCATCTACAGTGCCCGGAAATGTGGGCAAGAGGAGCCCCTGCCCCCAGCTCCGTACTTGACAGCTGCCCTGTCCTGCCTCAGCCAGGCTTCTCACCCCTGGACAAGGAGCCCAAGGGGCCAAAAGGCCATGGCCCCCGGAACCTAGGCACCCCCTTCTAGACCACACATTCCGGGTACCTGGGACCCTGTCTCAGGTCCTGGCTGCAGCATCTCTGCCTGCTTCTTCCGGGCGCCCATGCTCTGGAGGCCCATATTTGCACTGTGCACACCCCAAGGCCTGAGCCAGGGGGCATCAGACAGAACGGGATGTGAGGCTGGGATATGCACACACTGCAGCCACCTCCCCGCCTGGGAGGGAGCCAGCCAGGAGAAGAGAAGGGGTTGGGTGGAAAGCTGGGGGCACACAGGCTGCTCCTCCTTGCGGGTTGGCCTTCTGGGGCCCGATATTGAGGTCTCTGAGCTCTGAATTCAAACCCCACATGCCATGTCACTGTGAAGCTAAATCTGCCAAGGAAGAGGGATAGGATGTTTTATGTAACAGTTTGTAGCTTGCTTTTTCGTTTTAAATATTGGACAGAGGGTGTCTGGACTGCCATTTGTACAGGTTGGGGGCAGCCGGCCCTCCTCCCACCTCTCTCCTCCCTGACCCCACAGCCAAAACTCTGCTCCATCAGGCCTAACCACTGGCATGTTCATTCCCTTTATTTTAGATCATTATGTCTATACTTGTCATTTCCTCCTTAAAGCATTAAATGGTGATATTCTCAACTAATTTCTTTATAAATATTAGGATCTGTGATATTTGCCCTTTGTTTATGTATCTGAGGTGGCAAAGGGATGGATATCCTTTTGTCATCAGCTCAAAGATTTAGCATCTGGGTCCTCCTTTTCTATTTTTACAATCTCCTATCAAGCCATACCGTGCTGGCGATTTCCGATCCTAATACCACAATGATCACACTGAAACAGAGCCCTCTTAGTCTGAATTAATTCGGGAGCATTCGCCCGCGGCCTCCCCATCCCCGCAGGTTTCCAGTTTTATTTGCAGTGACGGAGTCTGGTCAGCAGATGGCAACGAGCATCTTGTAAGAAAGGAAAAATGATTTAGGCAGAATTTTAAAAAAAGAGAGAGAAAGAGAGGGAAAGAGAAAACGGGCCCCGTGGAGAAGCGGAACCCTGCTGTTCCTGCGGAAACATGTCTTCCCGGTGGGGCAGTGGGCGCCCACCCCCGCTACGGGACCACCGGCTGCCCGGGCGCCCGCGGGCCCTGTTCCCTGCAGCCCGTGCAGCGCAGCCTGTCCCTCCCGGTCCAAAGTCCTTTACGTGAGATGCTCAGTTCGTGGCACGTGCGGATGGGGGGATTCTGGACCGGGAGACCGAAGTTGGGATGGCTCACAGCATGGGAGCTGGCCCCCAGCTGCCCCCCCAACTCCCCCCCAAGACGCCTCCCCCAGTGGCGCCGGGCTGCCCGTTGCCCCCACCCCCCCCACCCCCCCCGACCCGGGCAGCCGCGGGTGACGCGAGACAGCTAATTTAACCTGCATGTCCGCGGCTCAGCTTGTCGGGCGGTTGCCATGGCAACCCCCAACTCCTCAGGCTTTTCTCGCTGACTGGCCAGGCCCCGCACACCGTTTCTGGAATGGACGGTGCTGTATTTGGGGAGGACTTAGTGGAAGACCAGGTTGACCTAGTTCTAACGCCACACGACAACAGGGCAGGGACGTGAGGTGTTACCGAATAGAAAAGGGATAGTCGCTACCAGGAAAGATGGGACGATGACAGGAGCGGTTGTGGGCACGACGGGGATCTCGTCCTTGGTTACTTCCTCAGCTTCCAAAAGGAAAAGCCCCGCACTACAGTCGGGGGCCAAGTCTCCGATGCACGAAGTGCAGAAATGTGGAATTCCTTTGCTGTGGTTTAAGAAATACAGAAATGTAAGATGGTTTTACCTCTTTAAAAGAAGAAGAAAAAAACAACACCCTGCATTATCCATTTTCCCTGACAATTTGGATCTGAAGTTGGCCTGTACTGCTCAGAGCGGTTTGTCCAACTTCCGAAGTCTCGGGCGCGACAGTCAGCCCGCCTCCCCGTCCCCCGGCCCTGCGCCGCCCTTCCCCTTCAGTGTGGCCTGAGCTCGTGGATTTGCTTCTAGAGACTGGAGTAGGAAAGAAATGGTGGCATGTCAATTCTGAAGTGAGGATTACAAAATCGTGCTCTGCCTCGAGTGCTCTCTGTGGCTGGGAGCACTAACGGCCGCGCCGTGAGGACACACGGGGGCCCACGGAGAGGCCACGGGGAAGGGACTGAGGCCTGCAGGGGCGCTGAGAGGAGCCTGGAAGCGCACACACGCTGGGCCCGGTGGAGCCCCAGCTGACAGCCTCCCTGCGGGCTCCTGGGAGGCCCGAGCCAGAGGATCCAGGGAAGCCACACCTGGAGTCCTGCCCCACAGAAACTGGGGGCTGAGGGATGTCTGTTGTTTCCAGCCACTAAGTTTCGGAGGATTTTGTTACACAGCAATCAATCACTAATACAGTTGTTTGTTCTCTTGCTTCCACGGTTTGGATTGTGGTTCCAAGTACATCCTTTTAGAATCCACCTGGTCATATTTGATGCTCGCCTTCTTCTCTTACGGCTGTGTAATCTTGAGCGAGTTACCTGGTCTCTCTGGGCCTCAGTTTCCTTATCTATAAAACGGGTTAATACTTGTAAATGCTTAGGGGCGCCTGGGTGGCTCAGTCGTTAAGCGTTTGCCTTCGGCTCAGGTCATGATCCCAGGGTCCTGGGATCGAGCCCCACATTGGGCTCCCTGCTCCACGGGAAGCCTGCTTCTCCCTCTCCCACTCCCCCCCTACTTGTGTTCCCTCTCTCGCTGTGTCTCTCTCTGTCAAAAAGATAAATAAAATCTTTAAAAGAAAAAAAGATATCTCGAAAGAGACCACATTCACATAGCTTTCATTACAGTATATTATAATTATTCTATTTTATTATTGTTGTTAATCTCTTACTGTGCCTAATTTGTAAATAAAACTTTATCATGGGTATGTGTGTCTAGGAAAAAACAGTCTAATAGGGTTTGGTTCTACCCCTGGTTTCAGGCATGCACTGGTGTCTTGGATTGTGCCCCCCATGGAAAATAAAAAAAAATAAAAATACTTGTAAATGCTCAGAACATACCTAACTCATAGAAAATGCTTAGTAAATTAGCTATTATAATTACTGAGTACAAATTATTTACATTTCTATAGAACTAATTTCCTCTATATCTGTAACTGTAATTTGTCTTCTGTACTGATTTCCCATGAAATGTAATAAAAAACCCCTCACCATTTCAGAGCTTTGTAGATCTTCTATGAAAATGTGCAGATGTAACCTAAGTGTGGCAACCAGGCGTTGAGACCCCCACATCCCTGTAACTCTGTGAACTCTGTCCTAAGAACTCTGCCTATGTCCACAGAAGGGCAGAAGCCATATGCCCTGAAGGACATATAACTATCAGGTAGAGAGTTTGTGGACAGTCCATCATTTTAAAGAACAAGGTAGGCAAATACGTCTTGGGTAGATTAGGAATGAAAAGGAGTCGGGGCCTAAGTCACGACCAAGCTAGCATTTCTTTTTTAATTTTTTAATTTTTAATATTTTATTTATTTTTTGACAGAGAGAAAGAGCACAAGTAGGCAGAGCGGCAGGCAGAGGGAAAAGCAGACTCCCCGCTGAGCAGGGAGCCCGATGTGGGGCTTGATCCCAGGACCCTGGGATCCTGACCTGAGCCGAAGGCAGATGCTTAACCAACTGAGCCACCCAGGCGCCCAGTTAGTGTTTCTTTGCAACATGAATTCATGCACTGGGTATAGCAGTGCCCAGCTCTGGGCATTGTGATTACAGAAACAAATGGAGTGGAAAACGCAGCCCCTGGACTCCTGGGTCTCTGGTCAAAGGGAGAGACAAGTGGGTAATCCCCAGGAGGGATGAGCCGTGTATATGTGTGAAACGAGTTCAGAGAAGGACGGGCACTTGTTTTCAGAAGTTTCGAGAGGCCTCTCTCAGATGCCAGCTCTATACTACCAGGGTTGACATTAAAAAATAAAATCAGCGGCTGTGTCTGCTCACCCCTGGTGTCACCTACAATGTGCATCCATGACAGATGAAATCTGGGAACTTCATGAAGTTTGTTCCCCCCAGAAGCCAGACATTCCTAGGAGAGCATGCATAAAGTGCGGACCTCAAAGTCAGGTGTTTGCCGCTGTCGATGATAATGCTAATATTTAGCAAACTTTTAAAGTGTATTGGCTGAACAAACCTACCAGGCGGGTACTATTAGACCCATTTTCCAGATGGGAAAATTAAGGCACAGGTAAGTCAAGCAGCTTGCCCACCCACACACAGGTGGTAAAGGCAGAGCCGGATTGCAAAATTCAACAGTGTGCCAACAGGGCCTGTAGTCTTCCCCCGTAGGCGTTACAGACTCTGGCTTACTATTCGCAGATTCAAGCTCCTTGTAATCTCCTAATGTCCTTTGCTCTGCTGCAGAATCTCAGTCAAAAAACCAGCGTGTCACCCATTCTCCCGAGGGTCGAGGGTCGCATCTGAGTTTGCTGGGGGACTTAAATAGTGCTTTGGGGTCTAGGCAGCTGCGGAAACCCGATCCTTGGCCCCTTGGCCGTCAACCACACAAGCTGTCACTGCGTTGTTCCTGCAAAGGGCGCTACTCAGCTTTATTCCAGATAAGCCCCTTGTGTTGGGAGTGGCCCAAGGGGAAACAAGATGTCCAGGACCAAGTCTCACTCTCGCTTGAAGGGATTTGACGGGGTCGGTTGAGATCAAGGGGGCGCGCACGTTGCAGCCAGGATCACAGGCCCCGTATGTCCGCGCCCAGCGGCCCGCTCACGCCCACGCTAGACATGCTGAGGACCGGCCCACCTTCTCCTGAATTTTCATGTGCATCCGAAGACCGAGAGGCCCCTCACCAAGATTTTGCTTTAGACCATCCAGGCTCTGGAGTGGTTCAAAGGCTTTCGCTGAAAGACCTTTCAGTTTAGATTCTCCCCCCTGAAGGTTGTGGGTGTTCTAGAGATTTTTAAGCCTGAAATACTTTGAAAGGCAATGGGTTGCTTCTAGCGGGACAAGCAAGTATTGAAAGGTGAGGTGAGAGAAGAGGGAGCAGAACAGAATAAATTAGGGA
>NC_138373.1:56080435-56108815 GCF_054177405.1 Leptonychotes weddellii | reverse complement strand
CCCCCCCCCCCCCCCCCCCCCCCCGGGCAGACAGGGACCAGCTCACAGTCGTCCCCCTCCCAGCACAGTGCATTCGTTTAGGTCCCTGCCAGGCACCTGCCCTCCAGGAACTAAAAGGTACAGACTGTCCCCACTGTGTGTCCCTGCTGGTATTGGACACCAGTGGTAGCTGAAGCCAGACTTCCTCTCCTCCGCATCACATACACACGCGCACACTCGTGCACACACGCGTGCACACGCGCACGCACACACTTCTGCTCCCATACTGGGGCAGGCCAGGATAGAGGTTGCGCCTGATGTCGGTGTGCACAGAGTTCAGACACATCTCTGCCCAAGAGTGGACTCCAAACAGGTTTGGAAACTTCACTGAAACAGAGGAAATCCAGGATCCCAGGGTTCATCCCCCTGATGCCCCTCGCCCCACTAACTCTCTCTTCTATGGTGGTCTTATGAGTGAGTCAGGGCTGGTCTTCACTTCACCCCTCCCCTCTCCAGCAGAGACTGGTGCGGTGTGTGGATGACTCTCCCCAGATCCTCACCCTCCCCAGCAAACAAGAACCAGACAACCACAAAGTCCCCTGCTGGTCCTGAGCCTGATCCTTTATCCTAAAAGTTTTGGGGATATTAAAAAAAAGGACCTGAAAAAATATTTTCTAAATGAAGTAATTTGTTTAGACATTGACAAACATTAATGTGTCATTATGAATTAATTTACCAAATTAATCAATCGATTTAGCTGGATAATCAGATCAAGATAACAGGCCAGTGTGATCTGGTCTGATTAAATTAGATGAGTAGAAAGACCAGATGATTAGATCAGATTACTCAAATGCTTTTTAGAAGCATTCACAGACAGAAAGGGCAAGGTCTTCCCAGGGTCTGCTGTTTGAGGGTTGGGCTGGGAGTGAGGGACTGCCTGGGATCCTAGGTGCTCTCCCATCTCAGGTTTTAGAAGCCCTGCATTTTCAGACACACAGCTTAGTAACCAGATTGCTGGATGGCGTATCAGTTTCCTATACATGCTGTGACCATTTACCAGCATCGTAGTAGCTGAAACACAAGTTTATTATCTTACAGTTCTGAAGGTCCGAAGTCCAAAATGAAGATAAAATCAAGATGGCAGCAGGACTCCATTCCTTCCAGAAGCTGGAGGGGAGATTCCATTCCTTGCCTTTTCCAGCTTCCAGAGGCTGCTTGTGCTCCCTGGCTCATGACCACATCACTTGGACATCTGCTTCGGCCATCAGTCACATTTCCTTGCTCTCGGATGCTCCTGCCTCCCTCTTTCATTGACGAGGACCCTTATCATTATACCAGGTCCACCCAGATAATCCAGGATAACCTTCTCATCCCATCACAAGATGCCTAACTTCATCACCTCTGCAAAGTCTCTTTTGACCGGTAAGGGAACATATTCCCAGGTTCCAGGATTAGGATGTGGCCATCCTTGGAGGGCCACTCTTTTGCCGCCCACAACAACCTACGGCCATTGTCAGATTTTCGGAAGTCATGATGGCATGTCTGGGCCCTTGCAGACACCTCCATGCTTAGGGACTCTGAAAGGCTTTACAAGATAAAACTTTATACCCCTGATTCTGCCACAGCAACCAAAACTCTTACAATTAAAGTAATCCGTTTGCATTAAGCCTTGGCTTCTAGAAAACTCCTGTGATCATAGAAACAGACACCCTAGGAGGTTAAATAGGATGCTTCCGTTAATAACCATCACCTATGACTAGAAGATGATGGGTTGGTTTACAAACTTCCTATGATTAAGAGGTGCCATAATTAATTACATGGCATAATTAATTACATGTTAGGAGGAGATAAGCTGATAACGTTCAGAGCCTGGGACTCCAGGCCCCTGCTCCAGACTCTAAAAAGGACAAAAAACATTGATCTTATCACAACTACTTCTGCCAAAAAATATGTTAGCTCGAGACAGGGTCCAGCAATATAGACTCAGCTATACCAAAGTACTTACGTATATACTTATATATAATCTCATATTTTTCTCATGATTTACCTCTACCAACAACTGTGCACTTAGTAGGCCTGATGCTTGAACTGAGGATAAAGTCTATAAGGATAAGAATAAAACAGTATTTTAAAACATTTTACTTATTTGCTTATTTATTTAGAGAGAGCATGCGTATGCATGAGGAGGGAGGGGCAGAGAGAGAGACAGAGAGAGAATCTCAAGCAGACTCCCCACTTAGTGCAGAGCCCAATGCAGGGCTCCTTCTCACAACCCTGAGATCACGAACTGAGCCAAAATCAAGAGTCATATGCTTAACGGACTGAGCCACCCAGGCGCCCCAAGAATAAAAACAGTTTAAAATATGCCATGTCCTGAGCAGGGAATGATGTGGCAGTTAAAAGTTGACTCGGTCTTCAAGAAGTTGTATTCATTTGCTAGGGCTGCCCTAACAGAGTACCACAGGCTATGTGGCTTAAACAACAGAAACTGATTTTCCCACAGTTCTGGAGGCTAGAAATCTGAGATCAAGGGGTCGGCACAGTCTTGGTCAACATATACCTATAAGAGGCCTCTTTCCTTGGCTTGTAGACCGCACCTCCATCATGTGCCTGTCTGTGTCCTCACCTCCTCTTGCTATGACACGGTCCTATTGGGTCAGGAACCAGCCTAGTGACCTCATTTCAACTGAATTAACTTATTCAAGACCCCAGCTCCAAATATAACACATTCTGAGGTCCTGGGGGTTAGGACTTCAGCATTTCGATTTTCAAGGAATACAATCCAGCCCGTCACAGACATGTAGCCCCCAGTGGGGCACAGGGAAGCCGGCAGCAGAGGGGGAGGGGGGTAGAAAACCATATACATTTCTGGAAGGGAAGACTCAAGAGATGGGCTGCAACTGCACTAAAAGAAAGTTCAATTTGCCCTTAATTAGAGGAAAAGACACCAGTTATGGGGAGAATAGATAGTAAGGCGCTCCCACCTGCTGGTGGGATGATGATTCACTAAGAAAAGTTTAATGGCAAGATTTTAGGTCTTCCTTCGTCTATATTCTGCTTGTCGTGGCAGTTGATAGTACAGACACATTTCAAGAGGACCCAGCATGTGTTTCCCTGTGACTAGAAAACTCTATCTTTAACCTTCTATTATGAGGCAATCAGTCAACATGGAAGAGAAATGAAAGTTTCCCACTTTACCTCTGTGGGGACACAGATTTGCCCCTAAACCTTTCTACCTTGATTCCCTCATCTATAATAAAATGAGATATCCTGGATGATTCCACAATTCTATTATTAGAATTAGCGTAACTCCAGTCTTTATATGGCATTCTCCCTGCATGCGTGTCTGTGTCCAAACTGTCCCCTTTTATAAGAGCACCAGTCACATTGGAGCACGACACACCCCTACTCCAATCTGACTTCATCTGAACTAATTACACGTGCAACCACTCTGTTTCCAAATCCATCACCTTCTGGGATATTGGGGGGTCAGGACTTGAACAAATGAATTTTGGGAGAACACATTCAACCCATAATACTGTCCACTGACGGATTTAAAAAATAGAATACTTCACTTTTCCACCTCTTTCATTTCAAAAGAAAGGCACAGTCTTGGTCAACATATACCTATATTTTCTGGAATGACACTTTGAATCAATAATTAAATCAAAAGCAATTAAAAAAGAACCTCTAAGCCAACTAAAATAAAAATCCTGATTATAAAATGGATCCCACTTTATGTGTGAATAAAATCTGCCTCTAGAAGTATCCTGGTCCTCTTAGCATATCTGTTTTTCTCCTCCTACTCATGTATGTGTTAGGTTTAGATGTTATTTTCAGAACACCTTCCACTTAAGGAATCCTTCGGGCAACAACGTATCTAGTTTAGACATCTGTCGTGATTCAGGTGTCCGCGAGACACCTGGAAGAAGAGAAGTGATGCTCACTGGTACAATTGAGATGTGCTCCATAAAACTAAGAGAAGCCTCCCTGATTCTGGTGCAGACTCGCTCAATGTCCTCCAGAGCACATATTTAGAAATAAAGTAAATTTGTATTCCTCATATATCTCGCAGTAAACAGTGCTGGCGCCTACGTTCTTTAATTCTGTTTCACTTTTAATTAGCTTTTACAGAGAATATATTGCAGGTAAATGCCATATCACAGTAGTAATATTTTCTGATAATATAAGAATTCAAGGTGGCCACAAATTGTGGATTCCTACAATTTAAGAAAACCATAGTTTAATATGGCCTTTTAAAAGATAAACACTCGATTGGCATTTGGAGATATTCCTTTAGCTCAAGTTTGAAGAGGTCTACTATTCTGAACATTTAATACATATTAAATTAGAGGTCTAACATTTTAAAAGCAGGTTTGGAACAAAAATCTCATTAAACATCACCTGGCTAGCGTCCTCAAAGTAAATCAACTGAAATGAAAAAAAGCCTGTCTAGGGCCATATAGAAAGCATCTTCTAGAGCTGTGGCGACATCTTGTGGCCAATTTTAGTAAGGATTTTTAAAAAATGAGATCAACAGGGGCGCCTGGGTGGTTCAGTTGGTTAAGCGACTGCCTTCGGCTCAGGTCATGATCCTGGAGTCCTGGGATCGAGTCCCACATCGGGCTCCCTGCTCGGCAGGGAGTCTGCTTCTCCCTCTGACCCTCCCCCCTCTCATGTGCTCTCTCTCTCTCTCTCTCTCATTCTCTCTCAAATAAATAAATAAAATCTTAAAAAAAAAATGAGATCAACAAATAAATACAGTGAATGGTTACAATGTGTTAGTAATTGTGCTCTATGCAGGGAGCATAAAGATGAATAAAACATAAGCTGTGCTTCGAAAAAGCTACCCGAATACAAAGGGACTGACCATTTTAACATGGCCAGGCCTCATTTTATTTACGTATACACAAGAAATGCAGGTATCTTGTAAAAAATTTTAAAGTACAGAGGTAATGAACGTCTGTGTTTTTGCCTCTCCTCCATACACCCACATTCCTCACCACTTCGGTGCAGTTTTATTTTGGAGAACATTCCCCACCCAGCCATCGTCCATATGTTGGGAAGGACTGCTGGTCAACCCCTCTGGTTTCAGGCCTCTCTAGTCCTCATATTCTCTCAGGAACACAGGACCCAAACTAGGTAAAGGTCGTTCACTCCCGGGAGGGAAATTTTGTTTAACCTATGGAAGCAAAGATGACCTCTTTCTGCGGGTTGCTTGTCAGCCTGGAGCTGCTTCTAACCAGCTGTTACCATGTGGGGAGAGCATGCCTGGTAATGAAGAAGCCCAGAGGAAAGCGAAGGCAGGAAATGAAGAGCACAAGATTGTGGCACCTGGACCCAGTTACACCACCGTGAAATGTTCGGTAAAAAGGGTTGATCCTGTAAGGAAACCAACAGAATTAACGCAAAAGATAAGCATAAAAAGAGAGAAAGAATGAAAAACAACCAACTAATGCAAAACTAATAACACCCTTCAAGTGAAATAGACTTAAATATTTTTATTTACTTATTATTTGTTACTATTAAACAGTTCTAAAACTTAGCTTTCCTGGCTAAATACAATGGGAAAAACTTTCCACACACATAGATGTCACACTGCTCTATACGTAAAGGTTACATAGCTTTCCATGCCTTGGAGGCAGCATAACTTATACCATCGATTGTCATTTGCTGGACATTTGAACATTTAGTCCGTTGGCAAACTTTGTCGCTATCAACAATGCTGCAGTCTTTCATGCTTGCCTAAAAAATTGTCAGAGTATTTCCTTAGAGTTGGAGAGAATTTTTAAGGTACATCAGTAATCATCTAATTGTACTTGAGGTAAAATAAAAATAAATTGGTTTTATTCAGATGGTTCTTTTGCCCTTGGAAAACTTAGATGCCAGCTGGGGTCATAATAATCTTTACAATTCAGACAGTGAGACTATTGACTTCAGGAATTAAAACATCCATTCTGAGAGAAAAAAAAAAGATACCAAATCCATGAATAATGGGCACCTCAGTGCCAGAGATGAGACATGGGGGACTGGGTGAACGGCACCATTTGTTTGATTTTTCTTTTTGTCTACACACACACAAATAAATATATGAAAAGTGGCTCAGTGTCATTACGGATTGGGGGGATGTGAACCACAATGAGATGTCTTCCATGATCATTTAGCCTATTAGAAGGGCTAAACTTAAAACGATTTACCACATCACGTGTTTGTCACAACATCGAGCGACTAGAACCCTCCCGGCTGGTTCATGGGAGTGTAACATGGACCTACCACATTGGAGAACTGACAGTCTCTCAGACAGTTAAACATACTCCCATTATGGCACCCAGCCATTCCACTCCTAAGGATGAACCCCGAATCAATAAGAACATATTTTAGAAATCTTTACAAAAAATTATATATGAATGTACATAGCACATTTTTTTTTCATTATAGCTCCATCTGGAACCAGCTTAGACATCCATATATATTAACAATTTGTGGTGCATCCTCATAATGGAATACTACTCAGCAACACAAGAAGCTACCAATTCACACACCACAGGGATGAATTTCAAAATCATTATTCTGAGTGAAATAGTTCATCACAGAAGAGCACATCCTATAGGATTTCCTCTATACAAAATTCCATTAAATGCAAGCTAATCTAGAGTGGTCAAGAGCAGATCAGCTTGGGACCAGGAGGGCTGAAGAGATAGCCTATAACGTGGCATGAAGAAGTCTGGGGGCAATGGAAATCTGTATCTTGATTGTGGTCATATTTTCATGGGTGTATCCATGTCAAAACCCATGAACTCTACACTTGAAGTGGAGGCAACTTACTGTACGTGAATTATACCCCAATAAAGCTGATAAAACAATTTAAAAATAAAAAACATCTGCTTACAAGTGTTTCTTTAAAAGTGTATATAAAGCTTGAAGTATTAGCATGGGAAGTAATATTCTATGAAAACACCAAAGGAAAATAAAATCACAAAATATGGATTCTAAGGCAAGAAGCGCTATTAAGAGGATGAAGAAATATTTCACAATGGTAGAAGAGTCAATACTTCAGGAAGACACAATTGTAAATCGATGTGTACTCAATATCATATTTCCAAAATATTTACATGATATAAAGTTTCAAGATCAGTTACTCAAATTTACAATCCTATTTGAATATGTTTATCACTCCCCCTTTTACCCCATACAAGAAGACCAAAAAAAAAAAAAGTAAAGCTATAAAATATTAGAACAAAGTGATTAAACAACTTGAGTGATTTGGCATTTATAAAATACTGCACCAGAAAACTGTATTCTTTTCAAGAGCACCCGGAATAGTTGATTAAATTGGCCTTTTGCTGGACTGTAAGACAAGTCCCAGTATATTTTAATGAATTAAAATCATAGAGAGTGTGTTCTCTGACCACAGTGGAATTAAGCTAGGAATTTATTACAAAAAGATAATTAGAAAATCCCCAAGTGTTTAAAATTAGACAATACATTTCTAAATAACCATAGACCAAAGCAGAAATAATACTGGAATTTAGAAAATAATTGGAATGAAGAATAATAAAAATTCAGCATTCCAAAATGTGCCATACAGATAAAACTCTACGTAAAGGGCCTTAAATAGAAATATTAAAAAGAAGAAAGGCTAAAATAAATTAATCTGGGGCTCTGGTCTTAAGATAGAAAAAGAACAAGGAAATTAAGACCGAACCATATGAAAGGTAGAAAAATATAAAGAAAAGAGCAAAACTTAATGATAACAAAGTACAATAGATAATTAATGAGACAAAAGTTCGAATCTTTGAAAAGACCAAAAAAATTGATAAGTTTTTGGCAAGTGTGCTTTTTTTAAGCAAAAAGTAACATGAAAACGTGAAACATGGAAAGGGACATGAATCTAGACTCTATCCTAAAAGATACAGCAACGGATTATAATCAAAATGTAAAAATTAAGGTATTTATGTGACAATTGGAAATTTGAGCACTTAACATTGGATAATCAAGGAATTGTCACCATCTTATAGGTGTGGTGATGATAATGCAGTTAACTAAGAAGTATATGTATCACGTAGAGATACATACCGCAATGCCATTGTATGGGGTGATCCAATGTCTGGGATTTGCTCCAATATATTCAGGGGGGCGAAGTTGGTGGTAGGTGCCTGGAAGGGGAGCACGGGCTTGGCACTGCTGGTTGGTGGGGGTTGGGGGGAGTGATAGGTACATAGGATTCATTAAACTACACCATTTACATATGTGATATTCAAAATTTTCCATAATAAGCAAATTCCTAAGAAAATACTATGAACCAAACTGACACAAGAAACAGAAAAAAATATATTCTTTTTTGTATTAGAGAAGTAAAATCTATAATATAAAATTTTTGCCCCCAAAACAACCAAAACTGTTGATGAAGGTGACTTTACTTACAAATCCTTCTAAGTATTTACAATTAACCAATCTTACACAGATTCCTCCAGTGAATAGAAAGAGTGAGAACAGGGGCAACTGGGTGGCTCAGTCGGTTAAGCACCCAACTCTTGATTTTGGCTCAGGTCATGATCTCAGGGTCGTGAGATTCCGGAGCCCAGCATCGGGCTTTGTGCTTAGCACGGAGTCTGCTTGGGATTCTCTCTCTCCCTCTCCCTCTGCCCTTCCCCCTGATCATGCTATCTCTCTCTCTCAAGTAAATAAAATCTTTTTTAAAAAAAGAGAGTGAAAAAAAAGAAAAAAAGAGTGAGAATAATTCTCAGTTAATTTTATGAGACTTACATAATTTTGATAGTAAAACCTGACAAGAACATTATAAGAAAGGTAAATCAAACATAAATCTGCTTCATAGATATGGATGCAAAATTTTTAAAGAAATTTTTTTAAAAAACATTAGAAAACCTAACCTAGCAATAATTTTAAAAAAAGAAAGAAAAGGAGGAGGAGGAGGAGGATTCTAGGAATGCAAGATTGCTTTATCACTCAAAAATCCATTACCAAAAATAAATAAAAAATCCATTACTGCTTTAGGAGAATAAAGAACAAATATTACATGATCATCCCAAGAGATATGGGAAAAGTAGATAATAAAAATTTAACATTTATGATAAAATTCTTACTTAACTACTAATAGAATTTAAAAAAAATTAAAACTAACTGAGGATATATATAAAATATCTACAGATATCACCATACAGAATGGTAAAGTACTGAAAGCTTTTCCCCTGAGACCAGAAATGAGACAAGGATGCCCATTATTACCAGTTCTAGTCAAGATGGTACTAGATATCTTAGTACCATATGGCAAGAAAAAGAAACAGAATATACAAGAATTGAAAGTATAGGAATAAAAGTGCCATTATTTTCATTTACATTATAAGTACATAAAACAGTCAAAAACGATCCACAGGCAATCCATTTGCATTAATAAGTAAACTTAGTAAAGTCACTGCTTAAAAGTCAACATACAAAATTAATTACATTTTTATATTTGAATAATTAATTTAAAATAATTTTTTAAATAACACCATTTATAACATCAGAAAAAAAGTAAATCCAAAGGACTAAATGCAGCAAAATACTTATAAATCATAGAGACAAAATGTTACTAAACATTATTATGTATAATTAAAGAAAATACAGCTAAATGTAGAAATAAAGTTCGTGAATATACTCCCGAACATAGTATTGAAAAGATGTCAGTTCTCTCAAACTGACCAATAGATTTAATAAAGTCTCACTCATAATCCTAGCAGGGCTTCTTTCAGGAAATCGACCAGATGATTCTAAAATTTATATAGAAATGCAAAGAGCCAGAATATCCAAGAAAGTTTGTTAAAAAGAACAGAGTTGGGGGACTTCTACTCCAACACAAAACACTTTTAAAGAAAATTATAATGTAGGGGCGCCTGGGTGGCTCAGTCTTTAAGCGTCTGCCTTCGGCTCAGGTCATGATCCCAGGGTCCTGGGATCGAGCCCCGCATCGGGCTCCCTGCTCAGTGGGGGGTCTGCTTCTCCCTCTGCCTGCCATTCCCCCTGCTTGTACTTGCCTTCTCTCTCTGACAAATAAATAAATAAAATCTTAAAAAAAGAAAGAAAAAGAAGGAAGGAAGGAAAGAAAGAAAGGAGGAAAGAAAGATAGATATAATGTAAATGTACTACCCAATCCATAATCTAAAATTCCCATTATATAATTTATAAAATTAATAGACATGCACAAAAGCAGAAAAATATGATCCATAATAAAGAAAAAAATAATAGAAACTCACTCTGAGATGACAAAAGTTTTGAATAGTAGTCAAGGATGTTAAGGCAGCTATTATAAATATAGTCAAGAACTTGAAGTTAATGAAGAGATGGGGAATCTCAGCAAAGACACAAAAACTATAAATGGAATCAAATCAGATTTTTTCACTTCACAACATCTGAAGTGAAAAAAAATTCACAACATTGGCTTAATAGCAGATCAACTGCACTTGGCGGAAGAAAAAGTCAGTGTGTTTGAAAATAAATCAATAGAAATGATCCAGTCTGAAGATCAGAGGAAAAGAAGAAGGTAAAAAAGGGCACACAGCCTCAGTGACCTTTGAGAGACCATCCAACATATATTTAATTTGACTACCAGAAAGAGAGGGGAAGATGGAATGGAAAAAAATCACTTAAGGAAATAATGGCTAAAATTTTCCAAAAAGTGATGAAAACTCCATTTACAGAACCAAAAATCACAGAAAATCCCAAGCAGGAAAAACGCACCCAAAACCACATCTAGTCTGAAAAGCAGCCAGAGAGAAAGACATGATTATGAGGGAAACATACACATGACTGCTGATTTACCACCAGTAACAGTGGAGGTGAACAGGCAATGAGATGACTCAGGAGCACTTGGGTGGCTCAGGCGGTTAGGCGGCCAACTGTTGACTTCTGTTCAGGGTCATGATCTCAGGAATATGGGATCAAGCCCCGCGTCAGGCTCCATGTCTGCAGTGAGTCTGCTTGAGATTCTTTCCCTACCCCCCGCTCCTCCTCTTGCTCATGCTCTCTCTGTCTCCCTCTCTTTCTCTCTCCAAAATAAATGAATACATCTTTTTAAAAATGACCCAAACAAACCTGTCATCTCCGCATCCCAGACCCCACAAAGAGGCTTCAAATATGAGATTGAAATAAAGACATTTTCAAATAAATGAAAGTGGAAAGAATGTGAGGCCAGGAGATTTGCACCACAAGAAATGCTAAAAGAAGTTACTCGGACTGAAGGGAAAGGTTACCAAGGGGAAATTAGCAACCACGGAAAAATACGAAGAACACTGGAAATAGTTAAGAATGTGGATGAAAATATATAGGACTCTCTCCTTCTTTTTCATCTCCTAACTTATGTAAAAGACAAGTAACTAATCATAAAAACATATTGTGGGGTTTATAGAAAATTTAAAAATAACATATATGATAAATGTAGCACAAAGGACAGATGGTGACAAAATTATATTGTTAGGTTTTTACATTTTATGTAATGTCATACAATTTTAATTACAGATTGAGATAAATTAAGAATGCATATGTTAATCCCCAGTATGACCTAATTTCAACTAATTACATCTGTAACAACACTATTTCCAAATAAGTTCATATTACGAACTTCTGTGGGGTTAAGACTTAAACATATGAATGGGAAGGGGACATAATTCAAACCACAACAAATGCTAAAACATATTTGATTAATCCAAAAGAAATCAGTAAAAAAAAAAAAGGAACAGAGAAATGAAAATAAACCAAAAAAATCCAAACCAATAGCAAAATGGTAGATTAAATACATCCATAACAAAAATTATAATAAACATAAAGACTCCAATTAAAAGTAAAGAACCATTAGACTGAATAAAAAATACAAGACCCAACTATATGCTGTCTACAGAGATACATTTTAAATATAAAGACACAGTTGTGTTAAATATAAACACTAAGCATAAGAACCCTGGTGTATCTATATTAATATCAGATAAACTAGACTTCAAGACAAGGACTAATAGAAGCGGTAAAGAGGAATAGTTCATACTGATATGCACATTAATTCATCAAGGAGACGTAATCTGAAACAAAAATGCATTTAAAGCCAGAGCATCAAAAACCATGAAGCAAAAATTGACAGAATTAAGAGGAAAGATAATCTACAGTCATAGAGTTGTCACTAATCTTCCAGTAATTGATACAGCAAATGGACAGTGAGCAGTAAGAATCAAATATATTTTTAATGACATTATCAGAAATTAATTCAACAGTCATGCATAGAGCACTATGTATAACAAGTTGTTGGTGCCTGAAAGTTTATGTTCCCCAACATTCACATGTTGAAGCCAAACCAAAACCAGCTCACTCAGTAGTTTTGCATTCCTCTTTTCTTTTCTTGGGATTTTTACTTTAAATAAAGCATAGGAGGGTGGGGGGAAGAAAACAAAAAATGATCATTTAAATACAGTCCTGTGGGGCGACTGAGTGGCTCAGTCGTTAAGCGTGTGCCTTCGGCTCAGGTCATGATCCCAGGGTCCTGGGATTGAGCCCCACATTGGGCTCCCCGCTCGGTGGGAAGCCTGCTTCTCCCTCTCCCACTGCCTCCTGCTTGTGTTCCTTCTCTCGCTGTGTCTTTTTCTGTCAAATAAATAAAATCTTTAAAAATAAATAAATAAATAAATAAATAAAGTCATGTGCTCATTCTACACAAGTAAAAGTCAATGGAGGCAATCCTGAGCCAAACTGAATTATGCAGATTTTTGCCAAAGTCAACAAACGGTCATTTAATATGATGATCCACTGATTTTTGACAAAGAATTTACAAATGGTACCTGAACAACTGAGTAAACATGGCGGGGGGTGTGGGGGGGAATACATCTCACCCATAAATGTGCTTCAGTAAAGATAAAAGAGAACAAAGCCCGCGCCTGCAAAACAACAAAACATATTTTACAAGAACATATACATAAAAATGAGGAGTGACTTAATATTCAGATGCAAGTGGCAGTCTTGGCCACAGGGCTGAATGATGTCCTCAAATGTCACATTTAGTTACTTGTTCATTTTCCAGGGTGAGGGTCTTAAGCCTCTGCGGGGAGAGAGGAGAGAAGCTGGGGGTGGGGATAAAAGGAAACAAAAAAGCAAGAGACGTGATGTGGGCAGGGCAGTAATGTGCGGTGGATCCAGGCGTAGGACGGCATCACACTATACACCTGTTCCTGCTCTCATTTGTTTTCCCATTGCCGCATAGCTGCGGACCTCTGGCCTGCTGAAGATTCCTTTCCGGGTTTCACCATCATGGGGGGGGAGGGTCTCTCTCTATTTTTAAATTAACTTGTTACCTCCTTCACGAACGTACATGTGGTCGGAGATTGTAGATAATGCCATTAAGTTACCTTCCATAGTTTCTAAATTTGACATATTTGAAAACCTACTTTGCATTTTGCATGATACATTGTACAGCTACAGTTGTAAAAATATGTCCCAGAAAACGGACCAAGAGGGAACGGAGATGAAAACTGCCAAAGCCTCTCGGTTCATCCCTTCTTGTCTCACCGGTTTTTACTCTGAATTCCTCCCTGATTGCTTTTAACATATAAGTATATCCATTCATGGCCACTAGATGGCTCTCTACTCAAAAACACTGGCTTTGTTCCTTTTTTCTTTCCACAGTGCTGAATAATTACATCATTTGGACCCGTTCTCTCCCTTCCAAATTACGTGTGTTGAGTTTTTCTCTTTATGGACTTTCTAGGAACAAACGTAACAATCCTAAGCACCTAAAAACTGGAACAAAATATTTATAATTCCAAACAAAGGGAACATTTGTGAAAGCAGGAATACTCCACTGGGTCAGGCAGAAGACGGTACTACCAGCCCTGAGTTCAGTAAAAACTTCAAACCCTCCCTCCCTCTCTTCCTTCCTTCCTCCCCTCATTCCTCCCTTCCCTCCTTCCTTCCTTTCTTCTTTCCTCCCTCCCTCCCCTCCCTCTCTCCTCCCCTCCTTCCCTCCCTCCATTCCTTCCTTTTTTTAAATCTTTTTATCTTCCTGTCTATCTTTCTCTCCCCTTCTTCATATTTTGTTTCTTTGTTTCTCTGGTGCTGTGGGATTCTGCCTCCTACTTCATCTGGTTTTTGAGTCCTGAATGAATAAAGTGCTTGGACCCATACCTGAGACATAGTATATGATCAATAAATCCTAATAGTACTAATGATACTGCTAATGATGACTGCTGTTATTAACACAAGCAGACATAAAGTTACAAGAGAGTCAGGATTAGCAAGTAGCAGATGAGATGACTTATAGGTGTTTTGTTTTTTATCTTGAGGCTTTGTCTTGAAATCTCTTTGGACTGGGGACCAAGGTCTTTCCCTAGGTTACAAGGGCCTGCTTTCCAGCAGCTACATGGGCATTTCAAGTGACTCACAGCAAGTGTTTCCTTGGGCTGTGAGGGGGCTGAGATATCACTAAATATTTGCAAGCTTCTTGGAGACTGGTACATAAACTCAGGATTGTCACCTAGAGAGAGATGCATTTGGAGTTGTGGGCCTCGATCTTATAAAAACATAAGGTTTCCAAAAATTACACTACTGCTGCGGAGAAAACATGCTCACCTTAGAGGGTGTTCAGAGGAGAAGGAGGAGAGCAGCGTTGACCCTGCTTCACTTGGTTTCAGGACCTCACAATCTGAACGGTAGGGACCTTATTATTCTGCTTCCAGATGTTATGTAATTGTCTTAAGATTCAAAGAGCTTTTCGACCTAGAATAACATTCTTCACGTGTGGGGAGAATTGACTCTTACTTCCCACAGAGGGGGTTTCCACAAATGAAGAAATCATAGCCTGGTGCTGGGATTGACCTTACGTTTTATACTTCCAGAATAAGAAAACAAGCGATCTTAAAATAGTTTAAGGATGCAACACCATAGTTTGTCATAAACTGTGATTATACATAAGGCTTCTTAATTAACATTCTCTCTCATGATGAGAGATTTCTTGTAAGATGTGGCAATGTCTGAAGAGAAAAGGGGGACAAGCATGGGTTATTTTTATCCCTTAAGGGGCCATGTTGGGAAATCAGAGCTAATATTCTAGGCCGTCACACTGTATTATTTCCGATAATTACTTTCATTGCTCAAGGCTTTCTTGTCAGATTTTCAGAAATCATAGGTTTAAATTTGCATAAGACATCCTGCTTTGTTCCCAAACCCTGAGGACATTTAACTGTTCTCACAGGGCTTATTGTTGTGTGTGTGTGTAACAACTTTCTTATTGTTTGATCTAATGGAGAGAGCTCGGTCTCGAACCTATACAACGTATCTGAAGTTTTCGATGTGATGGGACACGTTTTCAAACAATTTCTTATTTTGCCTTTTAGTTTTCTGACTTGTTTTCTGGGTCCTGCTTCAGATGGCTCTTTCTCAGTCAGGTCACAGAATTTAGGGCACTGAGGGATTCTGCCATAGACTTTCTACTTACCCTACGGTCTCCCGTCAACCCCTGTTCTTACCACCAGAGGCAATCCCTGTTCTGCTCTTTTTCTGCCATAGATTGGTTGTGCTTAGTGTAGAACTTCCTGAAAATAGAATCAGACAGTATGTACTTTTCATTTGCAGGGAGGTAAGTGACCTGCAGGTAACAAAATGTTCTATTTCTGTCATCTTATTAGAGCAAAATGAAATTAATGACTAAAAAGAATATGGAGTACCGGGGCGCCTGGGTGGCTCAGTCGTTAAGCGTTTGCCTTGGGCTCAGGTCATGATCCCAGGTCCTGGGATCGAGTACCGCATCGGGCTCCCTGCTCCGCGGGAAGCCTGCTTCTCCCTCTCCCACTCCCCCTGCTTGTGTTCCTGCTCTTGCTATCTCTCTCTCTGTCAAAAAAAAAAAAAAAAAATCTTAAAAAAAAAAAAAGAATATGGAGTACCAATATTGAAGAACAAGATTAAAAGACCCGTGCTTTGGAGCGCCTGAGGGGCTCAGTTGGTTAAGCATCTGAATCTTGATTTCGGCTCAGGTCATGATGTCACGGGTTGTGAGATGGAGCCCCCCCCAACCCCCCCCCACTTGGGCTCTGCACTCAGTGGGGAGTCTGCTTGAAGATTCTCTCCCTCTGCCCCTCCCCTGACTCAAGCACATGCACTTGCTCTTTCTCACTCTCTCTCAAATAAGTAGGTAAACCTTTAAGAAAAATGAGCTAAAAATGGATCACAAAACTTTGTGTAAAATAGAAAACTATAAAGCTTCTAGAAGAAAACAGGAGAAAGTCTATGTAAACTTATTTTTGGTAATAGGTTTAGAGACACCACCAAAAGCACAGTCCATGAAAGAAAAATTGATAAGTTTAATTTCTTTAAAATTAAGAAAATAACTGTTTACAATAGCATCAAAGAACAAAATATCTAGGAGTAAATTTAACCAAGAAAGTGAAAGATGCATACACTGAAAAGCACAACACTATAAAAATTGCTGAAAAAAACTTGAAGACCTAAATAAATGGAATGACATCACATATTCAGAGACTGAAAGAATTTTAAGATTGCTATCTTAACAATGTTGATGTTGATACAGTCCCTATCAAAATCCCAACATCCTTATTTTTTCAGAAATGGAAAAGCCAATCCTCAAATTCATATGGAAGTATAAGGGGTTCCAAATAGTCACAACAATATTGAAAAAGCAAAACAAAGCTGGATGACTCAAACTTCCCAATTTCAAAAATTGAAAGCCTACTGCAAAAAGCTACAGTTTGATACTGGCCCAAGGATAAACATAGACAACAATGGAACAGAATTGAGACTCTAAAAAAAACCCCTAAATATCTACAGCCAATTGCATTTCAACAGTTTAATGTGTCTTCAACAAATGCTAGAACAACTAGATATCCACATGCAAAAGAATGAAGTTGGACACCAAAGGTCACAACTCTTGGAAGAAAACATGGGGGTAAATCTTCATGACCTCAGAATTAACAATAAGTTCTTAGATTTGGCAGCATTATTCTCGATAGCCAAATCGCCATAATAACCAAAATGTCCAAAAACTGATGAATGGATTTAAAAAATATGATATATCCATAAAATAGGATATTGTTTGGCCATAAGAAGGAGTGAAGTACTAATATATGTTCCAACATGTATAAAACTTGAAAACATCATTCTAAGAGAAAGAAAACAAACTTGAAAAACCACATACTGTAAAATTCCATTTATATGGAATGTTCAGACTAGGTAAATCTTTAGACACAGAAAGTAGATCGGTGGTTGCAAGGCGCTGGGACCAGGAGGGGATGGGGAGCAACTGCCAATAGCTATGGGGTTTCTTTGGGGCACAATGAGAATGTTTTGGAATTAGAGAATGGTGGTGCACAACTCTGTGGACACATTAAAACCTATTGTATGCTTTAAAGGCATGAATTTTGTGATACGGGAATGATATATTGATAAAGCTTTTATTTTTAAAAATGGCCAAGAGATAGGGGTGCCTCAGTGGCTCAGTCGGTTAAGCATTTGCTTTCGGCTCAGGTCATGATCCTGGAGTCCTGGGATCAAACCCTGCATCGGGCTCCCTGCTCAATGGGGAGTCTGTTTCTTCCTCTGCCCTTACCCCCCATTGTGTGTATGCCTTCTCTCTCTCTTTCAAATAAATACATGAAAAAAAATGGCCAAGAGATATAAATACGTACCTCACCAAAAAACATATCAGATGACAAATAAGCAAGTGAAAAGATGCTTAACATAATTTTGCATAAAGGAAATGGAAATAAAAGAATATTGAGATACCACCGTACACTTATTTTAATGATTACTATCCAAAAATGGACAATACCAATTGCTGGTGAGGATACAAAGTAACAGAAACTCTCATTTATTATTGTTGAGAATGCAAAATAGTACAGCCTTTTTGGAATACAGTTTGGCAGTTCTTACAAAGTTAAACATAACCTTACCATAGGATCCAACAATCAGACTACTGGATTTTTACCCAAGTATATGAAAACTTATGACCACACAAAATCCTGTACATGAATGTTGATAAGAGTTTTATTCATAATTTCCCAAAACTGGAAGCAACTAAGATATCATTCAATCAGCAAATGCGTAAGCAAACTGTGGCCCATCTATGCAGGGAAATATTAGTCATCTGTAAAAAGAAATGAACTATCAAACCACACAGGACATGGATGAATCTTTTAAGTGTATATTTATAGGTGCAAAAAGCCAGTCTGAAAAGGCTATATACTATATTATTCCATTTATGACATTCTGGAAAAGACAAAACTATAGAGACAGTCGTTGCCCGGGGGCTCAGGGAAGGGAAGGAGAGTTGAATAAGCAAAGGACAGGGATATTTTTAGGCTGGTGAAAATGTGCTGTACGATACTGTAATGTTAAATAAATAACACTATGTGTTTGTCAAAACCTATGCAACTTTACAGTACTCAGAATGAACCTTAATGTTTGCAAATTAAATCATTTAGGCCAAGGGGGTTCTAGGAGGGAATGCAGAAAGTGACAAAAAAAATCTCACTCTATTAAAAATATATGAAACAACCGTCGGTGGATGCAATAGGGGAAAGATACTGACCTAAGTTACTTTGGACATGAGTGGAGTCTGTAACTCTAAAGGCAAACAAAACAAAACGAACAACAACAAAAACCGTACATAAGCATTGTGTTCTAGTTAATGAAGTGGTTTCCCACGGGCATACAAGTTCACAATTCTGAAACCACCATATCTCTATACTGGCATTAAGCAATGAAGTAATGAAGTAAATAAATAGTGGACGGTAGGAAATAAGCTTCTCATCATTGGGAGGTTAGAGATTCACAAGTGCCCAATAATTAGAGTTGGTGGGGTCAATATGAACTCATGTTCAACTTAATATAGATGGTTACCATGTACTCCATGGCTTCGTAGAGTTCATAAAAGGCAGGTTTATAATATGGAGATAACTCTTCACAGCAATTGAGATACAAATTGTTATTGAGATGGGAAAATGAACATAACATATAGAATTTGTAGGTTGGAGAGTTATAAAAGGAATCATCTCAAAAGTTTCTGAAAAAACACTTGAACAATGGTGATGGATCATGAACCTCATTTTAAGGAAAAACAAATCTGTAAGAATGTGTAAAAATGAGGTCCTTTTAATGGTCCCTTTATTCTCCGCCACAGTGATTTCCATACATTTCTAGAGTGGGAACTTCGTATTCAGTGTAGATGGTTAAGTACACATGGTAGGAATCTCAGTGTTCCACTAGGAGAACGTCAACGGCAAGAGACAAATTTTCCAAAGGTGAGGTCTTTTGAATAAATAAGTGTCTACACAAACCCACGGGTTTGTTTAGTTTGAGTGTGCTTGGGACTTCCGCTAATTTTTTGAGTTATTTGCCAGTGTTCAATCTTCAAGCTAAATTCCAGATGATACTTTCTTCCCCACATTTCTCCTTAGGAACAACTTAAATTCTTTCTCCTATTTAAATTTTAGTAACTTTTGCACTGTTGAAAATGGTGTGATAACTGATTTAATTATTTTTCATCATCATGATTAATAACTATTCAAAGTTTGTCCATTATTCAAAGCATCATCCTAGGCATGAATGTCTATTTCCTGCCTCCCCACCCTTCAATGCACAAACAACAAAATGAGATTTTATTTAATTTATTTTTTTGAAATGATATTTTAGTATTTTACACCAGCAGGGTTTTTCTGTTTCTCAGTCAATCCTGACACAGAATTGAGATAATGATGTTAAAGTCGGATTGACAAAGAAGTAATGAAAATTCAAACATTCTTATTTATATGGATGAGCATGATATTGAGTTATGAAAAGTGATTTAATTTCAAATCACTCCTGCTACTTCAGATCATATTGGATTTATATTTTATGAACATTAGCATTAGGATTTCTCAAAAAGATATTATGGTGCTATAACCCTATTTCAGAACTACATTCTTTCCATCTAAATTTGATTTGAGCTGTCTGAATACATAAATGCTATTTATGTTTCTCTAATAACTCTATCAGAGCTTGTTGACTTGCCTTCCTATTAATATTGAAGAAAATACAACTTTTTTTGAGAGAGAGAGAAAGAGAGAGAGGGAGCATGCAAGCAGGATGGGGGAGGAGTAGAAGGAGAGAGAGAATCATAAGCAGGCTCCATGCTCAGTGCAGAGCCCAATGTGGGGCTCGTCCGGGGCTTGATCTCACTACCCTGAGATCATGACCTGAGCCAAAATCAAGAGTTGGACACTTAACCAACTGAGCCACCCAGGCGCCCCAGCAAATACAACTTCTTTTTACCTGGGTAACCTTATTCACAGATGAAGAGTTTAAGGCAGATCTTAAAGATAAATGTGTATATTGGGGAAATGCTGACGATCATGGATAAGTATGAGGTGTTCTTGCAGTGAACTGTTGGTAGCAGAGTCACCAAAAAATCTGTGATTTGAGGAAGGCCACCTGAATTATCATCTTTTGGTTACACATCTATTTCCAGAAAAGAGTATTAAATGTCAAGTCCATCCGCCTATATTCATACCCAAAGTGATCTGTGTACTTGAGGCCCCAAATATATTTATGGAAATTTGCATGTCAAGGTACTGGGGAATTATCCCAAAGAAGTTAAAGTGGAATTGTCTGGCTCATTATTATTATAAGTGACTGAGGTCCAGGGAAACCAATTTGCTTCCTGACACATTGATTTAGCCACTGAATGACTCACACCAAATTGAAGACCCCAGGCTAACGCTGCCTGCTTTAATTCCAAGATAAGCCAGGCTCTCAGTTCAAAGATAGCCTGTAGAAGTGGCTGACAAATCATGAAGACTATTAGTGAGGCTTAAATTATAAAGTCTGAGTTGAGAGCTGTGATTAAATACGGACCAGTCCCGATTAATCACTAAGTAAGCCAGTTTTCCCCTGTGCTCCCTCACTCATTCTGACGGTAGTTATTCTAATGAAGCTATAGAAAGGATTGGAAGAGAAACCTAAACATTTAATATTTCAGGTTGGAAGGTCGCCTCAGTCCATGGAGGCTTTCAGAGCCTGAGGGATTTAGGCAGCATCTAACTTCGAAGACAACTGGTTCCTTCAGAGAAGGTGCGACTAGGTCCCCCCTCCCACCTCCTATCCCTCCGCCACCACCTAATACAGCTGCGGCATTGGGAAGATGACTGAAGACCTCATAGATTTCGGAAGTGAAGGCAAGAATGAAGTTCAAACAGGCAGAAATTACAGATGCAAAGTAGATCTACCAAACTTTTTTCCTCGTTTTACTTTGAGAAACTCTGATGTTCCACCAATTTAGAAACACATTCACGGGAAAAAAAAAAAAATGGGACTGTTCCTGGGCTGTTGAAGAGCTATTACTGTAAAGTTAATTAGTTGAATCAATTTGCCTGGCTCCTAATGCCCCAATTCCCAAATGTGCTCGGGGAGAGATCATGTTGATAAGGGGGAGTGTCGGAAATAACTTTGGAGTCTGAGTCCGTGTGGAAGAACGGGTAGGAGCTACAATAAGGTGCTCAGAACAGCATGGAGAAGGGCTCAGCAAGAGACATGGGAAAATCCAATGCCAAATGCAAATTATTTTTTTTTTTAAGCTGGTCCTGTACTCAAAAGTATATGAGATCCTCCTTCCCACCCCACCCCCTCTCTCTCATTCTCTCTCTTTCACTTCAGTCTTTGTTCTTTGACATCAACTCAACCAAGGCTGTTATGGATGAGGTAAGCTGTTGTTCCTTCACCTGGGACTATAAATAACAATGTATTTGTAGGACAAAGTGTTGGAATTCCAATCCATCAGTCAATTTATATATGAACCCGGGCACACATTTCACAGGTAAGGTGAGAGTCGGGTTGCCTGAACATATCTCTCACAGGGAACCCCTTCACAAGTCATTGTTTCTCCTGTTTTTATGTTCATTTTCTGCCCAGTGACTAAAGCCAGAGCAGCTCTTCTGCACTGTTGCCTGTTTCTGAGCTGGAATTTTGCGATTGGAAAAAAACTAAAGGACTCAAAGAACAGGGCCCATTTCTGTCATTCTTTGAACCTGAATCTGAAGAAGGTTAAAAGAGAAGGCCAGGGGAATGAGATGCCCTTTGCAGGTTTCGGTGAATTCTTCAGTGGTCAACACAAGTCGTCTGTCAGCAGAGATTTGTGGGGCCCTCAGGTTGGTGCGTGGCTCTGCATTAGCAGTCATCAGAACAACGATACACTTTGTGAATGCTTTGCACGTGCCTGACGCTGTCCTAAGCACCTTGCATTTATTACCTCATTGAATCTTCACAAAATTATTTTCGGTAGATACTATGAATCTCCCCGTTTTACAGATGAAAACACTGAAGCACATAAAGATCAACAATTTGCCCAAGACCCTGCAGCCAGCAAGTGACAAAGTCAGGATTTGGCTGGCTCACATTGGTTCCAGTGGTCGGCGCACATTCTCCACCACTATGCTCTAGAGCTTCTAGTGGGGAGTTGTTCTTTTTTTTTTTTCCCCTAAGATTTTATTTATTTATTTGACAGAAAGAGAGAGAGCACAAGCAGGGGGAGCTGCAGGAAGAGGGAGAGGAAGAAGCAGCTGGCCCCCCTCTGCTGATCAAGGAGCCTGGCACTGGCTCAATCCCAGGATCCTGGGATCATGACCTGAGCCAAAGGCAGACGCTTAACAACTGAGCCACCCAAGCGCCCAGGCGCCCCAAGTAGCTCTTTCAATACCTATTTTTGGGGCGCCTGGCTCAGTGGGTTAAGCGTCTGCCTTCAGCTCAGGTCATGATCCCAGGGTCCTGGGGTCGAGCCCCGCATCGGGCTCCCTGCTCAGCAGGGAGCCTGCTTCTCCCTCTCCCACTCTCCCTGCTTGTGTTCCCTCTCTCACTGTGTCTCTCTCTGTCAAATAAATAAATAAATAAATAAATAAAATCTTTAAAAAAAAAACTATTTTTTGAGAACTGGGTCACGCACTGGGGATCCAAGTGGTAAATCAAAACATATATTGGTGGAATATCAGAGTTTCTCAAAGATAATTAGTATTAACTGAATGCTGATGTCGTAGGTAGTCCCGAATGATGGCCCGGGCAAGCCAGCCCTCCTGGCATCCATAACCTTTTGGATTCCCCTCCCACACTGAATGTGGGTTGGCCCTGTGAGACGCTACCAGTCCCAGGTCTAACACATAAAAAGGCCTGACAGTTGATCTTTGCCTGTTGGGTAACCCCTAACCCACTATGTAAGGACTGCCGACTCTGCTAGAAACAGCCTATGGAGAAGAATAGGCCCTGAGACTAGATGGAGACAGAGGGACCCAGCTGTTCCAAGGCCCCAGCTGAAACAGCTTTCCAGTCATCCCCACACAGGCGCCAGGTACATGAGTGAATCATCATGGAGGGTTTAGACCCACCTGCCCTCTGATTGCAGCAGCATGAAAGACCTCAAGCAAGACCAGCAGAAGAACTGCCCAGCTGAGCCCAGTCAACCATAGAATCAGGAAAGATAATGAAATGTCTGTGTTTTTTTTAATTCAAGTATGATTAACATACAATATTACACTGGCTTCCAGTATACAACATATTGATTCAACAATTCTGTACATTACTCAGTGCTCACCTCAGTAAGTGTAGGCACCATCTGTCATCACACAATGTTACTACAATATTATTGACTATATTTCCTATACTTTTCATCTCTGTGACCTATTTATTTTACAACTGGAAGTCTGCACTCCTTAATTCCCTTTATCTATTTCACCCATCCCCTTACTCACCTCCCCTCTGGCGACCACCAGTTTGTTCTCTCTTTATAAGTGTCTATTCATTTGTTTGTTCATTCGTCTTGTTTTTTAGATTCCACATATAAATGAAATCATGTGATATTTGTCCTTCTCTCTCTGACTTATTTTACTTAGTGTAGTACCCTCTAGGTCCACCCAGAAATGCCCATGGTTTTAAGCCATTAGGTTTGGGGGTGGTTTGTTATACAGCAAGAGTCTACTTTGAGCTGAAGCTTATGTGTATACTAGCACTAATTCTCACAATAACCTTGCAAGCTCTCCTCAGTTTACATAGGACATACAATTAAGACTCTGGAAAATTAAGTGAGGTGCCAGGTAATGCCAGAATTTGAACGTGGTCTGTTAGCCCCAAATGCCTGTCCTGCTTCCCATTGCCTTTGAGGAGCTCTCAGTCCAGCTGAATAAGTAAGGTTTCTGCCTCCAGCTCTCCTAAGGGCCCTTCCGTGGTGAGGGGCATCAGGGAACAAGAGCAGAGCCCTGTGTGGGCTCTATCACCTTTACCCCACATCCTCTCTCCATCCTTCTCAGCCATGCTCAATGTCTTGGGAGGTTTCACACCGTAGACTCTCATCTGGGCTCTCCTGTCCTCTGGCAGTTGGTTGGGTTTGGCCAGCCGTGTGAGGCACCCATCGATGAGAGGATGGGGGAGAGAGAAGTAAGGGTATTTTTCTCTGCTTCTGTTCAGCATCTCCCTGACTCCTGGGGAGGAGCTGTGTCCTTCCTGGCTGTGGTCTGGTGACCCCAGTCACTCTGGCTCCCACTGGGCTCCAGTAACATGGCTTTCTCTCCCTGTCCCTCCAGCCACAGCCATGGTGTGACTTCCCATTGCTGGTCTCTGTGTCCCTAACATCCCCAGTGTGTTCCTTTAACCTTGCACACACCTCTCGACGCCTTCCTTCCTGGGAACAACCTGAGGTAGTATCTCAAGCTTGCTGTCAGGACTTCCACTGATGTGAATGTTTTCAAAAGGTTGATAGCAGCCATGTTTACTCCTGTTAGTTAAAGGATAAGTAATATCGACTCACTCCGTTACACCCTTGCCTTCCCACAGGGATATGCTTGTCCTCTGCCTTAATTCCTAGAACCAATCCTGAGCTCAGGTTAGTAGGATTTAAGAAGCTTCAGACCAAACCAGCAGGGCAGACCACAATGCATTCTTGCTGAGGGGTCGGCTCTCATCCCTTGACTCCCAAGTGAGCCCTGACCACAGTGCCTTAGTCACTGCCTTGCTCACCTGCTGAGTACCCACCACTTCCCACCCCACCAGTTAGGAGCTTGACTCTTCCCTGCCAGGCACTTGCTCCACCTGAGGACTAGAGTCGGGCTATGAAACACCACTGGCCAGTGAACGAGTGGGGGCTTCACCGGCTGGAATGTTGTTTGCTTGTTACAATTTCTGAGTAATTCCTGGGGCGCCTGGGTGGCTCAGTCAGTGAAGTGTCTGCCTTCGGCTCAGGTCATGATCCCGGGGTCCTGGGATCGAGCCCCACATCGGGCTCCCTGCTCAGTGGGGAGTCTGCTTCTCCCTCTCCCTCTGTAATCTCCCTCACTGTCTCTTAAATAAATAAAATCTTAAAAAAGAATAATAAAATAAAATCTCTGAGTAATTTCTGATCATCTACTCTCAGGACCCCTCGTTCATGTTGAATCTCCATGAAATCACATGATTACCAAGATTTCCTCCTGCTTCCATTGCTATAAGCCATGCCTATTCTACTCATGAGACCCGGATCTCCTCGCCATCTGTGGTGGGCTACCTCTGAGTTCCATTCTTAACATGGAGAGCCCACGCAGTCCCGCTCCTGGTCACCACAGCTCACACATCACTTCCTGCGAGCTAACAGTTCTGCTGCACCACATTGAAAAGAGTCTTCCTGTAACTCTGTAAACCAAAAACATTCTGTAGATGCCATTTGTGGCAGCTTGACAGTTGTGAATCAAGTGAAAAGGGATCAATCAGAATAATCATTTTATTTTAATCAGAATGGTGGTTAGAAGCCACAGAGTCACCATCTGGTCACTTAGGTACTTGAAGAGGGTATGACTGCTTGGCAAGAGGGAGGCAAGAACGATTGGAATGTATCTGAGAGAGCCCAGGAAGTGAGGAAGTATGGAGAGCTGGAAAAGACAAATCTCCTAGGGAATTTCTCTTTAAAATGAAACAAAGACAGGAAGCAGCTTGAGGGGGGTGGAAAGAAGGGAGCCCTTTCAAGATTTGTTTGTAGAAGCATTGTCCTTAGGAGGGGAGAGACACTTAGAGATGGGGCTCAGCACTCAAGGGGAAGGGCTGCCCAGAGGTACGGGCAGTTTATCCATTGTCATTGGAGGGAAGGCAGGATTATGGGCAGAGATGCAGACAGATTGGGAAATGTAAAGATAAGAAGTGGACGTTCTTTTTTGATCACGTCCATCATCTCAGGCAAACGGGAAACAGGAACCAGCTGAGAGTGAGAAAGAAGAGTTGGGGAAGAGTGGAGCCATGAGGAGTCCTCTGGGAGGGTGAGCAAAGTGGCCAGGGTGGGGGGACAATGCCAAGTTCCTCGAGAAGTTTGGCTTCCTAAGTTCACAACCACACAGCCAAACTGGTTGTGTTTTTCTCCAACTATATTCAGCTCCTTGGATACCAGAGTGGAATAAGCAGAGAAGGGGGTTAAATCCGGGTGAGTACAATGGATGGAAAGGGGCAAGAGACTGTGTAACACATGCAGGGGAGTTATTATGATGGGCCAAAAAATCTAATCTGAGGAAGAAGAGTGAGCAGCGAGGGACAGAAAATGGGAAAAAAATGGGATAAAAAGAGTAAAATGAATAGATTAGAAATCTCATATTGGAATTTCACAGATTACACAGGGAATTCTGAATGCAAGTAAGGAGTATTAAGATTGCATCCTTCTTTTGGATGAGAGTATAATGTCAGAGAAATTTCTCTTCCCTCTCCCCCTCCCCTCCCCCCTCCTCCTTTGAAGTTCTTCCTCTCCTTCTGCTTCTTCTTCTTCTTCCCCTCCTCCTCTACCTCCTCCTCCTCCTCTTTCTACTCCTTCTTCTTCTTCTTCCTCTTCTTCTTCTTCCTCCTCTTCCCTTCCCCCTCCTTCTTCCTCCTCTTCCCCTCCCCCGCCTTCTTCTTCCTCTCCTTATGCTTCTCCTTCTTCTTCTTTTAGACATTTCCTGTAAGCGGGGGCAGAGCAAGATGGCGGAGGAGTAGAAGACCTGGATTTCGTCTGGTCTCAGGAATTCAGCTGGATAGGGATCAAACCATTCTGAACACCTACAAACTCAACAGGAGATCAAAGAAAAGAATAGCAACAACTCTGAACAGAAAAGCGACCACTTTCTGGAAGGTAGGACGTGCAGAGAGGTGAATCCGAGGCGATATTCGGGAGGATAGACAGCGGGGGAGGGGGCCTCCGTCAGCCAATCCTGGCAAGTGATAGAGCCGCGGAGCACAAAATTGGAACTTTTAGAAGTCTGCTCCGCTGAGGGATGTCGCTCTCATGCAACATGAGATGTGGGATGTGGCTAAGCAGGGGGTGGAACCCTCTTGGGACAGTGTGGTCTTAGGACCCTCGGGGTCACAGAAAGACCGGGTGCCTGAGTGCAGCAGAGCTCCCAGGATCGGAGCAGGGAAGCCAGCTGCAGAGACGGAGCCGAGGCGCGGGCTCTCAGCTCTGGGTTGCCATAGACCATGATCTGGGGCACAGTCGGGCCACTGCTCCTCCAACAGAGACCTAACAAGCGGCAGACCCAGGGAGACTCCCCTTCTTCCCCCAGGAGGGGCAGCGCACCACAGGGATCTGCTGGGTTTGGAGACTCCACACAGGGTCAGGTGCCAGAGATAGAAATGCTCGGTCACAGGCCGGGTGAGCACGGAGTGTGGTGGAGACTGGGGAGATGGGAGTGATTGACTGCTTTTCTCTGGGGGCTCACTGAGTAGTGGGGCCCCGAGTTCTCGGCTCCTCTGGGGCGGAGATTGGGAGGCCCCATTTTCACTCTCATCCTCCAAAGCTGTAGGGAAAGCTTGCAGGGAACAAAAGCTCCCGAGAGCAAACCTGACCCGGCAAGGGCGGGGCAATTCCGCCTCCGGCAAAGACCTTTGGGAACCATGGCAACAGGTCCCTCCCCCAGAAGATCAGGGAGAACAGCCAGCCAAGACCAAGTCTACCATTTTTCCAAAGAAGACATCCAAATGGCCAACAGACACATGAAAAAGTGCTCAACATCATTTGGCATGAGGGAAATCCAAATCAAAACCTCAATGAGATACCACCTCACACCAGTCAGAATGGCTAAAATTAACAAGTCAGGAAACGACAGATGTTGACAGGGATGCAGAGAAAGGGGAACCCTCCTACACTGTTGGTGGGAATGCAAGCTGGTGCAACCACTCTGGAAAACAGTATGGAGGTTCCTCAAAAAGTTTCCTGAAAATAGAGCTACCATACGATCCAGCAATTGCACTACTGGGTATTTACCCCAAAGATACAAATGTAGGGATCCAAAGGGGTACGTGCACCCCGATGTTTATAGCAGCAATGTCCACAATAGCCAAACTGTGGAAAGAGCCAAGATGTCCACCGACAGATGACTGGATAAAGAAGATGTGGTATATATATACAATGGAATA
>NC_138373.1:56059044-56079935 GCF_054177405.1 Leptonychotes weddellii | reverse complement strand
ATAGACACTGGGGAGGGTATGTGCTATGGTGAGCGCTGTGAATTGTGCAAGACTGTTGAATCACAGATCTGTACCTCTGAAACAAATAATACATTATATGTTAAAAAAAAAAAAAGAAGAAGAAGAAGATAGCAGGAGGGGAAGAATAAAGGGGGGGAAATCGGAGGGGGAGATGAACCATGAGAGACGATGGACTCTGAAAAACAAACTGAGGGTTCTAGAGGGGAGGGGCGTGGGGGGATGGGTTAGTCTGGTGATGGGTATTAAAGAGGGCACGTTCTGCATGGAGCACTGGGTGTTATATGCAAACAATGAATCATGGAACACTACATCAAAAACTAATGATGTAATGTATGGTGATTAACATAACAATAAAAATTAAAAAAAAAAAAAGCTAGTGCCTCCCTGAATCCTTACTTCTTTCATTTTAAAGCTTCCTGACCCCATGGGGCCACCTCTACTTGCATAAAAGCTACCTTCCCTAGCATCCTGTGGCCTTAAAGCATCTCAGGTGTGAACAAAGTCTTTTGGGGCCAGGAGATCAAAGGCAGCTCCTACCACATCATTGCTGGGTGACCCTGCTCTCAAGTAAAAGCCTCAGTTTCATTCAGGGAAAAAAATTGAAAGATAACACTATTACTGGGGCACCTGGGTGGCTCACTCAGTTCAGCTCACTCAGCTCTTGGTTTCGGCTCAGGTCATGAGCTCAAGGTTGTGGGTTCGAGCTCCGCATGGGGCTCCAGGCTCAGTGAGGAGTCTGCGTCAGATTCTTTCTCCCTCTAACTCTCCCACTGTCCCTCCCGTCTTGCACGCTCTCTCTCTTTCTCTCAAATGAATAAATAAAATCTTTTTTTAAAAAAGATACACTATTACCCTTTTCACAGGGTTATTGTACAGAAATAGCAAATTCAAAGGATTTCACAGTGTCTAAAAATGGTACTGTATGTATTATATTTCTAAAAATCAGTTACACAGATTAGGCTGTTTTACGGTTATCTCTGGTGACATCTATTAGTCATTTTTATTTAACCTTTAATCCACTTTTGCCTCTCTAACTTGTTTAAAAGCTTTTAAAGGCTTGGATCATATTATATTTCTTTTTATCCTCTACACATGGCACAGGGCTTTGCACAGAGAAGATTCTCCAAAGATATTTGTCAAGGTGATTTCATTTCATAAAGTATTCTCTTTAAATAGCAGCAGGAAGGACAATTCAAGATATACTGTGGATTTTGATTTTTTTTCCCCTGAGTGGCTCTTTGTTTTGCTTTTTCCCTTCTGTGCCCATGTTTTGAAATGCCACTTGGGGGCAGCATTGAGTCAGCTTGCACTTCGCTGTTCCAAAGGAGAAGGAAATAACAAAACTCCAAAGGTAGGGACTGACAGATAGGAAGTGAATAATTCTCAAAATACGTCACTGGCTTTAAAATGACTATGCACTTTGCTACAGAAATCTATTTAAAAAGCAGCACACGCTTCTTCATGCCTCATGGGAGCTTTTGAGGATAAATGATTTGTTTTCCTTCTCACTCTGGGTGGCAAAGCAAACTCTAAGACATTTAACCGTTTACTCACACGGCAAAATGGAGTAAATGTGCTTGCCACACCATAAAGGAAGATACATTTAGTATACATTTATGAAGTGAAAAAGGCACATCGACTGCTCTGCTTAAATACTACCTTAGTAATTGGAATCAATTAAATCAGTTCAGTGAAACATTGACATAAAATGCTCCATTAGTCAGATTCTTGCCCTGAAACACTAAAGAGAAAAAGTTAAGGGTAGTGGCACGAGTTAATAGCAGAGGTTTATTTAGCCAAGCAGCCTTCTAAAATGCTCTATGCCCAGTGCAGAGTCTCTCCAATCTCCTACAGTTATATTTATTTCACTGCAAATATATGCTTAGAGGCTCTATCGATGCCCGGAACTTTTGCCCCCCAGACAAAACCAGTGTGTTAATTGTTTGATAAAACAAAGTAGATTTAGGCATTTCAGGCTTTTTTTTTTTTTTTTTGAGTTTGAAAAAAAGGTACAGAAAGAAGCTCATAGAGTAACACCTCTGCCCAGCAACCTGGCCCTGTCTGTACTCCTCACCAGAATCTGAGGAAATAACATATACTTTTATACCAATAAGGTTTCCATGAAAACCAAGTAGAAAAGTGCAGTAGGATACACCAGTTTCTCCACAGGCTCACAATGTAATTTCCGTTATATCTATTCCCCTATTTATTACAGAGGCATTTATTCTTCATTTATTCATTCAACAAACATTCGCAAAACATCCACTATGTGTCTAGTACTAGGAATATAAGGGTGAAAGGCAAATCTGTGTTTTAAAGAAGTTCACAGGCTAGGGAAAAATTAACACACACACACACACACACACACGCCTGTAAATAATTGCAATCACACGGATTTCTTTTAGGCTTGGAATCTATGATTCTTCTCATAGTGAAACAAAATTGCCCTTCAGAGTATAGTTCTAGAGAGCACAGATCTCATTGGACAGATGAGGAGAATGAGTCTGGGGATGTTAAAAGTTATCAATGGGTATTTGTGTCCTCCTAAAATGCATATGTTGAAATCCTAACTCCAGAGGTGATGGTTTTAGGAGGTGGGGCCTGTCAAGGGAAAGAAAGCCAACTTCAAAGTAGGTTCGTTAGTAAACCCCTAATTCGTTGTCTTAATCACAGACTATATAGCCTGGGAGACTGTCTTTCAGCAGTTCTAGAGAACTGCTCCAAACTTGTTAGCTAGGCGGGATTACATATATACAAAAAGGGAAAAGGGGATACCTGTTGGCAAGCAACTCTCCAAATACTTGCACAGGACAAGGTGTAATTTGTTAAGGTTGTAAAAATTCAGGTTTAAAGATTTCCACATAGACACAAGAAAGACCCTTAAGTCACCATAATACATTATGTTTCTATATCTGATTGTTCAAAACTATTGCTTGCATACCTCAGCTTACCTGGTCTTCCATTTCTTCTTGTTTTTTATTTCTCCTTGAGGTCACTTGAGATGGTCACAGAGGGCTGACATCAGTTGCCTATATTGTGGTTTGAGCACACAGGCCTTGGGGAAAGGATTAGGTCATGAGGCTGGAGCCCTTGGGAAAGGGACACAGGAGAGCCTGTTCTCTCTCTCTGCCAGGTGACTACCTGGCAAGAAGCAGCTGTCTGCAAATCAGGAGGCCATTCTCAGCAGAACCAAATCTACCGGCATCTTGACCGAGGACTTCCCAGACGCCAAAACAGCTAGAAATAAATGTTTGTTATTCAAGCCACCCCAGTCTATGGTAATTTGTTAGAGTTCACCCTGAGTAAGACAATGGGTATTTATTGAAAATCCATTTTTGTGTTTCTGTGACTTCGCATATGTAGAAGAAGATTTCAAGTCATGGAGACAAAAGAAAGAATTTACACTAAGATATTCATTCTGATGAAAATTATGCAAATATGATGCCCATCCTGTCAGCGGGAAAGCCACAGTCCCCAAAAGTTCTCAAACATCAAGTTGGGTTTAGGTATTTATTCAAAACCAGAAAATAACCTTTATTTTTTTCCTTTCTTGACTCCTCCCAGGTCCCCACCTGCTTTGGGGCAGTTTTTTCTTCCAGTGTCATCTAGCTGGAGACACAGCAGGTCTGTGTTGAGTCGCTTTCCTACAGTGTTCCTTTACTATGGGCAGTTTTGAGTGTCCTGGTATCGTGTGTGGTAGTAAAATCCCAAACAGGCTAATTTTCTTCCAAATAGGAGCAAACTCATAAATGCACTGTGATCAAAGCTATGTAACGACTATGTAACGACCCGTATGTTTGGGTTCATTAGTTTTTTTAAGATTTTATTTATTTACTTGAGAGAGAGACAGAGAGCACAAGCACGGGGAGGAGCAGAGGGAGAGGGACAAGCAGACTCCCTGCTGAGCCGGGAGCCTAACTCCATCCCAGGACCCTGAGATCATGACCTGGGCTGAAGGCAGACTCTTAACGGACTGAGCCACCCAGGCGCCCCTGGTTTCTGGTATAACTTTATAAAAATCTACCTTTAGATTACATCTCTAAGCAGATGTGCCTGGTTTTTTCATTGCCCTTATATTTTTCACTCTACTTTTGGAATTTAGATTATAAAGTGCATGTGTTATCAAAATACATGTTAATATATTTTATCACAATGTGGGGCCTCATGCTTTTAATCCTCAATAGCATATATGAACAATGCTACGTACTCTGATGGAACATGGGAAGGTGTGCCTTTTCTCTAGCCCCCCAGCCACCCTCCCCCCGCCATGGGCGAACACTCCTCCACTTGACAGCTAAACCAGAGAACACCCAGGGTTGTACAGACTGTTCCACATGCTTCGGCTTTGTAAGCCGATACTTCAGGCACAAGACAAGAAAACCTGAAACAAGGGAGGGGGATTTCATGGAAGAAATCCTCTCTTCCACCCAACCCCCTCCAATTGTTGTGGGGACTGGAGACAGGAGGGAAAGTGCTCTACCAGTTGAAGAAACTAGTGAGAGAATTAGTGTCTCTTCAGCTCCTTCTCTGGGAGTTGGCATCTTACAGAGAGATTGGTGAGGGGATTTGGGGGGCGATGTTATGCCCACTGACAACCTTGAGTTTCCCACAGGCTCAGAGGTGAGGTCAGGGCAGAGCCTCCGCCAGAAGGATCACCATCTATAATGGACAACATGTGCAGTCCCTCTGCACTGATAGAAAAAGTTCTCCTGGACCTGGATGCCTCCCTCTCTCCACCCCCAGAAACAGGTGTGATAGGAGCAGAACTTTCACCTGTGTGTGAGAATGGTACGATTGAACCACGGATCGGAATGCAGAACAGTGAAATAAGATGCAGAGATGGAGGGACAGAAAAATTGCTGGATTTGATAGAAGAAACATCTCAGAGATGACTAGATTATATTATCTGCCAAGAACAGAATTGGACACTGAGAATCAAAAATCAAATTGAGCCATAGAGATTTTTTTTTAAAGCAGTATTTCCAGATACCTGGAGCCTTGTCAATGATTTTGACCGTAAAAATGTATGTCTAGCATGCAAATAATCCATCATAAATATAAATTGGTTATTTAGCACTGTGTCACCCAAAATACTTGCCCCCCACTATCCTACTGCCTAGGATGAATGTGGCCCATTGAATCTTGAATCTGTTTTTATCACTTAAAGTCCAGAGGCGTTGGTACTGCTTAGACACAGACTTAATTGTTCTGTTAGTATCACCTCTGATTCTTTCCAGTAGATGGGTGTTTGTCCTGAGTCTAAAAGTAGAAAGGAAACACTTAGTGAAATACATTCATCTTTAGCGGTGAGAGAGGTTAACAAGGCATTTTATACTATTATTATTATTATTATTATTATTAGCAAATATGCATTTAAATTCCTTACCCATTAGGAATTCTCAAATCTCCATAATAGATTATCTTCTGAAGTTGATAAAAGCACCCAGGGAGGAGGTTGGATGCAAGTTGGTGAGCCTGAGTAATACTAGGGAGTTCTCCTTTAAGAGGTCTTGTATTTCCTGAGTTCCAAAGAGAAGGGAGAAGAGAGAGATGGCAGGGTGGGGGTGGGGATGAAATTAAAGGGGAAAAATTCCATTTGCTACATCAATGGCCCTTTTTTAAAAAATCCAATGTGATCATCAAAGTAGGACTGACTGCTTCAATATCCTTGCTTCTTTTGGCAAAGGTGGGACGAACACCCAGATGAAGCTAAATCATCCCCAAGTAGTGTCTGAGGGAACAAAGTCATGAGACAAGAAAGGCGCAAAACTCTTTGTTTTTCAAATCTTCACATATTCCCCGCAACTTGGCCACGTCAACCATATGCCTAAATCTGAAATATTTGCTACTTACAAATAATTTAAGACAACGTTAAAAATATCTCTGGTTTGAAAATCTTTGTCCTGCTTGTCTGTAGCCTACAGAACATCTGTTTCAGGGTTCAAGCATTTAAAATTGTATCCCCGGGCGCCTGGGTGGCTCAGATGATTAAGCGTCTGCCTTCGGCTCAGGTCATGATCTCAGGGTCCTGGGATCGAGTCCCACATCGGGCTCCCTGCTCCTTGGGAGCCTGCTTCTCCCTCTGCCTCTCTCTCTCTGTCTCTAATGAATAAATAAATAAAATCTTAAAAAAATAAATAAATAAATAAAATAAAATTGTATCCCCACTCCACCCACCCTAAAATGCGTGCCCAACTCCCCTTTCTGTGTAAGTGGAGTGTCACCTGCCCTTTGGTGCCTTAATACAACACTCACGCTGTTATTTACATTCCAGAGGCTCAGCCGCCAGCCCTAGTATTTCGGTACCCATTTATTTACATCACAACTAAATCATAATTATTATCAACTACCCCCCTTCGCTCATCTTTCTTTTATAAAGGGTGAAGCTAAGGATAGTCAGGAATTACAGGTCCTCCCCCTAGAATATGACAAAATTCCATCTCTCGGGTCCCAGTTTCTTCTTCTTTTCTTTTTTTTTTTTCCAAAGAGGAAAGACACGGTGCGCTTGGGAGGAACGTCACTCACTGTGGGAACACCGCCCCCTCTGCAAACCTCCCCACTGTGCCTCTCAAAGTGCTGTCTGTAACCAGTTGTTCCTGTTGAATAACCATGCTAGCTGCAGGGCTCTTTCCGCCTGCCTGCAACTAGATTAGGCTGCGCGCTTCTCTATGCGTGCGGGGGGACAGCACCCGCGAGCCCCCGGGAGGCCACTATCAGCCGCCAACAGATGGAGCCTATCAGCGCGTTGTCAGTCAGCCGCACCTGTGGATGGCGCGCCCCAGCCAAAAAATTAATTGCTTAGAAATCTAAAATCGGTAGACTCAGATCGGAAAGGATTAAGGAAAAAAAAAATAGTTAAGCAAAGGAAAAGATGAAAAACCATGCTCCGCTAGGGAACCTTATCAACGTCCGCATATCTAAGTGTGCGACGCGTTCAGCATTCGATTTGGATTTCAAGCACCAGCGGAACAACAGGATTAGAACTGAAATGTTGGAAAAGAGAAAAAAAAAAAGGCAACTTAAAAGAAGGCATAATGCCCATTGCTTCAGATTGGGTCATCCACATGCATTCTGAAGAAAACAACCGCCCCCCCCCAATTTTTTATCTTCTGTTTTTATATTTTGCTAGTGAATTTCACATTTAACCCGCTGGTTTCGTCATTCTCCTTATTTCTCATTTGCCATGTTTTTCCCGTTTTTCATATTTTACTGCTTCTAAGATTTCAGTACCAGCAGGGAGATGTTTTCAGTTTTCTTTTGTTTTCCACAATGGTTTCATGGGCCTATTTTTTTTTTTAAGATTTTATTTATTTATTTGATAGAGAAAGAGAGAAGAAGCAGGGGGAGAGGGAGAGGGAGAAGCAGGCTCCCTGCTAAGCAGGGAGCCTGATGCGGGGCTCGATCCCAGGACTCTGGGATCGTGACCTGAGCCGAAGGCAGACGCTTAACCAACTGAGCCACCCAGGCGGCACATCATGGGCCTAATTTTATAACTCATATTTTCTAGCTTCCCTTAAAGAGTTTTTTTAATAGAAAAATGTAGTCTTGATTCCATTCCAAAAATCTTCCTCACTGTGTGGCCTTTGGTTCTTTATCTTTTTTGATCTCAGTTACCTGAAAAATGAAGCTTGATTGCAAAGATCAAGGACTCTATAAAATCAATTTCCTCCAGTATTTTGAAACAGCTTAGACAAAATATTGGGAATGGAAATAAGGGATATGGTGGCGGGGAGCAACCCTAGGAGGAATGTATGTTACATTGCTGAGCTCAGCAATCTTCTTCGAAAATCTCTCCAATGAAACAACAGATCATTATTACCAGGGTCATAATGAAAAAGTATCATTTAGTAATTATGGTGTAGTAGTTGGGGTTATCTTAATAGAAAAATTAAACACAGTTTTTACCTGTCGACATTTTGCCTTATTTTAGTTTTAAAGCAAACGTTAATCTTTGATCCTGGTACAGCAAAGCAGCGTATAGTCTACATCTTGAATTGAAATAATTTTTTCCTCTGCAAATAGACTTTTAGGGGCAATTTAATTCAATGAACAAGAAATTAATTCGACAAACCTTTTCATTTATCACATTTCAACTCCTAGTGTATGTCGGAAATAAAATATAGTGCCTTTCCTCAAGGAATTTGAAATCTAGAAGTTTGAATAAAAAGTGCACAAATAAAAATGATAGAAATAATACTAGCCATCACGTATTGATCACTTATGATGTGTATTTAGTCACTTGATGTATGTCCACTGCATCTAGTCCTCAGAACAATGCTACAAAATATCATTATCCTGTGTTTTTTTTAAGACTTCAGTTTTTCAGAGCAGTTTTAGATTCACAGCAAAACTAAGAGAAGGTACAGAGATTTCCCTTTTGTTCCCTACATCCACACATACCTAGCCTCCTCCGTTACCAACACCCCCTATCATAGAGCTACATTTGTTACAACCGATCGACCTACGTGGATACATCATCACCCAAGTCCATGGTTTACATAAGGGTTCACTCTTGGTGTTGTACATTGTATAGGTTGGACAAATCTATAAAGACATGCATCCATCATTAGAGTATCATATAGAGTAGTTTTATTGCCCTAAATATTCTGTGCTCCACTTACTCATCCCTTCCTCTACCCCATCCCTGCCACCACTGATCTTTTTTAATATCTCTATAGTTTTGCCTTTTCTAGAATGGCAAATATTTGGAAATCATACAGTACGTAACCTTTTCAGAGTACACATTTAATAATATGTAGTTAAGATTCCTCCATGTCTTTTCATGGATTGTTAGCTCATTTCTTCTTAGCACGGAGCAATATTTCATCTTCTGGATTCCGCTGGTCATAGTTTATTAATCCAGTCACCAACTGAGGAACATCTTGGTTGCTTCCAAGTTTTGGCAATTATGAATAAGGCTGCTGTAAATATTCGTGTACAGGTTTTTGCGTAGACATAAGTTACCCCCTGGGGGTAAAAACCAAGGACAGTGATTGCTGAATCAAATTGGAAGAGTATGTTTAGTTTTGTAAGAAACGGCCAAACAGTCGTCGCAAATAGCTATACAATTTTGCATTCCTACCATCAATGAGTGAGATTTCCTATTGTTCCACATCCTCACCAGCATTAGATGTTGTCGGTATTCTGGATTTTAGCCATTCTAAAAGGTGTGTGGTAGTATCTCATTATTGTTTTAATTTGCATTTCCAGATGACATGGTGTGGGGAATCTTTTCATACGCTTATTTGCATTCTGTATATAGTCTTTGGTGAGGTGTCCATGAAAGTCTTTGGCCCATTTTTTCATCAGGTTTTTGTTTTCTTATCATTTAGTTTTAAGCGTTCCTTGTATATTTTGTCTAAGAGTCCTTTATCAGATGTATCTTTTGCAAATATTTTTCGCAGTCTCTAGCTTGTCTTCTTATTTTCTCAACATTGTCTTTTGCAGAGCAGAAGTTTTTAAATTTTAATGAACTCCAGCTTATCAATTGTTTCTTTAATGGATTGTGCCTTTTAAGTTATATCTAAATAGTCATCAACTTACCCAGGGTCATTTAGCTTTTTCCCCATGTTACCGTCTATGAATTGTATAGTTTTGCAATTTATATTTAGGTCTGTGATCCATTTTGAGTTAAGTTTTGTGAATGGCATAAGGTCTGTGCCTAGATTCATTTTTTCACATATGGATATCCAGTTGTTCCTGTACCATTTATTAAAGAGACTATCTTTGCTCCATTGTATTGTCTTTCTTCCTTTGTCAAAGATCAGTTGACTTTATTTACGTGGCTCGATTTCTGGGCTCTCTATTCTGTTCCATTGATCTACTTATTTATTCTTCATCAATACCACATGGTCTTGAGTACTGTAGCTTTTTTTTTTTTAAGATTTTATTTATTTATTTGTCAGAGAGAGAGAGACAGAGACAGAGAGAGAGCACAAGCAGGGGGAGTGGCAGAGGGAGAAGCAGGTTCCATGCTGAGCAAGGAGACCGATGTGGGGCTCGATCCCAGGACCCTGAGATCATGACATGAGCCGAAGGCAGACGCTTAACTGACTGAGCCCCCAGGCGCCCTGAGTTCTGTAGCTTTATAGTATTCTAGAAGTTGAGTAGTTCAGTCCTCCAGCTTTGTTCTTTTCCTTCAATATCGTGTTGGCTATACTAGGTCTGTTGCCTTTCCTAGAAACTTTTTATTTTATTTTATTTTTTTTATTTTGCCCGCAAAATAACTTGCTGGGATTTTTATTGGGATTGAATGTATAGATGAAGTTGGGAAGAACTGACATTTTGACATTATTGAGTTTTCTTATCCAGCAGCATGGAATGTATCTGCATGTATTCAGTTCTTCTTTTTATTTTATTCAACAGAGTTTTATAGTTTTCCTCGTAGAGATCTTGTACATATTTTGTTACATTTATACCTAAATATTTTATTTTGGGGGAGCTAATGTAAATGGTAGTGTGTTTTTTTATTTCAAATTCCACTTGTTAATTGCTAATATATAGGAAAGCAGCTGCCTTTTGTATATTAACCTTATATCAGGCAACTTTGCTATAATCATCTATTAGTTCCAGGAGATCTTCTTTTTTTTTTCTTTTTTACATGGACAATCATATCATCTGTGAACAAAGGTGGTTTTATTTCTTCCTTCCCAATCTTTTATTTCCTCCTCTTGTCTTATTGCATTAGCTAGGACTTCCAATAGGATGTTGAAAAGGAGTGGTAAGAGGTGACATCCTTGCCTTGTTCCTGACCTTAGTGGGAAAGCTTCTCATTTCTCACCATTAAGCATAATGTTAGTTGTTGGTTTTTTGTAGATGTTCTTTATCACCGTGAGAAAGTTCTCTTCTATTCCTAGTTCATGAAAGTTTTTATCATGAATGGCTTTTGGATTTTGTCAATTGCTTTTTATGTATCTTTGGTATGATCATGTGATTTTTCTTTTTCGGCCTGTTGATGGGATGGATTACCTTAATTGATTTTTAAATGTTGAACCAGCCTTCTATACCAGGGATAAATTCTACTCAGTCATAGTATATATTTATTTTTACACATTGTTGGATTTGATTTTCTTTTTTTTTTTTTTAAAGATTTTATTTATTTGACAGAGAGAGACACAGCGAGAGAGGGAACACAAGCAGGGGGAGTGGGAGAAGGAGGAGCAGGCTTCCCGCTGAGCAGGGAGCCCGATGCGGGGCTCGATCCCAGGACCCTGGGATCATGACCTGAGCTGAAGGCAGATGCTTAATGACTGAGCCACCCAGGAGCCCCTGGATTTGATTTTCTAATATTTCTTGAGGGTTTTTGCATCTATGTTAATGAGAGATTTGTCTGTACATTTCTTTTTCTTGTAATGTCTTTGTCTCATTTTGGTATTAGGATAATGCTGGCCTCACAAATAAATTGGAAAATATTCCCTCTGTGTCTATCCTCTGAGAGAGATTGTAGACAGCTAGTATAATTTTTCCCTTAAATGTTTGGTAGAATTCACCAGTGAACCCATCTGGACCTGATACTTTCTGTTTTGGAAGGTTATTAGTTATTGACTTAGTTTCATCAATAGATTGAGCTCTATTTAGATCTCTAATTCTTCTTGTGTGAGTCTTGGCAAATTACATCTTTCAAGAAATTGGTCCGTGTCATCTAGGTTATTAAATTTGTGGGCATAGAGTTTAAATTATTCACAGCATTCCTTCAATGTCCATAGAATCTGTAGTGATGTCCCCTCTCTCATTTTTGATATTAGCAATCAGTATCCTGTGTTTACAAATAAAAAACACTGAGTTGAGTAAGATTCGGTGCCTTGTGCAGAGACAAACCACCTGACAAATGTGGGAGCTGCACTTTGAGTTCAAATGTCTTTGTAGACCACACGCTACCTATAACACCAAGTAGTATATTATTTCAGTAGAGAGATATAAAATAGGTTTAGAAGTGGGATACAGATCAGTGCTGAGAACATATTAAGAAAGAATGTAGCTGAGTTTTACTTCTAAGCATCCCTGAGATAAGCCAGATCACCTTGCCATCACTCTTACTGCACCCTGTACTTCAACTTTTCTGCTGCTCATCACACTTCTAATTATGTTTTAATTATGTTATATGTTATTATAATATGTTATGGTTATACTATAAATTCCTTTCCCACTAGAGTGTAAGTCTTACAAACTACAGGAATCACTAACGTGCTGGTAAATGTCAAACAACCAGCCCTCCAAGTTTGCCCATCTCTGTGGTTAAATACTCACAAGCTACCAACATGTTGGCTAACAGTTTATGAAGTTCCTGAAAATGTAACAGATCAGCTGTAGCACATCCCTGGTGGGAACTGTCCATATTGCTTATCGGTATATCCCCAGTGCTGGCACTTGGTAAACATTTGACATTTCTGTTAAATGAATGGGATCCCTTCCAAGCTGAAGTTTCTAGAAGGCCATATTTCTCTTGTGATCTTGTCTTTGGTTAGGAGATCACAGTCCCTATCTGCCCAGTGCTAACAGTTTGGACCTGGGGAAAACTGTGAAGGAATTCCAGGAGTCATAACCACATCATTACAAGCACATTCACACAATTGTTGCGGAAAACACTCACCAGTGTGATGGACCTGTTACTGAACTCATGGGCGCAGCAAGCCCATGTCTGAGACACCAATTTTGAAGCAAAGGAAGCTTTATTGTCAGAAAACTGCCTTGCCCTGTTAAGCCCAGGGACAGCTTATATATGTTTGGAGAAGAAGGCGAATACATGAGAGGAGAGTAAGGGGTTTCTTGAAACCTTGAGGTGGGGGGCTTGAAACAATCTGGAGGTACACATTCTTCCAGAAAATGAGGTGCCACTGGGGACCTGGTACAATCAGGTACATCAGACAATTTCAAGACAAATGTTACCATCCAGTCCCCATTAGGTTTCTACAGTCAGTGGGTAAACAAGGAGTAGGGGTGAAAAAGGCAAAGTTAATGATTGACTGAGCATGAGGTTAAGAGGTGCATAAAACATAATTAAGTAGGGAACAAAACAGAAGGTGGAGCTAAGTTAATAATGCAACTAATCTAACTACAGTTCTGCTTTATGCTTTCCAAACAGGTCCAGCAACCAAGCGTCCAGCCTCAGACCTCTTAGGTCTGGATGGATGGGAGGGAATGAGAAAAACATAGCTATTATTTATGATCTTCAGGAAAAAACTATATGTGCTGGATTTTTGAGGTTTTAGTCTTAACCACTGCAAATGATGATATTTAGATTGACTACTCTTAAATTTCATAGGCTGGGCCAACACAATTCCAAAGAACTTAGCTCGCACCTTTGTTGGAGACATTATCATTCTCGCTCAATCTTCAAAATGCATAGGATTAGAAACAACGACTAAAGCACCCAAGACAGGCATTGCACTTCAAGCATTTATCCTATTGATTATAACAGCGACTACTGTCGTCCTTGTTATCACCAGAGTCATATGTGTGCATCTCCTCCATGGGATTATGAGGCCCTGGAGGAAAAAAAAACTGTGAAGATCCTTCTGTGTGTTCCTTTATGTCTTTCCCGTGTGGTTTCTTCAAGAAGCCCTCAAATTAAATATACCTTCCTATAGTGACTTGACTATGCTAACAATCTTATTAAGGCATATGGCTGGGGCTCCTGGGTGACTCAGTCATTAAGTGTCTGCCTTCAGCTCAGGTCATGATCCCAGGGTCCTGGGATGGAGCCCTGCACCAGGCTCCCTTCTCCGCGGGAAGACTGCTTCTCCTTCTCCTACTCTCCCTGCTTGTGTTCCCTCTCTCGCTGTCAAATTAATAAATAAATTCTTAAAAAAAAAAAAAGGGCATATGGCCTCACAGTATCCAGGAAATGGCTAACAAAACCTACCTTTTGGAATCTGTTTGTTATAAGTGGGTTTAACTGTGCCTCCAGGCTTATAGATCAAAAGATCGGGCTTATATTCAGGGCTTTACTCTTAAAATTCTTAGCTACTTCTTTTCTCTCTCATTTCGTAAGTCATATTTCTCCCCATGGACTGGGGTGCCTAGGTGGCTCTGTCAGTTGAGCATCTGGCTCTTGGTTTCAGGGGCTCCGGTTGATTGATCTTAGGGTCCTGGGATTCATCCCTGTGCTGGGCTCTGCGCTCAGTGCAGAGTCTGCTTGTCCCTCTCCCTCCCCCTGTCCTCCTCCTCTCTCTCTCAAATAAATAAATAAAATCTTAAAAAAAAAAAAAAAAAAAAAAACATGGACTACAGAGCCAAACTGTCTTGGTTAAAATCCTGGATCTGCCTTGGTCTACCTAACTTAAACTCTCTATGCCTCAGTTTCCTTACCTGGAAAGTGTGGAAAATAATTGTACCCACCTCATTGGGCTACTGTGAAGATTTAATGTCATGATGTGTATCAAGTGCTAACACAGTGAATATGCTCAGTAAATGCTAGCTCTTTTCATACATATTTTATTCTTATATCTGCCCTCCCACCTTAAAAAATATTTCTAGTTTGTCTTTTGTTTTTTGTGTGTTTTTTTTTTTTTGAGATGTGCTTAATTTACTGCCTGGATGTGTCTGAGCTTTTGTCTGTATTTATGATCTCTCACATGAGGCTATAAAAATCCCATTTAAGCAACATTTTATATCTGTGAAAACCCTGTGACTTTTTCCTGGAAAAAGTCACTACCCTTCTGTAAAATATATCAGAACTCTGATGGCACATGCTGGAAAATGATGATCTTTAAGTTCGTTAGAATTAACTTTAAAGGGTGTTTTATAATGCCCAAAGTGAAAATGACCTATCAAAGTAGATAAAAATACATTGCACAGAAAGATGGCATTTTTAGAGAACGTGTTATTTACTATACCTGCCACCCAGGCTCATTTGCTATGGTGGTGGGGACATCCCATGACTACATACATGAATGAAACAGATCAAATGAGACATTTCTCACTGCAAACCAGGGTGTTGTCGTGGACTGAGAGTGGCCTGGAAGTGAGAAGATCAGAATTCTCGTGTTGATTTCTATTAAATTGTTGTGTGATCTTGTACAAGGCTCTTCACCTCTGCAGGGTCTGTTCTTTCATCTATAAAAGATGATGATAGAGAGAGACAGTTTGTGAAGTCTTTCCAGTTCTAGGATGCTATGGTTTATTTCTACTCAGCATTGTCAGTCTTAGGATTAGGATTTAATGAAACTGGGAAGGCAGGACAACCTGATCTTTGATTAACTGATGATGTGCTCAAGGTTTATTTCTATCTCTCTCCTTTCTCGAACTCACTTATTTGATGGAAGCAAAGGCCTTCCATGGGCAGTTTTTGAATTCAAGATCAGATAAATTAGAATAAATAACTATATGATGAGTGAACATTTTTTTCATTACCTAATTCAAATTGATTATTTCAAAGCCCGTCTCTCAGTTCTGCACCCGGTAGACCATACGAAAGAGAGGACTCTGTTGTTTCCTGGTGCCACAGGCTTCAAATTTTCAGATATGATAGAGCATTCTCCTTTTGAGATAAACATTCACTCATTATTTATTTGCATCTCCAAATGGCATTGACCTTTGATCGTTTCAAGGACCCAAAGAGCATACTTCTCAACCAATTCAATGCAAGCTGCAAAGAATTGGCTCTTCTTGCTTGCATCATGCTCCTGTCCAATGTAGGTAACTTGACATTCTGTGAGACCCCAGGGGAAGAGCCCCTTGTGACATTTCTCTCTTATCCCCTAAGGGATCACATACTTAGATGTTATGAGGGGATAGCTCCCTATTTCAGCTCTGTTAGGAAATAATGTTTACTGTCTTTCTGATTAGAAAAATATTTTGAGTAGTATTTATTGTCTCTGATTATAAAAGTAACACCTGATGCATAAGATTCATGCCATATACAGTTTTGTGACCTGATCTTTTCATCTAAAATTATACATAGTATTTTCCAACATCCTTAAGTATTAATAAAGGTTTTTTTGAAATGGTGGCATAGTGTTGCATTATATAAATTTATCATAATTTGTTTAAGTAACTTCTATTGTTAAATACTTAGGCTATTTCTGTTTCTCACTCATAAATAAAACTATGGTATACATCATTGTATATAAATTATAGTACACATCTATGATTATTTCCTTAGAACAATTTAATATCAATGGAATCACCAGGTAAGGGATATTTTTCTTTCCCTCCAGCAGTCACTGGGAGGACCTATTTTATTGCATACTCACCAAGACTCCAAATTGTCATTGAAAAAATACCTGCCAACTTGATAAAACAAAAATGAAAATATGCATTTCTATGATTACTAACATAGTAATTTTTATCATGTGTATATGGATCTTTTTTTTTTTCTTGGTACATGAATTATCTACATGGGTCCTTTTGTATTTCCAATGAATCTACTAAAAGAGTTTCGAAGAACCTATGAGTTGCCACGTGTTGTAACCACTATGTGAGTGGTAGCTTCTAGCTCCATGAAGAAGTTCCAATTGTGAGAAACTCCTACAGCAAACCCCTTATATCACTGTCCTAGGAAAGGTAGGAAATAAGACAATGTATCAGATGGGCAGTTGATAGACAGTGCTTTGGACTGACTGTGTCCTCCCAAAATACGTATGTTGAAACCTAATCCCCCGTGTGGTGATGCTTGGAGGTGGGGCCTTTGGGCCATAATTAGGTCATGAGGGTGGAGCCTTCATGAGTAGGATTTGTGCAAAAGTAAGATCCCTTACAAAAGAGACTCCAAAGAGCTCCCTTGCCCCTTCCATCATGTGAGGTTATAGCAAAAAGACGGCTATCTATGAAACAGGAAGGGGGCCCTCGCCGGACACTGAATCTGCCAGGCCTTGATCCTGGACTAGAGAGAAATTTCTAAGACAGATTAACAGGAGGGAAAAAACCCCAAAGTTTTATTATGTGCACACAGAAGCCCAATAATGAGGTTGAGACCCGGAGAAATGGCCAAGGCAGGCAGTTTTTATACATTTTAGACAAAGAGACAATATTTTTGCAAGGCATTTACAAGATAAGGAAAACAGGTGTTTGGGAGTTTCAGTTAAGGAATTCGAAGCAGAATTTGGTCTGAGGCAGTAGATTAGGAAAAGGTAACAAGGTTAGAGGTCCCCGCCTTCCCTACGGGGGCATCTCTGTTCTCTGTCCAGGTCACCTTACTCACCTTGCTCTCTCTCGAAGTGCGCTTCCTTCTCTCTGATCACCCCAAGTCCTACTGCTCTGCCTGGTGAACCCCCCCACCCCGGGCAAGAGGAGAGAAGAACCAGAGGTCAGGTGATGGGGTCCACGAAAGAGGCGCCAGACAGGTCAGGTCTTACCAAGATTTTTCAATTTCATTTCAGGGAACTGTTAGTATATATAAATGGCTTTGACTTACAATGGCATTGTTTTTTTAATTTTTTTAGTTTGAGCTTCTGTGTCTGTGTTGGGCCGAGGTCAGGCCACCCCAAGACAGGCCGCGTTGGCATGAAGATGATTTTGAGTGAAAAAGTAATCAAAACCCAGCAGATTCAGGAAAAGATCTTTACCTCCCCCAGTACTGCCTAGAAGAATTTAGATAGATGACCTGCTCCGGCAGCGAGCTAACACCAGAGAGAACCACATTATATTATTGTAAATGAGGTGTGGTAGATAGGGAGGAACCTAACACCTGTTTGATTGATCGAAGTCCTTCATGTCCCATTGTTTCTGAGGGCTCAGCAAACACTTGTTTACCAAATATTTACTCTTTTTCATCTTCCTGTGAATTGCATTCCTTCCCTTTTGAAGTCCCAGACCTCTACCCGCTTCTCCTTATTTCAGGATGACATATATACTTCATTTTGCCTAACTATCCTAGGAATTTCCATGGCTGTGTGGATTCCTGGTACATACAAAATTAAATTTGATTTTCTCCCATTTACCTGTCTCTTGTCAGTTTGATTCTCAGTCCAGCTAGGACCTAAAAGGGGACAGGAAATTCTTGCTCCCCGACAGATGCATTCCTGATATTATATTTTGAACGAAGCCATTGCGGATTTCGCGGGTCTGGACACAGTATCTGCATAATAATGGGTGATGACATTCGCCGTAAGAGAGTGGACGATAAACCACTCAACATCAATGCCATAACAGAGAATTGGATGTGTTCAGAATCAACCCTGAATCAGTTCTCACTGCCGTTTATTACATAATGGATAAAAACCATCGGATTAATTAAGCAAACAGGCATTCTGCGTGTGTGGCTAATGTTAAGGAGTATGCCAATTTATTGAATGTACTTACTTGACAGCCATCTGTTTATCCTTTGATGCATTTCATCTTAAAGGAAGACTTAGACTAATTAAACAACTTAAACTACCAATGAAAGTTACACTAGTATATCCCCACATGCTCTGTCGAACTTCTGTGTGTCATCTTTAAGGTCTCTTTAAATGACCCGGATTGGATTAATTTGAACAAGCCGCTCCTCCTGCTCTCTGTTCCAGCATCTGACCTTTATATGAACAATTTACAGTTGAACCTCAAGTTTCCTTCTCTCTGGTGATAACGCCGGGAATAGCAACGTGACTGCAGAAACACCTGGATATTAACCACCTGTTTGGTCTGTCTCCATTTGGTTTCAGATCAAGCCTCGGCACCACATATTGTGAAGCTGTGTCTATCCCAGAACAGATCCTGACAAACAGTCCGTGGAAAAACAGACAGCACCTGGCTGACTGGGAAGGGAGTTCTGTCTCCCTGCCAGTGGTCACACCAGCCCTGGCAGTGGGTATTCAGTAAGTGCTTACTCAATGCAGAATCCGAAACACTTAAAATGTGGTACTTGCTTGTACGACTGGCCTAGGGCTCTGCACCATGCAGCTCATGGCTGGTGGAGCCGCCTGTCGCTTCAGTTTCTGGAGGTGGCCTCAGTGACCAGGGGCAGATTATGGGTCGTTCCTTCTCCTGGCCCTCAACTCATGGCAAGGAAGCCATTCCATTGTTAAGGAGGGTTCATCTCCATTCTGTGGATTCGATTCTAAAGTCTTGTAAACCTGAACCATGTGAATTCACATGGGGTTTGTATGACAAGACATGCCTCTTTTCTGGGCGCCTGGGTGGCTCAGTCAGTTAAGCGTCTGCCTTCGGCTCAGGTCATGATCTCAGGGTCCTGGGATCGAGCCCCGCTTTGGGCTCCCTGCTCAATGGGGAGCCTGCTTCTCCCTTTGCCCCTGCTTGTGCTCTCTCGTGCTCTCTCAAATAAATAAATAAAATTTTTTAAAAATTAAAAAAAGAATAAATGCCTCTTTTCATTTTTTAAAAGACAAGGCTGCTTCCTTTCCTCTTGGGGTTTCTGCTAGCAAGTGGTGGGCAGTGCACCCTGTCAAAAGGAAAACCACAGGCCCAAAACGACAATGGCGTCACTTAGGCTACAGCCCCAAGTCAGTAAACCAAGACTTAACGCCTAACCTGACTGCAGTTTCAACCCCCCAGACATGCGATCTGTAACCAGTCAATGTGGCGATTTCCTGGTCAGCACCAGGGAGTTTACTGGTAGACTCCTTCCATTCTCTTCAGGAGGGCGACCTGGCCTAAAACAACAGATTTGTTGCTAATCATTTCCTTTTTACCATTTTCTCTTTATCTTTAAAACCTTTCCTTTTCCGTAGCCCTTGGGAGCTCCCCTCTGTTTGCTGGAAAGGATGCTGGCCGATTCGGGAATCAATGAATAAAGCCAGTTAGATCTTTAAAAATGTAGTTGGTTGCATTTTTGTTATGTAACAAACCTGTCCTCCCATTGTCTCTGCTGCCGCTGAGACTTCTCAGGGTTCCCTGAGAGCAGGGCCAGGTCGTGGGACAATCAGGGATTTCTTAGTGAAATGAGAATCTTTGCAGTGCCATTTCTGAGATCTGCCTACTTAGGAGAGGACTAGTTTGGGGCCTTGAGTTGCTTCACGAGGGCTATTGTCTACACGCTCTCTACCAAGCTGGTTTTACTTACTCCTGTCTTGTGGCCATGTTGATTTCTGAAGTCTTCCCAGAGAACACCCGCAGGTCTCACAAACAAATCCATCCTATCCAAAGTGATACTAAGTCATGCAGCATAGATTCTCCCTCCTCTGTGAAACGGTAACACTCTCTGGAACAAAAGGCTTTTGAACATTAAAATGACAAATTAGGGCATGGGAGCAGTCTCATTTCAGATATCGACGGCCATGAGTCGGCTGTGGGGGCTGCTGGCTGCCCTGGTCCTCAGAAATGGGTTTGCTCTCTGCATGCACTTTTCTGGGGACTTAAGGAAGACAGAGCATCTTCTGATGCCTCCTGCCTTGTAAAAAACAAAAAACCAAGGGCAATTTCTCAAGAAGAGCTGTCTCTTTGACAAACACCCTGAGGCCTTATAAATAAGTGCCACCTAATTAAAATGCAGATTCTCAAACACCACCGCAGCAATTATTCATTTATCAGGGGTGAGGCTCAGGACCCCATTTATCAAGTACCTGGAGGCACCAATGCAGGCAATCCTCAAGCCTTGCTTTGAGAAACCCTGATCAAGTTTCAAGTTCTGTGTGTGGCATTCCAAAAACATACTTCACATTTTAAGAAGAGAAAAATGGGGTGTCTGGGTGGCTCAGTCGGGTAAGCGACTGCCTTCGGCTCAGGTCATGATCCTGGAGTCCCGGGATCGAGTCCCGCATCGGGCTCCCTGCTCAGCGGGGGGTCTGCTTCTCCCTCTGCCCCTCCCCCCTCTCATGTGCTCTCTCTCTCTCATTCTCTCCCTGTCAAATAATAAATAAAATCTTTAAAAAGAAAAAAAAGAATCATGTGGGTAGGGCGCCTGGGTGGCTCAGTCGGTTGAGCGTCTGCCTTCGGCTCAGGTCATGATCCCGGAGTCCTGGGATCGAGTCCCTCATCGGGCTCCCTGCTCGGCG
>NC_138373.1:56011851-56058544 GCF_054177405.1 Leptonychotes weddellii | reverse complement strand
ATTATGTAGTCATCAAAAAATGAAATCTTGCCATTTGCAATGATGTGGATAGAACTAGAGGGTATTATGCTGAGCGAAATAAGTCAATCAGAGAAAGACATGTATCATATGATCTCACTGATATGAGGAATTCTTAATGTCAGGAAGCAAACTGAGGGTTGCTGGAATGGAGGGGGGTGGGAGGGATAGGGTAGCTGGGTGATAGACATTGGGGAGGGTATGTGCTATGGTGAACACTGTGAATTGTGTAAGACTGATGAATCATAGACCTCTTCCCCTGAAACAAATAATACATTATATGTTAATTAAAAAAAAAAAAACAGGCAGTGCCTGAATTTGGCTTTGGATTGTGGTTGACGAAACCCTGGACCAATATCTCCATTTCCCTAACATGGAGTATAACATAGCTTCTTATCATACATATTCTCAAGTAGAATTTGAAAAAGCTCACCCCAAATGCTTTCCCTTTCTCCTTGTCTCTAGAATAAGGAAAACATTTACAGCCCCATCATGCCTGATCTCTAAATCATCTTTTTAAAAAGACTTTGATTTTTTTTTAATGCTTTCTCTTTCTTCAATCTTTTTTGGGGGACTTTCTTCTCTCTCTGCTTTCCCCACTTAAGGCTCCTTTTTTTTTTATTGTGCAAGTTTGTTTTTTCTCACTAATAAATTTTGCTTTTACTACCAGAAAAAAATAAAGGATAAATGTCTTCCTACCTTGCCAGTCTCTCTTTCTTTACCCATTTTCTTGTCCTAGAGGTCTGCCTGTGTGACATACTGTATCTTTCTATTTTGACTTCTGTATTTCTCCTACACTGGTCAGGACTCTTTGCATCGATATAATCCAAACCGGCCGCCACCCGGCATAGTTGTATGCCACCTGCTGTGCTGAGAAATCCCCGGGCAGGACAAGGCCCATCGTTGGCATGCAACACATACTCATTGAATGGATGAATACTTGGGAATCCACACACGGGGGGCGGGGCAGGAAACGGGGTTGGAAGGGAGCCAAAGGAAACTCAAGAAGGACCATTTTGCCTTGTGGAGGAACTGATTCTTTTTGTTTTAAAGGAAGAGACAGGATCAGATCTGTGATTTAGAAAGAGTCCTTGGTCAGAGTGGAAGATGTGTGCAGTTATTTCCCCGTTTTATGGATGAAGACGCTGAGACACAGGGGTTAAGCAACGTGCCCAAGGTCGCAAAGCTAGTAAGCTAAGAATTAGTAAGATTCAAGCTCTGGAAGTGGTCTCTAGAGTCTGTCTTCATCACCAGGCTCTACTCCCATCGGATTAAAACATTTTTTTTCCTGACCAGTTGTCTTTGATTGTGTACTTTAAACCAGTCACAACACCTAAGCTGAAACACAGTAGGTGTGCATTTAATCCCCCTTTTCCAAAGGGAAGAGAATCACACAGCATGTTCTGTGCATGACCCCCCCAGACTGGTGCGTCCTTCTCTGTCCTCTCAGCTGAAGTCAGATATTCAGGAGCGGTTTCCACACAAGGCCCTGCTCCAGGTGTGTACGGGCATTGCATTAAGCTCTAGGATTCAAGCGAGGAACGTTTCCTCCTGGGGCCAGCACCCTAAGGAAACTGTCAATTCACAAAGAATGATTACAATTTTGAAAATGATGCTATCAGAGAGCAAGAGGGTGTAGAGGAGGTTGGGGGGTGGTGCTGACCTTGAAAGATGAGGCATTTGTCCCAAGGCAGTGAAGGCCAAGAGTGAAAGAGGCGGGGAGTTTGAGGGAGAATGTTCTAGAACAGACAGAACCAGAAAAAAGAAATAGAACAAACTGATAGGTCTTATTAAAAGCAAGAGTTAAACTAATTCATGGAAGCGGCTTCTGCTCCTCAGTATGAGATTTTCAAGGAATTCTAGCATTAGATAGAAATAAGTACTTAGAGAGACTGTCGTAGGCCTCACTTAACTGTATTTGGCCTCCGTTGAAATTCATTTTCTTTTGTCTGGCTTTGAAAATAATGGAGTTTTCTCATAGAATGAGCTGTGTGATTGTGTGATTTTGAAAAGAGTCTGAGTACAGCTACGCACAAGTGCTGGACAGATACTGAAGATTATGGTAAGGTTTTCTCCCAGGCAATTCTGCTTATACCCATCTGCATGCTTTTGGAAAAACTGAAATACTGGGCTAATTTTATATCTACTTAAGAAATACCTGTACTTTTTTTCTTCTTTAGAGATTTTCAAAAAAATCAACTAGTATATATAAAGACTTCACCACGTTGGACATCAAAAGCCTTAAAATGAGATGACTAAAACAACACAGAAAACTTGATCTCCATCCATGTTTTTTTTTAAGATTTTTTTTATTTATTTGAGAGAGAGAGTGTGAGTGAGAAAGAGAGAGCCTGAGCCAGGAGAGGGTCAGAGAAACAGACTCCCCACTGAGCAGGAAGCCCGATGCGGGACTCGATCCCAGGTCCCTGGGATCATGACCTGAGCTGAAGGCAGATGCTTAACCAACTGAGTCACCCAGGCACCCTCCAAACATGTTTTAAAAGCAATATAGTGGAAAACACTCATTTGGAAAGATATATGTACCACTGTATTTATTGCTGCATTATTTACAATAGGCAAGACATGAAATTAACCCTAGTGTCCATCCATAGATGAGTGGATAAAGATGTGGTGGATAGATAGATAGGTAGATAGATAGATAGATAGATAGATAGATATAAAATGGAATATTACTCAACCATAAAGAGAAATGAGATCTTGCCATTTACAACAACATGGATGGACCTAGAAGGTATTATGCTAAGTGAAATAAGTCAGATGGAGAAAGACAAATGCCATATGATTTCACTTATATGTGGAATCTAAAAAAACAAAGCCAATGAGTAAACAAAAACAAATTAACTGAAAGCAGAAACAGAGCCATTAATACAAAGAACAAACTAATGGCTGCCAGAAGGGTGGGAGGTGGTGGGATGGGCAAAATGGAAGAAGGGGAGTGGGAGGATCAGACTTCCAGTTATGGAATGAATAAATCACAAAGACGAAAGACACAGGATAGGGAATATAGTCAATGGTATTGTGATCGCATTCTATGGTGACAGATGGTAGCTACACTTGTGGTGAGCATAGCCTAACACATAGAGTTGTTGAGTCACCACGTTGTCCACCAGAAACTAATGTAACATTGTACATCAACTAGACTTCAATAAAAAATACAAGAAATAATAAATAGACAAATAAATAAATAAATGCAAGCAACATGACAGGGGAAGAGATGCAGCAGGGCACAGATTTTTCCCTCAAATCCAAGACGTCTTTCCTTAGAAACCTTTAGAGAAGTAATAATAAGTCTTATCATTGCACATCCAGAAAATCTAAGTTTTTACCCTCTGTGAGGGATGTACCACAGATACTATGTGGCCCAATTTGAGATGAGAAAACTGAGGAAGTGTGTTGAACTGATTTACCTGAATTTTCATGTTTTGCTGGTGAAGTGTCAACCTGGGGTCAGGGCCTGCTTTCCTTAGATTCCAAGTGTCTTTCTTCCACAACTTAGATCATGTCTCATGACAAATAAGCATACTTAGGTTGAGGGAAGGCATTTTTATAATGTCACCATTTCCTTGGTGTCTCCAATTTGACATTAAAATATGACTTAATGTGTCAGAATCTAAACACTACCTTCTCTTGAGCAATGAAGAAGATAAAAATAAAATGGTTTTCCCCCCCACAGCACAGTGTCCGCCTCATAGCAGATCTTCAGTTAAGTACTTAGTGAAAATGAGTGAATAAATGACGGGACAAAGATAACGGGAAGCCTGAATTCACTACAGTTTCCATTTCTTGAGACACATTGACTATGGTAGGAGCAGGGACTTTGACCTCTAAGACCTTGAACCATTGGTGCGTGTGGTAAGGCGGAGCTTCTCCAAGCCGCTTTCTCCATCAATACCCCCCAGCACCAGCCCAGGCAAGAGGGCTATATTTTATGTAGTTTTAACCAAGTGGACCAGGGATGGGTGCCTGACTTCAAAAAAACCGAGTAGTTTGGATAGCCAGACGTCATACTCTCTGATTATCAACAATTTGACTAAGAGACCAGAAGTTGTAGCCAGAAAGTAAAGATTACCAGGGGGAGCCACAACCACTTACAGTAAAAGGGAATCAAAGTAAGAGGGAGCAGGGGAAGTCAACGTGCCATGATGAAACTATAGGCAAGGTACGGGGACTGAAAAAGCAGAGGAGAGACCATGTGACCAGAGAACCCCACCCACAGAGAAGAAGAGGGAGCTCAGGAGGAGTGAAGGGTGGGATGTGATTCCTGACTTCCCAGAATTGAAGCATAGTTTTCATAAAACTCAACTTTATTTCATTTTCTTGAGACTTCCTTATGTTGTTTCAACAACTCTTCCTCCTCTTATATTTCATTCCACCATTTCTGGGTTTTGTTTTGTTTTTTTTTGGCAACCAAGAACTTTCATTAGAATAACATATGTTCATCTTCATTAACCATCAGGGAAATTCAAATCAAAACCACATTTAGATACCACCTTACACCAGTTAGAATGGCAAAAATGGACAGGGAGAGAAACAACAAATGTTGGAGAGGTTGTGGAGAAAGGGGAACCCTCTTCCACTGTTGGTGGGAATGCAAGTTGGTACAGCCACTTCGGAAAACAGTGTGGAGGTTCCTCAAAAAGTTAAAAATAGAACTACCTTATGACACAGCAACTGAACTACAGGGTATTTACCCCAAAGACACAGATGTAGTAATCCAAAGGGGCACATGCACCCCAATGTTCATAGCAGCAATGTCTGCAATGGCCAAACTGTGGAAAGAGCCGAGATGCCCTTCAACAAATGAATGGATAAAGAAGATGTGGTCCATATATACAATGGAATATTACTCAGCCATCAGAAAGGATGAATACCCAACTTTTACATCAACATGGATGGGACTGGAGGAGATTATGCTAAGTGAAATAAGCCAAGCAGAGAAAGCCAATTATCATATGGTTTCACTTATTTGTGGAACATAAGGAATAGCATGGAGGACCTTAGGAGAAGGAAGGGAAAAATGAAGGGGGCAGAAATCGGAGGGGGAGACGAACCATGAGAGACGATGGACTCCAAGAAACAAACTGAGGGTTTTAGAGGGGAGGGGGGGTGGGTGGATGGGTTAGCCTGGTAATGGGTATTAAGGAGGGTGCATATTGCATGGAGCACTGGGTGTTATATGCAACCAATGAATCATGGAACACGACATCAAAAACTAATGATGTACCCTATGGTGACTAACATAATATTAAAAAAAAAAGAAGGGCATATTTTCAAGCTAAAAACCAAAATTTTTAACAAAGCTGAATATGAAAAGTAATATATGCATCAATTTTGTTTTAGGGAGACTCCTTTAATTAGGAATTTTGTGCCAGTGACTTTAGCTGACATTGGCATCTAGGGCATTTGAGCAAGTAAATGTGTTCTGTCACCTTGCTGACGGGCAAGGCTATTTGAATTGGTTTCCAGAGAATTCTGGCACTCCAAACTAATGAGTATTTTTACAGATTCAAAGCATTTATGGAAGGAAGTTTATTGTCCAATCTTTGGGAATATAAGAAAATATTTGGTTTCCTTGAATGTGACAAATAACTAATTTGCTAATAAATGGATAATGTCACCCTGACGCCTATGTGGATAAATGATTACCTCTCCTAGCCATTAGATATACTATTTGCTTTCTTGCTAGTGCAACTATGATTTATCATAGCAATACCTCCTACATAGTAATTCCTTATTCAATTAATGTGGTTGATATGTGCCATGATAAACTGTTGTTTACCTATGGTATATAGATCACATAGTTTTTTTCTTTTAACAAATTTTTGTGGAGGGTCTGCTATATATGTAACACTAGGTGTTGGTTGGGGAAAAGGAACACAGTTTCCTTTTCTTAATGTTATATCTAAAAAGCAGAATGGGGGGAGCACGGGTGGCTCAGTAGGTTAGGTGTCTGCCTTTGGCTCAGGCCGTGATCTCAGGGTCCTGGGATCAAGCCCAGCATGGGGCTCCCTGCTCAGTGGGGAGTCTGCTTCTCCCTCCCTTTTTCCCTCCTCCTGCTCATGCTCTTTCTCTCTCTCTCTCTCAAATAAATAATAAAATCTTAAAAAAATAAATAAATAAAAAAGCAGAATGATTATTGATTTTATAAAATGTTCTGTTAAAACATAGGTATATTGTATTGTTCCTTAGAGGCTGGTTTGGAGAATTAAGGTTGTTTTCAAATCTGGAAGCCCATATTCACTAGGAGAAGTTGATTTGGATGAAAATTCTCCTCTGCTCTGTTCATCAGTAGTAATCTACGGGGCTTAGCTGTTTGATGAATAAATAAGTGAATGGGTGAAGAAATGAACTGGTACGATTATAATCAGAAAAATGTTACATGGGAAATTTGGCACACTGAGAACAGCAACCAAACCCGGTGTGACTAAATTAGATAACAGTTGTTTTTCCTGGTGCCTCCTCAGAGCATAGAAATTTTGACTCTACTTGGTTTTTCTCGGTATCGATCCTTGTTTGTGTGCCCCATACAGCCTTTCTAGTAAACTGTATATACCTGGGACCACTGATCTTACCCCTTGACCAACCCCAGAGACTTAATTAGTAAGGGAGTTTTACTTCCCTCCAGGATGTTCTGAAAACTTCTGTAACTTCCTCCCCCTTAAAGGTTAACACCAGGGAGAGATGTAGGGAGCCACTGGCCACTTTTTCTCCAGCTCCATCCATTTCCTACTGTGGGTCATTTTAAACTCCTGACAGTGGGAAGAGTAATGGCCTGCAAGTGGGGCTAGCTGAAAAAGATTCTCCCACTGCAGACCTTAATGATCTTTTCCATGGGACAAATTTAAAGCATTCAGGCTATTGTGTTTGGTGATCTCCACCTGATCTGCCTATGGTGGAGATGATTTAGCCCCATTAATGCATAAAACCTTTGGTGTTACTGGCCAACATTGTGATTTCAAGAAATCTAAAGTTTTTAAGTCTTTAGATTGGATCTATATCATTAGTGAATTTAATCTTAAAAGTAACCCCGAAATTTCACCTTTAAGATGGCAGACTGAAAACAGTGTTACCTCCTCTCCTTTTTTAAATCATTCTAAACATCATGGAGAATTGAATGCAAAAATATAAATTTTCATCTACGAGACAGCTATAGTCCCAAACAATAATGTGGAAAGATGGTCTTTATGAGGCAAAGTCGAATTTGGGTTGGAGGAAACGCAGGGCAAAAATGCCTACAGCTGTGTCTCTTGGGCAAAGGGTGCAGGAGCTCTAATATGTTGGCACATCTCTCGAGACAAGACCTTCATCCACTGTCTGAAGCAATGGGAACAGGTACTAGTGCTGGGCACTTGTCTGGATTGGGTTTGGCACCCAGGAGAAGCAAGGGAATTGAAATTGAATGAAGAATCACATGGATGGATGTCAAAGATAAACAAAGGGGGGGGGCACTAGTTAAAATAGCAAGGACTGATTTCAATCAGTAATAACTACTGTATTAAGGACGAGAGCCTAGCATGAACCGAACTCAACTTTGATTTGTACAGAGTGACTGGGCATTTTTCAGAGAGAATGAGGGTGAAGGGAGGGGGAGAGCAGGGGTTCAGTAGAGTCAGAGAAGTGACAAATTACAAGTGGGAAGAGAGGGTTTGGTCTATGGGAACCTATCTGGGTTTCCTGATTGGTGCTGATCAAAGTTAGGCTCCCACCCTCCAGCAGAGCCTGGGAGGCAGGGCCCTATCCTTATGTGTTGGCTGGAACAGTCCGTTCATCTGACAGCCTTGAGTTTTCGCAGGCAGGCACCTTAAGGAAGGCTAGGGTCATCCTAGGGACATAGCCTTGAGCTGTTAAAAACTACAAACTAGTGTCTGTTCAAGCCTTCACAGGCCAAGGGTAAGGCCTAGTTGAGGAGAGGGCTCAGAGGAGAGTCTTTGTTGCCACCAAATCCAAGAGGGAGAATGTGCTATATTAATGAAGAAAGAGGACTTTAGAACCTGCTTGTCTGGGTTTGATTTCTGGCTCTGCCACTTACCAGCTGTGTGTCCTTGGAGGCAAATCACTATACCTTGGTCTCTCCTTTTCACAATCTATAAAATGGAGTTTCATGTAGTATCTACTCCATAGGGATTTCATGAGAATTACACAAATTTGTGTTTGTGAAGCACATAGAACAATGCCTAGCACAAAATATATGCTGTATAAGTATCTATTATAATTACATTTTATAAGCAATCTATCTACAATGCAGGTGGGATAAGAGACTCTGTACAGCAAGTGGGCTGATCTTGGCTGACTTGGGAGAAGGAAAGGCTAAAACACCCACTTGCACTCACAATTCTGTATTATAAAAAACTGCACTGTAAATCAGAGAGAATCTCTGCCTGCCTGGAAAATGGCTTGACCAAGCAAGGGCCTTGTCCATGAAAAACTCAACCTTATTCAAAGTTGAACACTAATCTGAAGGAAGCATCCATAAAGTCCTATATATGAAAATGAGAATTGAAGAAAAGAATGAAAAAGAAATAGAAGATGAGAAACATTGACCAGAAAAAATGTCAGAAAAGAGAAGAAAACTTAAGCCAAAGAAATAACAAAATAAAACAAAAGAAAGCAAAGCAAAGCAAAACTGAGTTAATCAGGATGGCCCGAATTATTCTGCAATGACAACACACCCCCAAATCTTGGTGGCTTAAAACAATTAATTTTAGGGGCACCTGGGTGGCTCAGTTGGTTAAGTGTCTGACTCTTGATCTCAGCTCAGGTCTTGATCTCAGGGTCGTGTGTTTGGGCCCCTTGTTGGGTGTGGAGCCTACTCAATAAAACAAAACAAAACAAAACATAAATTTTAATCTCTCACTCAGGCTATGTGTCTTTTTGGGTTGACTGAGACTGCTCCATGACATCCCTAGTTAGGAACCCAGGCTGAAGGAACCACTGTTATCTGGAATGTCCCAAGTTCCATAACCAGAAGCAAAGAAGACATACCACAATGGCTCTTAAAATTTCCAGTAGAAATACTACATGACACTTCCATGAACATTCCCTTGGCCACTTGCAAGTCAGAGAGCCACAGTTAATTTCAAATCGGAAGGGAAGTTCAATGCTCCTATGTACCTATGCATGTACTCTGAATGGGAACTGCAATATTTGTGAATATCTCTAAGGACTATTACAAAACACTTTAAGATATAGCTTAAGAAAACTTCCCATAAGTAAAATTTGATCTGAGTCTATAATAAAGGACATATTGCATTCCACAAGAAATTAATCCAGAAAGATAAACAATGCGATCCCAGACTTATTTGGGGCATGAATCCTTAGAATTCAGATAGGATATACAGACACACACACACACACACACACAAGTTGGGCTTATGTATTTCTTTAGCAATATCCAATGATATGAAAAAGTAGAAAATAGATCATGTGTTTTCTTTTTTTTAAAGATTTATTTATTTATTTTAGAGCGAGAGAGAGTACAAGTAGGAGGCGCAGAGGGAGAGGAAGAGAGAATCTCAAGAAGACTTCATGCCCAACACAGAGCCTGACTAGAGTCTCCATCCCAGGACCCTGAGATCATGACCTGAGAGGAAACCAAGAGTCAGATGCTTAACTGATTATGCCACCCATGCACCCCTGGGTTATGTGTTTTCTAAAAGAAGGATAGTAAGATACTTTTTCAATTTCCAGTGTTTACTTCAATTTGTGACAAAAATATATTGAAACTGCATACACTTTGAAAACAATTGCATTTTATTTTTTAATATTTTAGAAAGGGTACAAATAGCAACCTTGATAGAATTAGAAAACACAACAGTACAGATCATTAAAGAAAGCTGAAAAGAAAATAGAAAATTTTAGAAAGAAATTCTGTTCAAGTTTTTGAAAACTCTAAACAAAGAGAGTAAACTTCTTTTAAGCAAAGCCCACATAAAACTCTCAAACAGGACTTTATAAATTATGTATTTCATGAAGATTTAATTATTGATTAAAACAATGAAAAAGAAATGAGATATCACCCCACAGCTGTCAGAATGGTAAAATCAAAAACACAAGAAACAAGTGTTGGTGAGGATATGGGGAAAAAGGAAACCTCGTGCACCATTGGTGGGAATGCAAACTGGTGCAACCACTGTGGAAAAACAGTATGGTTTTTCCTCAAAAAGTTAAAAATAGAATTACCATATGATCCAGTAATCCCACTATGAGGCATTTACCCAGAGAATACAAGGACACTAATTTGAAAGGATATATGCATCCCTCTGTTTACTGCAGCATTATTTACGATAGCCAAATTATGGAAGCAGCGCAAGTGTCCTTCAGTAGATGAATGGATAAAGATGTGAGATATATCCATATATACATATATGGATATAAATGAATAAAGAAGAAGGATGGATAAAGAAGGGATAAAGAATATGTGAGATACACACACACATAATGGAATATTATTCAGCTATAAAAAAGAATGAAATCTTGCCATTTGCAACAACATGCATGGATCTAGAGAGTCTAATGCTAAGTGAAATAAGACAGTCAGCAAAAGACAAATACCATATGATTTCACTCATGTAGAATTTAAGAAACAAAATAAATGAACATAGAAAAAATAGACACATCAAAAAACAGACTCTTAACTCCAGAGAAGAAACAGATGGTTACCAGAAGGGAGGTGGGTGGGGCAATGGGTGAAATAGGTGATGGGGATTAAGAGTACACTCATCATGATGAGCACTGAGTAATGTATAGAACTGTTGAATCACTATATTGTGCACCTGAAACTAATATAGCACGTCATGTTAACTATACTGGAATTTAAATGAATGAATGAATCAATGAATTTTTTTTAAAAAGAAAGGAAAGAAAACAAACAAACAAAAAAACAATGAAAAAGAGCAAAACAATCTTTTTGAATCCAGAATTTGAACAAATCAAATCTCTGCAATTTCGTCTTCTTTATTAAATGAATATTTAATTATTGATCAAAACAATGAGAATGAAAAAGAATTATTCCTATGAAAATCACAAGTCTGAAACAACAAAAAGTCACTCTGGTCTGCCCATTAGAAGATGAAAAAAATGACATTCATGACCTATGGCATGTGCACCTATATTCATACTCTTGCACTAGACCCCTCAAATATTAGGAGTAGGCCTGTAGATATTTACTATATCAAGAAATACAAATAAACTAAACTCCCCAATAAAAGAAAATAAAAGGATTCTAAGTTTGAATCACAAAGCAACATTTAGCAAAAGGATGAATACAAAACACATACCTTTATAAAAACGGATTCAGAATGTCTGAAAATAAAGTTTGTCAAAGATATACCAGAAAAATTTGAATAAATAGAAAGCAAAAGTTGCAATCTAAAGGAACAGGGTTGAATCAGGGTAAACAGGCATTAAATGAGTCAAAGTCTCAATATAATGGCAAATGTTTCCATCAGCAGGAATACTTAATATTTGTGATTAATAACCAAATATCATGGCATCAATATTCATAAAGCCAAAATATAAGACATCTAGAGAAAGATAGAAAAAAATAGTAGTGTGAAACTTCACTTCTCTTGAAGTGATCACATGGAAAAAATGAGACTGAACTGTATTTGTAAAAATAACCTGAAAATGAATGGAGATAATTTAATTGATACAATAATATAGAAGACAGATGCAATAAGGTATATCTAATTGGTATACATCCAACTCTATACTCTGAAAAGACAAAACATACTTTCCTTTTATTTATCCATGGAATGATGTCAAGAATGATCACACACAGTCCACAGATCATAAATAAATTATAAAACATAGAAATAACATAGACAACATTCAGTGCAATGCAATGCAGTGAAAATAGCACAGAAAGTGGTAAAAACAACCACAACCGTATCAAATCCACTCCCACCTGGAGTAAAACGTCTCTTCACTCTTGGGACACTGCAGAAATGAACATTGAAGTTGCAATATTTCTAGAAAAATAAATATGAATCTATCTATCAGAGGAAAATAATTATCCTAAATACTTGGAAAATATGTAACATTAAATACTTACATGCAAAAAAAGAAAGATAACACCTCACGTCTGTTAGGATGGCTATTATCAGAACAAGAGATGACATGTGTTGGAGAACATGTGGAGAAAAGGGAACCCTTATGCAGTCTTGGTGGGAATGTAAATTGGTGCAGCCATCATGGAAAACAGTATGGACATTCCTCAAAAAACTAAAACTGAAACTACCATACGATCCAGTAGTTCCACTTCTAGGCATATATCTGATAGAAACCAATCAGCATATCAAACAGACCCTTGCACCCCCATGTTCATTGCAGCATTATTCACAATAGCCAAGATGTGGAAATAATATTCACTGACGGATGAATGGATAATGAAAACCTGGTGTATATTTATGTAAACAAATGTTATTCAGCCATAACAAAGAAAGAAATCCTCCCATTTGGGATACCATGGATGAATCTTGAGGGCTTTCTCTTAAGTGAAATAAGTTAGACAAAGACAAATACTGTATGATCAGTATTTGATCATTAGATTAGATGTGGAATCTAAAAAATCAAATTCCTAGAAACAGAGTGAATGGTGATTGCTGGGAGCTGGGAGGTGGCGGAAACAGGGAGGTGTTGGTCAAAGAGTACAAATTTTCAATTATAAAATAAGTTCTGCGGATCTAAAGTATAAGACGGTGACTATACTTAACAATACTGTATTGTTTACTCAAAATTTGCTAATAGAGTGGATCTTAAATGTTCTCACCACACAAACACACACACACACACATGTTCTCACCACACAAACACACACACACACACAGTAACTATGTGAGGTTATGGATGTGTTAACTAACTTCATTGTGATAATCATATATCAAATCATCCCCTTCATCTTAAATGTATCAATTTTATTTGTCAACTATGCCTCCCTAAAGTTGGTGGGGGCAGGGGGATGAATACACATCAGCAATTGTTTCCAATTCAAAATGTTTGAGAAAATTTTTTAAGGATATATTTAAAGAAAGCAGAAGGAAGGAAGAAATGGTGATTATAACAAAAATTAAAGACTATGAAAAATTTATACATTGTTTCATTTCATTGGAAACAATCATAAAATATATAAATGGTTAGGTACCTAAAAAAGAAAAAAATGACAAAGTTGAGGGATGCCTGGGAGGCTCAGTCAGTTAAGCATCTGCCTTCGGCTCAGGTCATGATCCCAGGGTCCTGGAATCGAGTCCCACATGGGGCTCTTTGCTCAGCTTGGAGCCTGCTTTTCCCTCTGCCCCTCCCCCTGCTCGTGTGCTCTCTCTCTTTCTCTCTCTGACAAATAAATAAAATCTTTTAAAAAAAAGTGACAAAGTTGAATTATACAAATTAAATGAAAACAGAAAGATTACTACAGATACGGGAGAAATTAAGAAAAATATGAGACTATATCATCAATGCTATGTAAATAAATTTGAAAAACTAGATGTAATGCATAAATTTCTTTTGGAAACTATAAATTATTAACATTGACTACATCTAAGACAGAAAGCCTTAATAGTATGATCACCATAAAAGAATATGTAAAACTGGGCACCTGGGTGGCTCAGTTGGTTAAGCCACTGCCTTTGGCTCAGATCACGATCCTGGAGTCCCGGGATCGAGTCCCGCATCGGGCTCCCTGCTCAGCAGGGAGTCTGCTTCTCCCTCTGACCCTCCCCCTTCTCATGCTCTCTCTCTCTATCTCATTCTCTCTCTCAAATAAATAAAAAAAACCACAAAATCTTAAAAAAAAAAAAGAATATGTAAAACTTGTCCACAATTTACAAAGTCGTTTGTTTATTCTTAGAAAGAATGAAGCAACTCTATAAGCACTGGTGTGGAAAGTTCTCTAAGACCTATCATTAAATAAGAAAAGTAAGCTTCAGAGCAGTGTGGGATCTTTGTTGTTATTTTCTTGTTTTGTATGAAAAAAGATTAAGAATATTTATATACATAGGCTAATTGGGTACGCATATAACATTTCTGGGAGGATAGAGGAAAAACTTTCTGGGGAGGGCAAATTGGTTCCTGGAATAGGAGGGTGATAAGTTACCTGGCTCTAGGCTCCTCATCTTAATGAGATGATACACCTGGAGAAAGCAGAGAGTGAAATGAAAAAGGTAGAGTCCCACTGGACACAAGGAAATCCACTTAGCTGTGTGACCGAAGAAACTCAAATGCAATAGCAAAGTGGGGGAAATAAATAGATTTTCCAGGAGAACAATAAGCAGTTAGAAAACATGGTTTGGGGGGGAATATATTTATACAAAGGTATGAGGTAAGTATGGGAAACTTAGCAAGCCCTGTTGCTTAGATTCCTCTTTGTCTTCAAAGACAAGGATGCATCTTTACTCTGGGGGTAGACAGAGCACCTCTCACTTGAGCGGTTTATGACCTGCTTTGGGGAAAAATCAGATAGTCCTTCCAGCACATGTCATTTCTCAAATTCCTTCAGCTTGAAATATTCGCTATGCCAAGGTGCCATATTTTGGGGTAGTGCGTCCTGAACTCCATCAACATGAACCCTCCATTTTTGAAAGGATCATTAGATTTCTAGGCCCCTGTGGAAAAGAATTTTTATCTCTGTTGGTTATTACTACTGTTGATTTCTCCTGAGAGAACTGATAATACCAAAATATGTTAATTGCGTTGTCTAATATTTATAATTCATAGTTTGAAACTGTAAGTATATACTGTCAATACCAAGGTCTATTTCCTATTAATTAGCTTGTTTTTGGTCTCTTCAATGCAAAATTCTTATTTAATGCACAACTATACTTGATTAAGGGATCTTGGTTTTCTCAAGCTTTAATTACACACCATATCTAATAACATCCTGGATTTAGTCTATTTTTTAAGATCTTTTATTTATTCATTTGAGAGAGAGAGAGCATGAGCAGGGGTTGGGGGCCGAGGGAGAGGAAGGAGCAGACTCCCTACTAAGCAGGGAGCCCAATGAAGTGCTCAATCCCAGGACCCCAGGATCATGACCTGAGCCGAAGGCAGCCGCTTAACTGACTGAGCCACCCAGGCGCCCTATCCTAGATTTTGTCTTAATAATTAATTCATAAAATATCTTAAATTTAGCTTTTCAAAATCCCAAGTATTCTTTACGATAAAAGGTTACCTCTAGGGGTGCCTGGGTGGCTCAGTCGGTTAAGCATCTGCCTTCTGCTCTGGTCATGATCTCAGGGTCCTGGAATCGAGCCCCACATCAGGCTCCCTGCTCAGCAGGGAGTCTGCTTCTCCCTCTGCCCCTCACCCCACTCGTGCTCTCTCTTTCTCACTCTCTCAGGCTCTCTCACAAATAAATAAATTTTTAAAAGATTACCTCTAAAGGTAAAAATTCATAATGGAACATGCATCATAGCAAAAGCATATTTGAAACAAAAAAAGTGGTCATAATATGTATCAAGAGAATATGCATTGTATATTTTATTGTAATATCATGCCATTTTTTAGAGTCCTATGTGATCCATAGATTGTGCCCGAGATGGAAATGGTTATGTAACGCTATGCGCTGGAACTATAATCTCTACTCTTCAAAAAAAAAATGTCTAATTGCGTTTGATTTGTTTCTCCCCCACAGGACACTCAACACGCCAGGTAGGTACTAACTGCTCTTGCCACTTCTCTTGAGCTCTGCAGCGGAAAAATAATTTGCCGAAACATCTGCCAAATGGGAAGGGGGTTCCAGTTGCCCGCAATGTTGCTTAGAGCTATAAATGTTCGCAGCAGAAGGAAGGAGCTGTGCAGAGTCCCCAGTAAGCTTCTAGCCCACAGGTCCCCCTGACCCCAATCTGCCAGCAGGAGAATTACCCACTCCTCTTTGTCAGTTCTGGAAAATAAAGGTTGCTGCTAAGGCACCTGGGCCCCTCGCGGCCGGCAGCGACAACACAAGGGCTCCCAGGAACAGCGAGGCTGCGTTCGCATACGTGACAATCGTGCTCCCCTAGAGAAGGGGTCTGACGCATGAAAGGCGGACACAGACAGACTTGCGGAGGCCAGTGTCTGGGCCACATGTTATCTTTCTGTTAAAGAGATTAACAAGCATATTCTCATAATTGAAAAGTTCATTTGCCGTGTAAAAGCACCTCTTACAAATCAGTCTTCTGCTCACTACTAGTTGATTTCCCATTCCCACCCACAGCACTTGTCATTGACTATTAAAATGCACTCACCAGATGAATTAGAGAAATAAAGTCCCCTCACAAGGAATCTTCTGCTTAATTTAGAACACGTCGTTGGAGGGGCGCCTGGGTGGTGTAGTTGGTAGAGCGTCTGACTCTTGGTTTCAGCTCCGGTCTTGATCTCAGGGTTCCGAGATCGATCTCTGCGCTCAGTGCAGAGTCTGCTTGAGATTCTCTCTCCCTCTCCCTCTGCCCCTCCTGCTTGTGCTCACTCTCTCTAAAATAAATAAGTATTTAAAAAAAAAAAAGAACAAGTGGGAGTAAGGTTGGTTTTGTTACTTCTCTCTGCTCTTGTTTTTCCTACTGGATTTCTGCTTTTTTCTTTGTTGTGCTCTTCTTTATAATTTATCAGGTTTACTATGTTTAGTTTACCCTAGTTTATGAGTTGACTGTATCGCTAACATATTTCCAAATTTTCTTCTATTGTTTTAAAGCAAATGCCCTTGAGGACTATAAATTTATCTTTACATTCTGCATTAAGTACATCTTACTTATTTTTTAAGGTAATGTCAGTGCAGTGGGATCTCGAAGCACAGACATGTAACACAGAAGGTAATGGGAATCTGGGCTGTTTGCAAGACCCAGCTTGTGTAATTTGTATTTAATTGAGTTTGTGTGAGTGTGTGGCAGTCAATCAACGTACTCTACAGTGACTTGTCAGCCTTGGGTTTGTGGTGTAGCATAGAATATTGCTCCTGTTGGATTGAAGGGCACTTGAGGAGACTTACTGTTTGCATGCTTCCATTCGATTTTTTCAGAAGCTGGAGGTTGAATTGCTATGACAACCAAAAATTGCTATTAAGATTCCATTTGGAGCTGAGTCATTATTTCTGCCAATTATCCCCTCCCTTCTGAGTAAGGTAAACATCCAGACATGGAATGCATGGAATTTGGAGTTGCAAGGACTTTAATTATCATGTAGTGTGATCTCTCACTAATTGGCAGAATTTATTACTTCCCACATAGAAAGTCTGAAAATAAGACCATCTACCTCAGTCTCCCTTCTAGCTCTCTTTTTATTTTCCTGTCTCTTCAGTCTCTTTCTCTCTGCCTCTATCTCTGTTTCTGTCTCTCTGTCTCTGTCTCTCTCGCTCTCTCTCTCACACACACACACACACATTTATGCATTTCTTTGCCTCTGTAATGCAATTCACTTATTGACTCTACTTTCACTTAAATAGCAAAGAGAGACATTTTTTTTTCTCTTTCTTTTGCGAGATAGTTCTTCAGATATCATGGCATTTGGATCTACTTCCTTCTGGTGAACTAAACACTGCTCGATAGCTTGGTCAGTCAATCCTCCCTGGACACTCTTTTGAGAGAAGGAAAACTTTCTCTAGTTGATGCTATTTCAAGATATTTAGAGGTTTAGAATAAAATTTATGTTGGCACCAAAAGTGACCAAAATTGTGAATATTCTAGTAAATACAAACTTGGATTCTTCTGTATTTGGCCATGTTTTAACCACAATTCAGTTCTTCCCTGTGTATTTCATGAAGCATTGAGGGCTCACCCATTTGTGGCGTTGGGTGCTCCAAATTGAGCTAGACCTTCTTGGTCTTAAACTTAGGATCTCTATGTGATGACCAGGCTAGGGTTCCATGCTTACAGTCCCTTGTCACCACTAATGTTGAGAACATTAATAGTGTTAGTCATTTCCTTTATGTGCTACACAGAACACAAGATGTATTAGACACAGTTCTGCTTCAAATAACTTACCATCTATTCTGGGAGGAAGGCAAAGAAGTAAATAGAGGACATATTTATAATAAGGCAAAATCAAAAGCCACACCATGTAATTATTTTATTTTATTTTTTAAAAGATTTATTTATTCATTTTAAAGATTTTATTTCTTTATTTGAGAGAAAGAGAGAGAGAGAGAGCACACACAGGCAGGGGCAGAGGGAGAGGGAAAAGCAGGCTCCAGCTGAGCAGGGAGCCCAACGTGGGGCTCGATCCCAGGACACTGAGATCATGATCTGAGCCAAAGGCAGGTGCTTAACCGACTGAGCCACCCAAGTGCTTATTTATTTATTTTAGAGAGAAAGAAAGAGAGAGCGCATGGGGGGAGAGGCAGGAGAGAGAAAGAATCGCAAGCAGACTCCCCGCTGAGCATGGAGCCGGACTCAGGGCTCAGTCCCCCGACCCTGAGATCATAACCTGAACTGAAATCAAGAGCCAGAGCTTAACCCACTGTACCTCCCAGGCACCCCTATGTAATTATTTTAAATGGTTTGCATTTTTTCGGTGTTTGTTTTTGAGTATATATAATAGTCCATGTCTACCACTTACCTTTCACAAAGGTGAATAAAATGCTATTCAAAACCATTTATGCTTAAAAATGAATTGTAGGTATGTTACTGGCTTGGAGCCGGCCTAATGGTACAATAAATACCTCGACTGATTTTGCATGGGTAGGAAAAGAAATGAGCTAATTGACAGAAAGCAAATTCCCAGGCAATGGCAGTTTATTCTTTTAAGTACAAGCTCTTAAAATCTTACCATTTGGGGGAAATCCCTCCTAAAACTTTCCCTACTCATCTGGCTTTTTAAATAGATGGCTGAGCATAATTTACCTTTTCACTGATGACTCATTGTCAACACTGAACTTTAGTCCTTGTCCTGGGTGATAACACGGGCAGGCTGGGAGGGCCACTGAGGAGGTTAAGACTGTTCTGTTATATCTGAGCCTCGTGCTCCTCAAGGGGTCAGCTTTTGGCTTTCTGTTGTGACCTGGAGTGTACTGATTCATTATCGATTCAGTGCAATTTCATGTACAATGCTCTCTGGCCCCTCCTTTCAAATGAGGAAGAGCCTCTGAGAAGAGCAAGGTTCATGGTTGCTGACATGGCCAAGAACTCTTCTTTTTTTTTTTTAAGATTTTATTTATTTATTTTATTTTATTTATTTATTTGACAGAGAGAGAGAGAACAAGCAGGTAGAGTGGCAGGCAGAGGGAGAGGGAGAAGCAGACTCCCTGCTGAGCGAGGAGCCCGACTCGGGGCTGGATCCCAGGATTCTGGGAACATGACCTGAACCGAAGGCAGACACCTAACCAAATGAGCCACACAGGCGCTCCAAAAACTCTTTTTAATCAGGAGACGAACAATACGAATGACCCTTAGAAAATCACCCCAAATTGTACCTCCCACTCAAACTAACATTGAGGGATTCTAGATTCAGGAGAAAGTATTGGGTACAGAAAAATGTTTTGAAAAGACAAGATGAAGTCTGAGCAGTGCCTATGGATTGACTTGTCCCTGTGTTTCCCCCAACACGGGAGTCACAGTCCACGGGTTAGCTGGACAGCCCCGCCAACCACAGGGTTATGTCCCTTTTCTTATCTGTAATTCTGCTATTCAGAAGACCAGGTTCACCCGGGAATTCTGCTGCCAGAAATTGAACTAGCCAACATCTGATTGCTACATGGAAGATGTGTTATTATCATAAAGATGAAAAAAGTCTTCAGAGTTGAAATATTGTCATATGAGAAAAGTGGCAGTTTTTAAAAAATTATTTATGCCTTATTTAAAAAGAAAAAAATAGAGGATCAAGTTAGAATATCCAATGTGACCATCGATGGCCATCAACATGTATTCATTAGGAGTGTGTGAGCTGCTGGGTACAGAGACATGGGGATGACTGAACAACAGTGTCTGCCCTCGAGGGGCTGAGGACCAGAAAGGGAAACATACCCATCAGCCAACAACCACCGTTCGGTGTGCTAAGTGCTATAATAGGCATGGAAATTGAGCTCTGAAAGCAAAGCAAGCAGAAAAATATCAAATGGAGAAAGTGTTAAGTAAGGTTAACTTACTTAAGGGATAGAATAGAATTTAAACAAAGAAGATGGGACTTAAGGTTGTTTCTAAATGACACGTGACAGTGGAGGAGAGGGAGAAGGGACCCCAGAAGCTAAGTGCAGGGCATCTTTACACTGGGAGGAGGGCAGAAGGTTGGGGGGGCGGGGTTTGGAGACTGAGTGCTGAGGATTGATAATCAAATCCCTTGAAAAGGAATTTGGAGAATTTCCTAGGGGAGGGTATTATGTATTTTAAATCAGGAGAATGACAAGGTGATTTTTAGTGTTTTAATTTTTTAAAAAAAGTAAAAGCAGTGTGGAAAATGGCCTGGAATTGAAGAAACTGGAAATGAAGAGACTTAAGAGATTGTTGGAATAGATTGTGCAAGGGACGGTAGTGAGCCTGTAGTGGTTGGCGGCAGGCAGAGGTAGAAATTTATTCCAGGGAGCAAAACAGAATTGCCTGGGTTTGGCTTGGATGTGAAGGGGAAGATGGATTATAGGACAACCACAGTTGACCCTTGACAATGCAAGGATTAGGGGTGCTGAGCCCCCCACTCCCACGCAGCCTAAAATACGCGCATAACCTTTGACTCCCCAGGAAGTTTACTACTAGCCTACTACTGGCTGGAACCCTTCTGATAGCGTAAGCAGCTGATTAATATACCTAGTATGTGATTGCTATATATAATATGCTGTATTCTTAGAATAAAATAAGCTACAGAAAAGAAAATATTATTTTTTTTTAAGATTTTTTTTTTTTATTTGAGACAGAGAGAACGAGAGAGAGAGAGCACATGAGAGGGGGGAGGGTCAGAGGGAGAAGCAGGTTCCTTGCTGAGCAGGGAGCCCGATGCGGAACTCGATCCAGGGACTCCAGGATCATGACCTGAGCCAAAGGCAGTCGCTTAACCAACTGAGCCACCCAGGCGCCCCAGAAAAGAAAATATTATTAAGAAAATCATAAGGAAAAGGAGTTCCTGGGTGGCTTAGTTGGTTGAGTGTCTGACTCTTGGTTTCGGCTCAGGTCATGATCTCAGGGTCATGAGATCAAGCCCCAAGTCAGACTGCTCAGTGTGGAGTCTGCTTGAGGATTCTCTCCCTTTCCCTCTGCCCGTCCCCCCCACCCCCACTGGCATGCTCTCTCTTAAATAAATAAATAAATAAATAAATAAATAAATAAATAAATAAAATCAATCTTAAAAAAGAAAATCATAAGGAAGAAAAAAGAGAAAATCTTAAGGAAGAGAAAATACATTTACGGTACCGTCCTGTAAAATATCTGCGTAGAAGTAATCCTGCGTGCTTCAAACCCATGTTGTTCAAGGGTCAACTGTACTAGTTTTCTGATTTGTGACATTTAATGGACTATAACACTAGTCCGAGAAGGAAAATGTCAAGTTCATTGTTCTGGATAAAATACCTTTGAGATGTCCATGGGGCATGTAGGCTGCCAGTTTTCATTGGCAGGTGGAAATGTGCATGCTCTCGGGAGTCAGGTGAAGGGGCCGGGCACAGGCACCAGGCAGGATAGGGAGAGATGACAGTGAGTGACATCTGAATGCGGCACAGTTCCCCAAACGTACACTGGGATGCTTAGTCTGAAAAGCATATATATATTTTTAAGTAGAATGAACAAATCATTTCAAGTCAAGACTGCCCCAGAAAGTAATGATCATGCGGTTGCTTTTTAAGTCAACAAAAAATAGTCCAAACAACCAGAGATGCAGCGTGGGCGGGCAGAGATTGCCCTGGGTTGCAAAGGAGCCTATTGAATTGCGCACCACTCCCTTTGCACATAAATGCACGGTGGTAATATTCCTAGGTCTTTATCTCTACAGTGCTTTCACTCACTTCATTTCATTTTCACGAGGCGGCAGTTCTGCATGGGGGTGGGAGGGTGGGGGAGTGAGGGAACGGAGGGTGGGGGAGCATGGCAGACACAGCTTGCCTGGAGTGGCTCCTGCAGCTACCTTTCTGAGGTCCTGGCTAATGTTTTGGCTCCTGTTACTGGGCTGCCCAGCGCAGCGGCCATCTGAACTATAATGACCTGCTTTCCCTGACACAGTTTTTAAAATCTTCATTAAAAACAAATTCCTCAGCTCTATTTGTTTGGAAGAAAACAAAGTTCTGCTTTCTTACCATTCTCCCTTTGGCTTGGGCTTTTCATTTTTTGAGGTCTGATTTAGCTTTTATTGGATAGAAAAACACATATAACAAACAGTTTGTCACCCCCCTCCTCAGAAAGGATGAGGGGCAGGTGTACTCATGTTGTTGCCTCAACATATTCATGGAATTGGCTCTCACGTGTGTTCGGTTTTACTGTGTCATGCATCTCTTCAAAGGAGCATTGTCTGAACTATGAAAATCTGAGACAGAGCTTGATAAAGCCACAGAGATGGAGCCCACACACCAGCAAGCACCTCCGCCTGCCCATTCTGAGCACGCAATCAGTACCCATGCTATCAGGTGAAAGACAGCATTCACAATGGGGCGGGGGAGGGGGCCGAGGGAGGGAACGGGGGACACCTTTTCTGGTTTGCATGTAAAGTATCTCTGCGTTCATCAGGTTTTCTAAGGCAGGTATTCATTTTCACAAAACAAAAAATGTCAGAAATGTGATGGCCAAGTACACATGTTTCAGGGAACCAGCCACAAATGCAAGGAGGAAATTACCATTCTAGCCATGGACTGCAAAGCAGTGTATTCTGGAGTTCATTCTGAGGAGGTAATGACTAGGAAAATGACAAAGAAAACTGTTATTGACCATTAGTGAGCAATCACTCTGTCGTATTACTGAGATAATTTAGATAAATGTGAGGTTTTGCTGTCTCCCAGGGAGACGGGCTGCTGATGTCTTTGGTGATGGCAGCCCACTTAAAGGTTGCTTCTGACAAATATTTTTTTTGTCAGGCCCATGTAAAGTAGTCATGTCCATGCCCGTTTGTGGGCTGTAGTAACAGCTCATTTTTAAAGTTTGTCAAAAAAAAGTCTGTCGATTCTTTGTGTTCGGGGCCCCGGGGAAACTTGCTGAAATGCCCCTCGAAGGCTTTTCAGCCACTGTGGAAAGCAGTGTTTGGAAACAAGGTATTTAATAAATGAAGGCAGAGTGTGCCATATTTTTGTTCAATTGACTTCTATTATTTTAGCAGCTGCTAATTATGCACTGTTGATATTTGGAGGCCGGTAACAGATTTCTCTGTTCCATCTGGGTAATCAGGCTTTTCGAGAATGGACTTTTCCTCACCCGAGTATTAGGAGGATTTTGGCTGCTATATTTTGAGGGCAATGATCAGATCAGTTCAAAATGAGGAGGTAGGGAATTTTCTCCCTAGGTTGCTAGGGAGAAGATGAAATTTACCTAGTGTTGTTTGCGAAGTATTTCATTTTGTTCTTGATGTCCCAGCACACTCTCGGGGTCATCTATGTCATTTAGTGCCAAGAGGAAAACAGGGCGACAACACCCATTTTCAAAGCAAATAATAGACGTGTAAATTCTGAGAATGTCTTAAGAAAATACCGAGCAAAAACGGCCACGGCATCTATTCTATGTATTAAGCATTGGCTGCCTGGGCTGTGGAATTGGCCTTTGTTTGCAGTAGAATGCAAGAGGGCAGGGCAGGGGGCTGAGGCTGGAGCTCAAAGCCAATTACTGCAATCGATGCACTAGTCATGTGAGTGGGACCACTTCTCGGATTTTCTAAAGTTTGGTTTCCTCATATAGAAAAAGGGGTGAAAATAGCATCTCGTTTTTAGGACTGCTATGAGGATGGCATTAGATAATGACTATATAGCTATGATGATGACAACAATGACCGTGAGGCTTTAAAAATGCCAAGGGGCGCCTGGGTGGGGCAGTCGGTTAAGCGCCCGATTCTTGGTTTCAGCTTGGTTTCAGCTCAGGTCCTGATCTCAGGGTCGTGAGATGGAGCCCCGCAATAGGCTCTGTGCTCAGCGGTCTAAGACTCTCGCTCCCTGTGCCCCTTCCCCCGGCTTGCTTCTTTCTCTTTCTCAAATAAATCCAAAAAGAAAACAAATGCCTAAACCACCTTGGAATAGCTGAGATTGATTTTACTTACCATGATGCAATGTCTTTGGGGCTAACAGGTAGGTGCCCCCTTACTTACCTGCCCTAACAGACAGGAAGACAAGGGGTTACGGAGAAATTCCAATTATTAGCCCTCATTCTCTTTATCGATTATTTTGCTTTTTATCTTGTCCTTGTACAGGCTGCATGCATACTTGTTACTTGCCCATAGGTGTTTTGTTTTTATTTTAATGCAGTGAATTAATTGAAATGCTAGCTAAGGTAAATGCTGCCTCGGTCCAGAAGCCCGAACCGTGCAGCCTTCTGCCAAGGACAGGGTACTGGGGACCAACCATGCATTTAGGCTGTCCAGTCCACCACAGAGGTAGGCTCAGGCATCATATTAAGTCTGCTAGGGCTGTCATAACAAAATACTGTAGACTGGGTGGCTTGAACAACAGAAATTCATTTTCTTACAGACCTGGAGACTAGAAGTCCCAGATCAAGGTTCTAGCTAATTCGATTTCTTGTGAGAGCTCTCTTCCTGGCTTGCAGATGACCACCTTCTCACTGGCTGCTCACATGGCCCTTCCTTGGGGCATGGACACAGAGAGATCTCTCTCTCCCCCCCTTCTTATAAGGCCACGAGTCCTATCGGATTAGGACCCACACTTCTGACCTCATTCAACCTTAATGACCTCCTAAAGACCTTATCTACCTCCAAACATCCCACTGGGGGTTATGTCTTCCACCTATGAATGGGGGGGGCACACAATTCAGTCCACAGATCTCACATCAAAAAAAAGTACATTTTCAGAGATCTCAAATCCCTACACTTGAAAACTACTCTTAGAAACTATAAGTAAAATAAAATGCGGGGAGTTCCTATAGCCTTACATGTTGTTAAGTGAAGTTTTCATTCACACAGAGAGAACATATTATACAAAAAAAGTCTAATTGCATTATTCCTTTTAGGCATAATGTCTGATGATATCTTTTGAAGATTTCATACATATTCTTGAAATGTGGTTCTTTTTAATCCTAAATAAACACATGGTCTGCTGGTTTCAGTTCAATGAGCTAAAGATCTTCTTCAAGACATCTCATGTAGAATCGCTCAATCCTATAGGCACATTAGAATCACCTGGAAAGTTTGTTTCTTGGCTCTGGTTTTTGTGTGTTTTTTGAAAACACTGATTCATAGGCTCGCTCCTAGGTTATACTTAAATCAGAATTTCTCGGTGCAGGAGGCTGTAACAGCTCTCCAGGGCATTCTAATTCACTACCAGGGTTGAGAACGACAGATAACGATTTCCAGCTTTGTCTCAATTGTGTTAGGGCCAGAACTTAATTTTTATGAAAACAAGAAATCAAAATGCAATAAAATAAAACAAATAATTGCGCTAACATTCTGGGCAGGCAGCAACGCTGCTGAAATTGGACTGTTGACCTGCACGGTAATCACCTAGAATGTTCCTCTGTCGGCTGATGGATGAACGTTTTATTCACTATATAAAGGGCTCCACAGCCCCCAGGGGCTCGCATTGCACTCAGAGTAAAAGCCCAGGTACCTACTGTCACCTGTGAGAGCCACACCCACTTCCCTTACAGCTCTGGAGTCCTCTTTCCTCCTCTGCCTTGCTCAGCTCTGCGCCAACCAACTCACCTCCTACTCTCCCTATCTTGTGGCCTTTGTATTAACCATTCCCTCCTCCTGGAATGCTCCGCCCAGAAATCCACATGGCTGAGATCCTTAGGCCCTCCTAGTCTTTTATTCAAGGGACATCTTTCTCATGAAAACTCCCCTGACTACCCCATCTAAAACATGAAACCCACACTCCACATGCATCCATGGCACCTCTGATCCCTATGGCTCCAGGCTTTTTGCCATTAGCATTTCTCAGCTTCCAACGCGCTATAGCACTTAACTCAGTTGCTGTGATTTTGTGTACCGCTCATACCCCACTAGCTCCGTAAGGACAAGGATCTTTCTCTCTTCCACTGATGCGCCCAACTGTCTAGAGAAGCACCTGGTATATAGGAGCCACTCAGCCTGTCACTGTTGAATGAATGAATGAATGAATGAATGAATGAATGAAATGTCTGCCTGGGCTTCTGACACTGGAGTCCTGCTCCGTTCCCCAGACAGGACCCATGGCCAGACCTGTCACTATTTCAGGCTTCCGGGTGTCTGCCTTCCAGCCCTCACAGGAAGGGATGAAGAACAAATCCTACCTCACAGCCCTCTAACTGTTTCTCATATTCCATCACCAATGGGGAGATAAAACTAAATCCGACCACTCCCAAGAGAAGGGAAGTAGCAATTCTACAGTTTAGGAAGATATGCCACAATATCCTAGTGGCTTGATTATAATCTGTTTTGTATCATGGATTTTGCTCTTTGAAAATATTTTAACTGTTAGTAGAAGGAACAGAGCTAATGACTGGATATTGCCTCTGCTTGCCATTTAGAGCTCTCAATTCAGTATTATTCATGGGCAAAATCCCCACCAAAAGATGCATTACTTAGCTTGATTTTAATACTAGTGAAAAATGTTACAGAGGTAGATCAATCTAAGCATTAATCCTAATTTCCTATCACTTTGAATTAATACCTTTTTGCCTCACCTCCTCCTTCTCACTCACATTCATCTTAAGGATTTACTCCACGGAAACCCTGGGCTCAAAGCTGCCAAATCTGCTCCCTCGGGGAAACAAAAACAAAGTCTGAGTTGAGAATTTTTGGGTTTTTTTTCTCCTTTTTCCATCATCATAAAGACAAGCATGAAGGCTCATCTTTAGAGAATTCAACAATGTCAGAAACTCTAATTGGATCTTACTGGGGTTTTCCAATTTCAGGATTGTGGGTTTAAGAGGAAAAGGTTGTCACATAAACTCATCTTTAGCACTATGAGTAATAGAGGGGAAAATTGCAGTCAAAGGTAAATGGCTTTGAGAACACATTCTTTTCACTGCCCCAGGTTTGACACATTATAGAATAACCTTTTAGTGAAATTAGGAAGCTTTCATGTTGCCCTCTCTTCCTTCTTTGTGGATAGCTGGTGAGAGAAGAAATTGTGTGTAGCTACAAAGCATTGAATTTTAGTCCACGGATTTTTTTTTCCTTTCATATAGCTGTATTTGCCCATAGCTCTTATGTTTTTCATCCTTCACCTAATTTGTTGGAAGTGGCCATGCGGGGCATGGTGGGGAAGGCTGGAGAGGAAGAAAACACTCTTATTATTAAGGCAATGAAAAGTGAAACTGAAAAATGAAGATGAGCTAGCATTATCTGTACAATAGCCCCTGGAAGGTTCTGGCTCCTGATGAGCTCAGAACAGCAGAGCGGGCAGGAATAACACGGAACCAGAGGTCACCCCATGTGTGTCTCTCAAACTCTGGCATACAAGTGAGCAATGAGGGTCTTCAGCGGTTGCCTCAGCACAGGAATCGACAATTTAGATTGCCAAGCGAAACTGAAATTAGTAAATTAATATGTGCAGATGGTAGGGGAGCTTTTTCTATGGGAGGAGGGAATAGGGCTTTCCTCTTCAGCCAGCGGTGTCTGCAAGTCTTTCCAGTTCTAGGGGAATTGCAAAATGTGGGGGAGGCTGGGTTCAGGAGCTTTCTTGTTTCCCCTTTCAGGAGCCCCCAGTCCCTTCAGTAGCTGCCCTACTTATGTCAGGGTGGGACACTTATTATGTTGGAACTGAATCCTACTTAAACCAAGAGGTCCTGAATCCCATGTGCCTCCCTCACCCCAGCCCTCCTTGGGGCATTCTGAAAGACGGGTTTCCAAGGTTTCCAAGGCCCAGACTCTTCTGGTATCACTACAGGGCAATGAGGGATGTCATAGGTAAAGAGGCTTTTATATAAGTGCCTCTGGAGTCACTGCAGGTAAGCTGTCACCTTTCCATCCAGCAACTGGAGCCATAAACAGGTCTGCACGTGAGTCTAGAAGGTCTCCTGCCATTCTTCAAAGCTGTGCCAGTGACTTGTGCTTCCCTGTGCGACCTCAGTATCTGATCCGATCCCATGGACCCAATAACAGATACAACCATGGCTGAAGTTGTTAATTCAAAGTGATAGGAACATCAGGTGCCCGGCTGGTCTCACCTCTGGCTGGCTCAAATGTCTCTGGAGAATGAGGTACTACAGAAAACAAAGTGCTTACATCGTTTAATATTTACAACAGGAATGGTGACCCGATTTTATTGAATCAGAGTTGAGAAATAAGATGATGTATGAAGAGAAGAAGAAGAAAGAAATGAAATAGTTTTCCCAGCCATCCACATGGTGGGTACTGGATTCAGGTAAGAATGCAGATTCCCGGGGCCCCTCGCTCTGCTTTCTTCCCACTGAATGGTGAGAACCCTCTTCTAGCATGTACTAGTCCTTTCAGAGAACCAACTTTATCATTCATGCACGGGGGTGCTCTCCACTTGATGCTGAGAGAGACGAACCCGACCGTGTCTGAAGGCCTGGTAGCGTGAGCCAGCCAAAGATTTCTTTAACACCAAAAACCAAGGACTTTGCAAAATAAGTCATCCAAAGGAGGAGCAAATTAAGCCCCATAATAGAATAATAAGAATGGGTTATGTTCTAAGGGAAAGGGTGATTTTTTTCTGTCAGTCAGTGAACAACATCCAACTCAGTCCCTATTTAATAACACCTGAGTTCTAGGGAGGACACTGTATTCTCAGAAGAATCTACTTAAGGACAAATGTCAGGATACAGCTGTCTTCCTACTTTAACTCCCAGTGTCAGTGGCAGGGGACATGTCCAGGGTGGGAGGTGGCACTATCCATTCTCCTGTTTCTTAGTCTATATGATGCCACCACCTGGAGTTGTGCAGTGCACAACCTGTGCAACTAAATACAAAGGTCCTTATGTAGAATATTAAATTCTACTTACTGCTGGACTAGGAGACAGAGAGATAGAGAGGAAAGGTTCTAAACCAGGAAATCTGGTTCTGAAACTTCATTTAGTCACTAAAAACTGAGAAATCTTTTTTTTTTAATTCTTTTTAATTTTTTTATTTTTTTAAATTTTATGTTTTGTTTTTTTTAAAATTTAAATTCAAGTTAGTTAACATATAGTGTAGTATTGGTTTCAGGAGTAGAATTTAGTGATTCATCACTTACATACAACACCCAGTGCTCATCCCAACAAGTGCCTTCCTTAATGCCCATCACCCAGTTCCCCCATCCCCCTCACCCACCTCCCTTCCAGCAACCCTCAGTTTGTTCTCTCTCGTTAGGAGCCTCTTATGGTTTACCTCCCTCTTTATTTTTATCTTATAAAAACTGAGAAACCTTAAGAAAAACATTTCAACTTTCCAGACCTCAGTTTCCTCGTCTGTGAAATGGATGGATTTGTAGTAAATTCTCTGGGGGTTGAAACTATGTGACTGGTTGTACCCTTCGATGTGTTTCACCATTATACAATAAGAAAGAGCTGTGTCCAAGGAACCAGGTTTTTTGTGCATCCGTCTAGCCCATTTGAGAACTTTTCTGCACAATCTGGGGATCATTTCTCAGGAAGAGCCCTCCCAGAACAGGCATCATTTCGTACATAAGCCAGAGTTGCCCAAGTGATGGCTCAGCCACCGCACCTCACAATAGACCTCTGATTAGCACCCGGGAGTCACGAGCAGGAGTTGAGTCAGCTGTACCTCCTGCTAAATACAGGACGGGTCGTGCCTGCGCCTGACGGAACCTCCTCCCGTTGACTTCAGAGAAGTGAGCGCCAGGCAGCTGTGTGGTTGATCACAGGCTGTATCCCAGAGTCAGGAGACAGCCCAGTGAACGCAATGTTCTGATTCTCAGTCCTCTGCCCTCTTGTCAGATGGTGTGTTCGGTTCCATGTTCTAACAGCATGGCTACTGGAAAGGGAATATCTTGCGTGACTGTTCCAGTGATCTGCCTGTCCCCTTGTAAACTGTGTTCACAGGAACATCTCTTAAGATAGTAAGATGAGGAAAGAAGACCATGGGAGTCTTTTCATACATTCAACAGCAACAACACAAATACTTTAGCCGCCATTTAAAATGCTCTAGCGCAGAATGACAGAAAGCTTTCAAATTCTTTTTTATGAAGCCAGAATCACAGTAATACCCAAATCAGACAAAGGTGGTACCAAAAAAAAAAAAAAAAAAAAGCCTGAAAACAATTCTCACTTCTGAATAAACACCAATGGGAAGAGTTTAAATAAAATAATATTAAAAATTTATCCATAAACTAAAAGAATGATAAGACAAATGGAATTCAGCATGGAGACTGAGCCCTGACTCTGGAGCCAGATTAGCCGAGTGAATGAAGGCTGGCCCTGCCATTTCATAGCCATAGGATCTTGGGTAACAACTTACTAAACCTTTCTGTGCCTCCATTTATTAATCTGCAGGATGGGGATAATTATCTACCTGGTGAGTTGTTGTGGGGATCTACTTAGTTACTCTATATAAAGTGATTAGAATAAGGCCTGGCTCATAGCAAGTTAGCTTTTATGTTTGTTTCTGTTCTTACAGGAAACAAGGTATAAAGCTGGTATCAAACTGTTTTTTGGAAATAAAATGATCATTTTTTTCAGGAAAATAAGTAAGAGTTTATTCTCTGACTTATTTGAAATAATGCGCTTTGCCATGTCCTAAATATCAGGGTCTATTCTTGAATCTTCTATTCTGTCATGTTTATTTGAAAGTCTATTCTTGGGGTGCCTGGATGGCTCAGTCGTTAAGCGTCTGGCTTCGGCTTGGGTCATGATCCCGGGATCCTGGGATCGAGTCCCGCATGGGGCTCCCTGCTCCGTGGGGAGCCTGCTTATCCCTCTCCCACTCCCTCTGCTTGTGTTCCCTCTCTTGCTGTGTCTCTCTCTGTTAAATAAATAAATAAATAAATAAATAAATAAATAAATAAATAAAGTCTATTCTTGAATCAGTAGCGTGCTGTTTATATTTTTAAAATCGGTTTTCATGATTTGTGTAATTGTTCCTCGCTACTACCTTATTTATTCTAAATTATTTTAGTCATTTGCCTTTATTATTTTTCTTTGTTTTTTTAAAGATTTTATTTATTCACTTCAGAGAGAGAGAGAGAGAGCACATGTGTGTGAGCGGGGGAAGGGGCAGAGGGAGAGAGAGAATCCCAAGCAGACTCCCTGCTGATTACAGAGCCTGACTCAGGGCTCTATCCCATGACTCTGAGATCATAACCTGAGCCAAAACCAAGAGTGGGATGTTCAACCAACTGTGCCACCCAGGGGGCCCTGCCCTTACTATTTTTCTAATAGTACAGAAAGGAAAACTACAAATCAATTTCACATATGAATATCGATGCAAACACTTTCAATAAAATAATAGCAAAAACTTGGGCGCCTGGGTGGCTCAGTTGGTTAAGCGACTGCCTTCGGCTCAGGTCATGATCCTGGAGTCCCGGGATCGAGTCCCACATCGGGCTCCCTGCTCAGCAGGGAGCCCGCTTCTCCCTCTGACCCTCCCCCCTCTCATGTGCTCTCTCTCTCTCTCTCATTCTCTCTGTCTCAAATAAATAAATAAAATCTTTAAAAATAATAATAATAATAGCAAAAACCCCTTGGGTATTATTAGAATTTCTTTGACCTTAAAAATTATTTTAATAATATTCGTTGTCCAGGAAAATGATGTGTTTTTCAGCTGCTCAAAGTTTTCTTTTAATTATCTAAGTATGTATTAAATTTTTTAATAATGAATCTTCTCCCTTTGTTGTTAAATTGATTTATTGGTGGTTTTGCCATTATAGTTGAATTGGCATTTTCTCCCTGTTGTATGTTCTAACTAGTTATTATCCACTTACAGGGAAGTTGTCCATCAGTGCTATAAATTTATATTTTAAATAAGTTTCTCTTTTCTTAATTCTAGTATGTTTTCCCCCTTTATTTTATGTTCTTGAGCTTCGTAGATAATCGTACCATCTGTAAATAATGAAAGTTTGGTGTCTGAATTCCAGCTTGTATAATACTGTCACTCCTGATTAGCCAATTCTAGAATTTGTGGAACAATCTTAAATAATAGCAGTGCTCCCACACATCTTTCTTCCCCTGACTTTAGTGATTATGTGCCTGTGTTGTTTCACCACTGAAGATGTTAAGTTTGTGTTGAGATATATTTGATTAAACTTATACAATATAAATATTTTTCAAAATTTAGCTTAATGCAACAATTCAAAATTCAAGTACAGAGGTTAACTTTCTAAATGGCTTTTTATTGTTTGATGATTTTCTCCTTTTTAATCTATTTATGAGATGTGACATATTTCCTTACATTAAATTATCCTGGGGACGCCTGGGTGGCTCAGTCGGTTAAGCGTCTGCCTTCGGCTCGGGTCGTGATCCCGGGCTCCTGGGATCGAGCCCTGCGTCGGGATCCCTGCTCGGCTGGAAGCCTGCTTCTCCCTCTCCCACTCCCCCTGCTTGTGTTCCCTCTCTCGCTGTGTCTCTCTCTGTCAAATAAATAAATAAAATCTTTTAAAAAATAAATAAAATAAAATAAAATAAAAATGAAATCCAGGGGTTCCTGGGTGGCTCGGTTGGTTAAGCGTCTGCCTTTGGCTCAGGTCATGATCCCAGGGTCCTGGGATCGAGCCCCGCATCGGGCTCCCTGCTCGGCGGGAGGCCTGCTTCTCCCTCTCTCACTCCCCCTGCTTGTGCTCTCTCTTTCTCTCTCTGACAAATAAATAATAAAATATTGAAAAAAAAAGTGATCCTCACATTCTGAGAAGAAATAGATCATGACATCCTATTATTTTGTTATATTGACGAATGAGATGTATTAATTTTAACTCGTAAATTTTTACATTTATGATAATATGTATCACTGAACTTTAAATAAATTTATGCTGGCTATCTCAGATTTATAATTCACTCTTGTGAGAGAATCATGAATGAATTTTTTAAAGATCCCTTTCTCTCTCTCTTCATGCTCTTGATCACTTTGTATAGCAAAATAGTTATTTGTTTTTGAAAATATCTTAAGAGTGAACCGGTAAAGTTATACGGAGCCAGAGTCTTTTTGGAGATAATTTTTTTGACAATACTTAAATTTTCCTCCATTATCATTGGTCAGTTAAGGCTAGCTATTTCTTGAGTTGGTACTTTATATTTTTTAAAGGATATTTTCAACTCTGATATTTTCAATTTATTATACATAATGACTTTCTACATAATATTTTATTATAATCGTAACTGTCATTCCACCGATATTACATTATTTCGGTTCCACATTTGCAATATTTGTGTTCTCCTTCCTTTAATAGCACAGCTATGTCTGCCACCCCCACCCAACTAAAAACAAGAAAATCCTTTGATTAATTTATATTCTTTTTGCCTGTTTTCCTTTTCAATAGTTTCTACTTTTATCTCAGTTTTTTCAAGTTTCCCTATATTTTTGTTGGTATTATTTTTCTAGGGTAAAACATTTAACACTAAGAATTTGTCTCTGAGTGCAGACAGCTCTAGTCTCATGATATAGGCTTGATTTGTAATATTCCTGTCATCTTCTTAATACCCTACATTTATGTTTGTTTGGTTTTCTGGCCCTGCTTACGTAGACACAATTTATTCCAAGTTGTCAGATTATATTGAAAAGTATAACTGAAGCGTGACATAAAGTAGAAGTTGGCGTCATCATTTTGCGTATTTGTAACCTGGTGAGGGGAGAAAACATTTTCACAGAGAGATTTAAGGAATCAAATCAGAAATCTACATAAAAAAAAAAACAATCTTCAAGTATCTCTGATGTAATGGAAGGAGGGACTGCTATTTAAGAGCCATCAGACTAAACCACAATACCTCTTACTGGAGCAAAACAACAGATTAAACCTTGTGCTTTTGACCTCTCCACTACTTCATCTCTCAACATCTCCAGGCCGTACTGATAATTTAACACTCCACCATGTTAATAAAATCAAGCGATGACTACCATTTACTAGGTGCTTATTCTTGACTTTAAGGTTACATAATTTGTACAATGACAGAAAGCAAGTAGATGGCTGAGCCAAGATTAAAAACCTGATTGGGTTGACTCTCACCAATGCTTTAAACCAGGATACTTGGATGTCTCCCTAAGACTTGGATTCAGATTCCAACGCTCCCTGAAGAGCGATGTCTGGTTGATGAAATGTCTAGTTATGTCAACATAAATGCTAGGTATGGTCAACCAAAGAGTTGGAATTGCTGTTCAGACTTCTGATAACGCCCACAACGTCCAGGAAAGAACAAGTCCCAAATTAGCTATTTACACATTACAGACAGGGAGGGGTGGGGGAAAAAATGTGTTTTCATCATTGTCATGAAAATAGATGCACCCAAAAGACTTCTTAAAAAATTTCTGGCTCATCATGTCTTTCAAAATCCTCTCTATGTATCTAGTTATATTCCAGTATAAGCTGACAGTGATTTTCACATTTTCAATGCCCTTTTGCCTCCAATAGGACAGATAATACAAATTTTACTTATATAAGCAAAATCATCTCTATCATGACTTCAACAGTAATAACCCACCCACAGTGAATATTAACTAAACACTTTACTCCTCTACCTCCCACAGATACTGCTTACCTCAAAGCAAAGGCTAAGCCACAAGACTTACAATGTGAATTCTTGCCTTATGATGGATTTTACATATTTGAAAACCCTTTCACGTAACAACTGATAAATGCATCTCCTGACAACCATCCTACACATTTACCAATCATGTTAAAACCAATAATTAAAGATAATAAAGAATGAGACATTGACCACATGACATTAGAGGTCAAGCCCTTGGAAAGTGCTAAGGATTCTGCTGACTCCAAGGTTTGTTTTTTATTTTCCCTGATCAGTTCACATCTTGGGTGTGCACCGAGCTTGCTGCAGCTTTTCATTCTGAAAAGTCAATATCCAAGGGCATATTTTAAATTAATCAAACCTGTTTCTGAGAGATAAGCTAAATTAGTTCTTTAAAAGGAGAATGTGAAATGCAAACTTACGTATTCATCATTATACTTAGCTTCAAGAAGTAGCCTTACATAACCCCAAAGTGGATTTAAATGATGACTAAAACCCAATGTCAAGTTTGAAGCTGATATTAAATTTCTTGAAAAAACACACTGCTATAATTTTCCAAAGTCATAGATTGCACTCAATATGTTTCCAATTGTTTCATGCATTTACATCATAATTTAAGTTATGAGAGTGATGTTAAGTCAATAAAAACGTATTAAACACCCATATGTACTATGGATAAAGAAAAGGAATATAAGATACAGTTTGTCTACCCCGGGAATAAAGTCTTGCTGAGGATGAAAGACTTAGTCACATGGAAACAGTCATGGATAAAAGAAAATTATATGGAAATGACTCAAAATTCATACTTTCTATAAGTTCTGCTATGTCCTTACAATCTCTGAGATATCTGTTTGCCTCTGCCCCTCCTTTTGTTTTTTTTATTTTTTATTTATTTATTTATTTTTTTATTATTATGTTATGTTAATCACCATACATTACATCATTAGTTTTTGATGTAGTGTTCCATGATTCATTCTTTGCGTATAACACCCAGTGCTCCATGCAGAATGTGCCCTCTTTAATACCCATCACCGGGCTAACCCATCACCCCACCCCCCTCCCCTCTAAAACCCTCAGTTTGTTTTTCAGAGTCCATAGTCTCTCATGGTTCGTCTCCCCCTCCGATTTCCCCGCCTTCATTTTTCCCTTCCTACTATCTTTTTTTTAACATATAATGTATTATTTGTTTCAGAGGTACAGATCTGTGATTCAACAGTCTTGCACAATTCACAGCGCTCACCATAGTACATACCCTCCCCAATGTCTATCACCCAGCCGCCCTATCCCTCTGCCCCTCCTTTTGATCATGGCCTGAAGCTTAGCTCTTTTTGGTCTAACTGCAGCCTACAGAAACCTTAAATCGAGGAACATTTTCTTTTCTTTTTTTTTTTTAAGATTTTATTTATTTATTTGAGAGAGAGAGAATGAGAGAGAGAGAGACAGAGCACATGAGAGGGGAGAGGGTCAGAGGCAGAAGCAGCCTCCCTGCTGAGCAGGGAGCCCGATGTGGGGACTCGATCCTGGGACCCCAGGATCATGACCTGAGCCGAAGGCAGTCGCTTAAACAACTGAGCCACCCAGGCACCCCTTGAGGAACATTTTCATTACCAAATGGGAGACTTCTATTATCCCTGGAGAATAGTTTTAATAAAAGATTAACACAGAAGCCTAAGCAGCCTATAAAAGACAAGAGCTTCAGGGGTGCCTGAGTGGCTCAGTTGGTTGAGCATCTGACTCTCGATTGCAGCTCAGGTCATGATCTCAGGGTCATGAGATCGAGCCCCACCGCCCCTCCATCAGGTAGAGATTCTCTCTCCCTCTCCCTCTGCACTCCCCCCCTAAATAAATAAATAAATAAATAAATAAATAAATCTCTGAAAAGAAAACAAGAAAGGTATCTGGAGCCATTTCAATTGGTAGCAAACTTCCCTCAGTAAATACCCTAAAATCTTTAGCTATCCATTGATCTATTAACCAGTAAGAACTTGAGGATTTCTAGGTTCCATTTCCCTTAAAGGAAAATCATTTTTATCTTGGTTGCCCCAGTGTCCACCGAAGTACTTAGCACATGCTAGACTTTCAATATTCTCTGCTTACTTGATAAAAAAAAAAATGAATGAATGAATGAAAAGTGTTTTTTTTATAACAGTGTTAAAATATAAAACTAATTAGTACAGTCTAAGTTTGGATAAAGTGTCTTTTGATTCTTCTAAATAAACAAAAGACTGCATTTAAGACTGTAATCTATAAAGTTATTTCCAATGTTTGCCTTTGATAGTGGGTTGTACCATAGAAAAACAAATTCTTAAATATCAAAGCAATGATGTCAAAAGACTGCTGTCTTCTTTGGGCTTTGTATGTGCAAATATGGGGATTAGATAATTTTTGCAAATGTAGTAAGAAAGGTGTTTCCAATTGGTGACAAAAATCTCCTAATTTAAGTAAAGAAAGGCTATTATTTCTGGCCTTTCCCTCTGTTTTCCAGGTATTATACTCCTATTAAAGTTATCATGTCCAGAGCTGCAATCTCTCATCTTCTGTGTTTAGGGTTGGCAATGAAATAGATGTCTTCATAAATATAAAAATATAAGACAGCCCTGGTCAATTCCAATATTCTTGGTCTTTGATAACAACAGTAGTCCCTGTGAGAGAGCTGTCTCACAAAATAGAAGTGACTTTTCAGCCTGAAATGAGACTAACTTCTAGTTGATCGAGGGAAATTAAAACATCGATTAATGATCGCAGATATGCCATAGGCTGAATGTTTGTCTCCTTCAAAATTCCTAAGTTGAAACCTAATCCCCAGTGTGGCAGTATTTGGAGGTGGGGCCTTTGGGAGGTGATTAGGTCATGAGGGTGAAGCTCTCATGAGTGCCCTTATAAAAGGGACCCCAGAGGGCGCCTGGGTGGCTCAGTTGGTTAGGCGACTGCCTTCGGCTCAGGTCGCGATCCCGCGGTCCTGGGATCGAGTCCCACGTCGGGCTCCTGGCTCAGCAGGAAGCCTGCTTCTCCCTCTCCCACTCCCCCTGCTTGTGTTCCTGCTCTCGCTGTCTCTGTCTCTGTCAAATAAATAAATAAAATCTTTTAAAAAAAAAAAAAGGGACCCCAGAAAGATCCCTTGTGAGGAATCAGTGAGAAAATGGCTTTCACCAGTTACCAAACCTGCTGGTGCCTCGATCTGGGACTTTCCACTCTCCAGAACTGTGAGAAGTAAAGGTCTGACATTTAAGCCACCCAGTACAGTATGTATGGTATTTGTTATAACAACCTGAACAGACGGATATATACGATACATAAAGCAGTGAGGTGAGTATAGATAATCCCTCCTTGCTGATACAATACATCCGAAGCGAGTTCTTCTGTGGCTCCGTCTCAGCAGCCTGGGTGAGCTTCCCCTCCATAATCAGAATGGCCGTCATATGTGAGCCCCGGGCAGCACCCCCGTGGATGAACCAGCACCACCGGCAAAAACTGTGAGCAATTGCCACCTGGAAACCGGGACAGTCTGAAAGCATGTCATTACAGCAATCATTTTCATGGAGGTTGCTATGGGTTTTGTGCTACACTTTCTCCTTTCTCTATAGGTGGATGATTTTAGTTAATCAATGGCAAGCCACAGTATAATCATTTTCTCTTCAGAGAACACGAGGGAAAAGCACCAAGCCCGGAGTCTCCAGCACAATGTCACTGCTGACAGTTACTTTTTTTGGCTACAAGAGAAGGGCATGTTCTTATTCTAAATGAAGAGCATCAAAGGAAAGCTGAGAGAAAATGGAAATCACTTTCCAATCCAGGCTAGGTAACTTTTGAGAGGTACCAGAAAAGCTGTTCTCCCAAATGATCTTCCTGTAATTTTTTTTTTTTAATTAGGATGCTCATCCAGGAGGATTGAGGAAGAAATAGTCCCTCCTCACAAAAAAATTTGGAATTTTCTTATTGTCTCAACAGGGTATCTGGGCAGCGAGAAGCCATAGTGAGGGCTCATTGTGGCTTTACCTAGATCAATCACCGCTTCAGGTTTTAACACTTTGTTGGGTATTATTCAGAGAAAAAGCCACTATTCCACATAGTGGGAAGTGCAAATAAAATATGGGGAAGTATCCTATTAAGGGAAGCAGAGAAATAGAAAATAATCACAAGGAAAACCACAAAAGAGGCTTAGGAGATCATTCAGAAAGGTGAGTGTTCAAAAATTGGCACAAAATTCCCTTTCTAGTCTCAAGAGTGGATTGGGTGTAATTTAAGCCCGTCACACTAATTAGATCACTGGCATATTTAATACATTTAGCATTTCGGGTAGATGTTGGCGAGAGGCCTGACAAGACACAAACTTTTGCCATCTTCATACAGAGTCCATCCCACACTCAAGAGATTTCTCCCAAAGGAATGTAAGATGGTGACTATTGTTCACACTTCTGCTTGGGTTTTTTTTTTTTTTTTTTGCAATATCTTTGAGACTACATCCATTAAATTTAGTTTTTGGTCTGCTTAGAAGAACAATACCTAATTATTATAGAACATTTAGAAAATATAAAAAATTTTCAAAATGAACACTAAATGTTACCTATAATCACACCACTGAGTAATCACTCAGGTTAACATGTGGTGTATTTCCTTTAAATTTTATACACTCACACACATACATATATCCAAAACACACACATATACAATGAACTCTACTCATGACTGTATATATAAACTATATATATGACTATATATCCCCTTTTCACACTTATTGAATACCATGAACATTTACCCATATCATTAAATATCCTCTAAGATATGTTTTTAACAGCCACATAATATTCCAACGTGTGATTGTGCCAAAATGTAATCATTCCCCATTTGTAACATTTAAAATCTTTCATTTTTTCCTATTATTGTAAATAAATGCTCTAGTGAACATCCTGATACACAACCATCTAGTCACATCTCTAATTCACTCAATAAAAGTTATAATAAGTGGTATGAAAGGATCAAAAGAAAGAACATTCTGGAGACTCTTTTTACATTCATCTGTATAATCTTGCTTTATTCGTTTTGAGAGATATTATAATTGTCGATCTGGCCAACAGTTTGTGAATGCCCCCTCACCGATCTTCACTGGCAATGAGTAGTATCATTTAAACATTTTTACAGCTTGACTTTTGAAAAATCTATCTAACTGGCATTGAAATGTCCTTTTCTTGGATTATTGGCATAGTTGAACAGTCTTTGCAATTTTTTTAAAAGATTTTATTTATTTATGTGAAAAAGAGAGAGAGAGCAAGCAGGGGGAGGGGCAGAAGGACAAGAAGACTTCCCGCTAAGTGCTAAACAGGGAGCCAGAGGGCCGGAGGTTGGGCGGGCGTCGATCCCAGGACCCTGAGATCATAACCTGAGGCGAAATCAAGAGTCAGCCGCTTAACTGACTGAAGCACCCAGGTGCCCCTCTTTGCAACTTTATTAATTATTTTTACATCTTTTTCCTTTGTGAATTATTTGGCCATAACTCTTCACTTTTTGCTGTTTGACTTGTTTTAACTATAAGATACTTTCTAGTAAGGATATTAATCTTTTGTCTGCCATAGTTATTGCAACTGTTTTATTATTATTTGACATTAACCCTTTAGTTTTTAAGAATATTGATGTAAATGATTTTATATCATTAGTTTCAAAAAGTTTTTCCTTTGTGATTTCTCTAATCACTTTTATGCTAAGAAAGCTTTTTCACACACCAGTATCTAATAGAGTTTGAGCCTGACATTATTTCATTTTATATTTATCTCTTGAATACATCTAGACTTTTTTATTATAAGATGAAAAGAAATAGCTAATCTAACCTGCTGACTAAATAGCTTACTAATGTAATGATCTCAACAGTATTTCTTGACTATTCCTTTATCCATTGAGTTATGATATCACTTTTATCATATATTATTTATATCCTGAGATTTCTTTCTGTGTGAAGTATTATGCTATGTTCTCTGTGTCCTTATAAGTCCATTCATTTAACAGATGATTCTGTAGGCCTGTTATGTGCCAGGCATCATTTTAGGCAATGGGGATAAAGCAGTAAGTAACACACGAGAATCTCTCCCCTTGTGATGCTTCCATTCTGGCATGGGGTGGGGAGGACACTAACAAACGCAAGATGAATAAGCAAAATATATATTATGCAAGGTATTAATGAATGCTATGAAGAGAAAAATAAAGCAAAGATAAAGGGCAGGAGATTTGTGTGTGAAGGAAGATAGCACTTACTAACTTGCTGTCAGACATTAGTTGTAACAGCCTCCCTGACTGAAAGACATAAAATAATCTTGAAACATGAAAGACTCGTGTCTTTGGTAACATCAGAGAGTGCTCTGGTGGTGAAGGCAGGGCCCAGACTAGTTCTATAGTAAAATAGGAGTGATTTGTGCATTAACATACTATTTGATTCTTATTTGACATTATGGACAGGTAGTCTTTTCCCCTAGGACTGACTATGCAACCACTTCAAGAGCTGCTGGGTTTTATTACCACTTGGACAGAGCCTATAAACAGCTCTTGATTGACCAGAAAAATGCTGCTTGGTTTATGGATAGCAGTTCCCAGGTGATCAGACAGCATCCTCTTTGGAAGGCTGCCACTCTGATCAATGAAGGCAAAAATAAGCTCAGAGGGGTGACTTGCATGATGTTTTCTCTGTTTGGGTTTTTAATCAACTCATGGACAGTGGGCAGTGGCCTGTCCATATGGTTAGCAGAAGGGCAGTGAAACACTGGCCTATTAAAGGATGCCTATGTGAGGAACAGCTCTACGGAGCTCACTATGAGAATTTGAGAGCTGCATTAAAGTAAGACATGTTAACACCCATCAGAAGAACCCCCTTTCAGGATTGAAAGTAATTTGAGCTGGCGAGTGGATGTCCCATTGTGCTCACTTGAGTGGCCACCTGGTTCCATGAAATGAGAGGACATTGAAGGGCTATAGCAATGCAGGGATGAATTGGTGCAATGAAGAGAATATTTGTGTCCTCCTGCAATTCATATGTTGAAATCCTAACCCCCAATGTAATCAGTTTAAGAGGTGGAGACTTTGGGAGGTGATTAGGTCATAAGGATAGAATACTCATGAATGGGATTAGTGCCCTTATAATAGAGGCCTCAAAGAGTGCCCTCATCTCTTTCAGCCATATGAAGACCCTTGAGAAGCTGGGCAGTCTGCAACCTGGAAGAGGTCCTTCCCAGCACCCTGATCTTGGACTTCCAGCCTCCAGAACTGTGAACAATGAATTTCTGATACATATAAACCTCTCATGGTACTTTGTTACAGCAGCCTGAACGAAGATAGCCGAATCTAGACATGTTCCTCTTGTACTCTGAGTCACAAAATAAAAACTGTCCTGTCTGCCAACAAGAGTCAGAGGCTGCAAATGGCCTGGGGTAGATTTCCAGGGGGAAGGCGCTGCATGTAGCTGTTAGATTGGTGTGATATCAACTACAAATGAGTTCTGACAGAATCAGATACATACTCTGGACTGGGGCTTACAGATCTGGTGGTAGATGCAGGGTACCATGAAAGGACTGGACCTGAAGATACTGCACCAATTAAGACCACTAAGTTACACTTCCTCTGCCCAACGCGTTCACTTTTTATCCTCTTTTCTTGGAAAAGAACAAAATAAGTGTTTGTGATTTCTGTCCGTTTTATCCAGCTGGAAAGAGCAATGGAGGACAGTTCTGGAAAGAAAGGTACTGTATTTCATCTGAGACTCTCGTCAAGATGCTTACGGACATGGGGCACGAGGACTCCACATTCCCCAGTGAGTCTTCCTACAGCCATGGCTACCACGGCTGCCACCAGTGGTCCTGGGGCATCCCTGTCCCTGAACGAATTGCTTCCAAAAGGCAGTGTGCGGAAGACTGAGAAGGAGCTGGAAGAAGATCCTGGTCTTCCTGTTGTCTTTGAATAGAGCGGCAGCAGAGACTTCCAAGTCCTCACGCGAGGCTGTCAGGAGGAATGCCAAGGTCTCTATCTTCAATTCCTGGAAAGATCTAGACTGTTGCTACTATATTTGACTTGCCTTGGTGGGAGAAGTTTGAAAATTCAAAAGTGTTGCAACTGCTCATTATTTGGATTTTTTTTTAAACTTTGGCACACTGCCCTCTGTAAACCCAGTGAAGAGAATTATCCCCACGTTGTCTCATGGAGACTCCCCACTTGCAATTGGGCCCTCCACGTGGTCCTGACTCACTTATTCTGTCTTCACTCGGATACCAGAGTGCAGCATGCAATTGGCTACTCCAGCTCTGGCCCTTTCATTCAATTACTCCTCCAGGGAAGATCTTCTCACTGTCCCATTGTGGGGAGGAACTGATGGCATTGGATGGATTACCCCTGACCATTAATGACTATTTTGTTTTGTTTTGAAGAATGGGGACGTTGGGGACGAACACGCACACAATATGAAATACAAAATACATTACAGTTGTAGTGTAAAAAAACAAAACCCCAGGAAGAGCACTTGGGTTATTGGACCACTAAGAACAATTTCTGCCACCACATTATTGCTTCAGCGGGGGGAGGAGGGGGAGGGCAAGGGGACTAGAAACTGTCTTTAGTCATTTAACAGTGACCTGCCTGCAGAAAACCCAATGCTTTATCATGATTTGATTAGGGTTAATAAAATATTGCTAATAGTTCATTTAAAATATTTATAGCCACAGTACTTGCAATAAATATATGGATTAATTAATTAATGACAACTGAAAAAAATTGTCAAAAGTTTGCTAAATTACTTTCTACATTGTTGTTTAAGCTCATAGAAAATGGTACAAATTGTAACTGTCCATAAAACACTGCATTATCCTTTTATGTCTAATTAACATTAAGGACAATTGCAAAGATGAATGTTATTTAAAATGTTTCCTGGTTTGTAAGTTTAATTTGGTTTCCACATCTAGGACATTGATCTTACACAGGAAACATTAATTAAAAAGAGTTATAATCATTACAATCTATGATGAGTAAAGCAAAGCAAAGCAATTTTTTAATCTTTTAATAATTCATGACATTTCTCTATTTTTTATGCATGAAAAATTGGTCAATACGGTGGGGCGCCTGGGTGGCCCAGTTCGTTGAGCATCCGACTGTTGGTTTCAGTTCAGGTCGTGGTGTCAAGGTTCTGGGATTGAGCCCAGTGTCGGGCTCTGCACTCAATGTGGAGTCTGCCTGAGATTCTCTCTCTCCTTCTCCCTCTGCCCCTCCTCACCCACTCGTGCTCGCGCACTCCCTCTCTCTCTCTCAAATAAATAAATCTTTAAAAAAAAAAAGAAAGGAAGGAAATCAGTTGATATGTTGTCACTGGAATACTCTGGACACCCTGGAATAGTTTCAGGTGATGCACAACAAGACAGATCGGGCAGCTCTGAGGGGAAATTATACCAAAGCCGCTAAACTAGCAGCTTGCCGTACTGATCACTTTTCTTGGAAGCATTCACTTCCGTGCCTTCAATGATAAGTCCCTTTTACTTTCCTTCAAGTTCTTTAGTTGTTCCAGAAAGCTTGTTCCTTCATTTCTAAAGCCTTTGTCTTAGACCTCATCTCTACTCATTCTTAACTGTAGTGTTTTGTTCAAATACAATGCAAGTTGCATATGCAATTTTAAATTTTCTAGTAGCCATATTAAAAAGAAGCATAAAGATTCTGGGTGTTATATGCAAACAATGAATCATGGAACACTACATCAAAAACTAATGATGTGATGTATGGTGATTAACATAACTAAATTAAAAAAATGTTAAAAAAAGATTTGAGTGAAATTAATTTTCATAATATATTTTTGTAACCAATATATCCAAAATGTTATTATTTCAATATTTAATCAATCTACAAATTACCAAGGTATTTTACATTCTTTCTTTCATACTATCTTCAAACTCTGGTATATATTTTACACTTAGAGCACATCTCAATTTAGACTATTCTTATTTCAAGTGCTCAATAGCTACACATGATTCGTGGTCACTCTACTGCACAGTGCAGGTCTGTAACACCATTCTAGGTGATCTCATCTGTTACTATAAACTCCCAAATATTTGTCTTAAGCATAGTCATTTCTTTAGAGCTCCAGGCTCACATATAGGATGGCCAAACAAACATGCCATACGGACACCGAGAATTTTTTTTAAAGTTAATGTAAAGATGGTATCATTCGTGCTGTTCAATGATATTTTAGTTTCCTTCTTTCTGGCATGTGGTAGGATTGTACTTTCCCTCCCCTTTGAGGTTAGGTATAGATCTGTGACTTTCTTTGGCTAAGGAAATTTGAGCCAAAGCAATGTGTATCATTTCAAGACAAAAGCCTTTAAGGAGCAGGGCTGATTCACCATGATCCTTTGCTCTGAAATAGACCATAGGTGCAGTGGAGAGTGGGGTCTCCAACTGGCAACATCCCTTAGCATGGAGCAGAGACCCCAGCCAGTACTGGAACTGTTATGATGTATGTATGTGATCGAGAAATAAAGCTCAACTTTAAATCAATGGAATTTAAGAATCCTATGTTCCTGCGGTATAACCTAATCTACACTGATTAATATAGTTAGCTATATTACATCTAGACCTAGTGATCTCTGACTTCACTTTGATAACTGAGTGACCACACAGGGGAACATAAGTAAAGGGCACTGACAATGCAATTTACAAAATAAACCTAAGGTACTAAAGGGCCATCAAAAAAACATGAATTGTGTGTTTGGGGGGAGGGGGTACTGCTCCTCAAGGAAGTCAAGAGAGAAACTAGCTTGTCTTACAGTTACCATGATGGAGGGAGCAGGTGAAATCTCACATAATTCAGTTTTCACATGATATTCACAATCTTAAGCCAGCCACTGTGTGGTAGTACTTAGCTCTATTCCTGCCTTACTGAGCTCTCCTTTGGCTGGCCTGGAGCTATAACCCTGAAAACTACGTTTCTCAGATTCTGTTGCCACTTGGTTAATGATTGGGTTCCACCAAAAGGAAGGGCTGGTAGAAGATTGGAAGGTAGGAGAAAAGAAGTTGTTTTGCTCCTGACTTGAGCAGTAATAGTGTGTGGCTTCATGAACCTCCATGACGTACTTCAGGAAGAAAAGGGAGGATCCCAGGATGAAAGTCGGAAATAACAAGAGAAAAGAACATGGTAAACAAGTGGATAAATATGTTTTTTTAAGATTTTTTTATTTATTCATTTGAGAGAGAGAGAGAGCAAGAGCACGAGCAGGGGGTAGGGGCAGAGGGTGGAGAAACAGACTCCCCACTGAGCAGGGAGCCCAACTCGGGGCTTGACCCCAGGACCCCGGGATCATGACCTGAGCCATAGGCAGATGCTTAACCATCTGAGCCACCCAGGTGCCCCAACAAGTAGATAAATATTGACTCTAAGACAATAATAACGTCTAATTTGTTTTGCAAGATAAAACTGAAATACTTAAGAGCAATAGTATAGAAGTGGGAAGTAGGCTAATGGATGTTAAAGCATTATAAAGTCTTTGTATGGCTTGGAGAAAGTTAAAGGAAAGACCCTGATTACTTTTAGAGTTAGGGTACCTGTTAAAATTTCCAGGGCAACCATTAGCAAAGGAGAAAGGGGATTCATAATTTCCAACCTGATAAGGGAAAAAAGTGGAGTGAGAAAAATAACAATAAAATCAATTTTTTAAAAAGCAGAGTGGGCACATCCTGCTAAGTAAGATAAATCAGAGAAAGACAAGTGCTATCATGATACCACTTAAATGTGGAAGCTAAAAGAGCCAAACTCTTTTTTTAATCTATATAAAATTTTTTTTATTATGTTATGTTAATCACCATACATTACATCATTAGTTTTTGATGTAGTGTTCCATGATTCTTTGTTTGTGCATAACACCCAGTGCTCCATGCAGAACGTGCCCTCTTTAATACCCATCACCAGCCTAACCCATCCTCCCACCTCCCTCCGCTCTAGAACCCTCAGTTTGTTTTTCAGAGTCCATTGTCTCTCATGGTTCGTCTCCCCCTCCGATGTCCCCCCCTTC
>NC_138373.1:55964353-56011751 GCF_054177405.1 Leptonychotes weddellii | reverse complement strand
AGATTAAGAATTCCTCATATCAGTGAGGTCATATGATACATGTCTTTCTCTGATTGACTTATTTCACTCAGCATAACACACTCCAGTTCCATCCACGTCATTGCAAATGGCAAGATCTCATTCCGTTTGATGGCTGCATAATATTCCATTGTGTGTATATATATATATATATATATATATATATATATATATATATACACCACATCTTCTTTATCCATTCATCTGTCGGTGGACATCTTGGCTGTTTCCACAGTTTGGCTATTGTGGACATTGCTGCTATAAACATCAGGGTGCACGTACCCCTTCGGATCCCTACTTTTGTATCTTTGGGGTAAAATACCCAGTAGTGCAATTGCTGGATTGCATAGTAGCTCTATTTTCAACTTTTTGAAGAACCTCCATACTGTTTTCCAGAGTAAGAGCCAAACTCTTAAAAACAGAGAGTAAAATAGTGTTTACTAGGGGATAAACTATGTGGAGGAGGGTAAGACAGAAGTTTAGAGGTACAAACTTGCAACAAGTAATAAATAAGCCCTAGAGATCTAATGCACAGTATTGAATACAGACTATAATATACTCCTATACTCATCACGCTTGCTAAGAGAGTATAACTTAATTATTCCAACCACTAAAAAAAAAGGATAATTATGTAATGTGATGGAGGTGCTATCACAGCAATCATATTACAACATATAAATGTATCAAATAAACATGTTGTATACCTTAAATTTACATAATGATATATGTCAAAAATATTTAATAAATTAAAAAAAAGAAAAAGGCAGAGGGGGCAGATGTCAAGACCAAAAGAAAAGGAAGTAAATAGAAAATCAGAAGAAATCGAAAATACAAAGTAAAATGGAAGAAATAAGACTAACTATATCAATAAATACAATTAATGCACATAGACCAAATTCTACTATTAAAAAGCAAAAATTGTCAGACGGGGTACAAATGACCTAACTATAGGCTATTTACAAGAGATATCTCTAAAACAAAAGGCAAAATTGGGAAAAAAAAAAAGATATAACTGGAAAAACACTAAAAAAAAACTGGAGTTGCCTTTTAATCAGATAGAATAGACTTTAGGGCAAAAGATCTATAACAATAAGGACAGCCACTGATAATGATAAATGCTTGCATTCACCAGGAAACCTAACAGTTCTAAACATGTATACACTTATTAACATAGATTCAACATCCTTAAAGTAAAAAAGAAAAATTCACATAATAGAGATTAAAACACCTCTTTCAGTAATGATAGATTAAGCAATCTAAAATTTAGCAAATATATAGACTCTCTGAGCATATAATTAGCAAGCTTCAACCAATGAACATATATAAAATCTCACACGCAATATTCAATATGCCTACCTGCTAAAATTTCTTGTAAATAGGCCACTAAGTTTTCATAAATTTAAAGAACTGATCTTGTATAGCTCTTGCTTGAGAAACACAATGCAATTAAACTAGAATTTGAAAAAAAAAACAACGTAACTGGAGAAAATCCACACATGTGAGAATTTTAAAACTCATGCACTTCTAAAGGAGTTTAAAAAGAAATCAAACAAATATGGAAAAAACATTTAGATATTATCGTGTCTACAAACATTGCGCCAAACCTCCTCTCCTGTCCAAATAATACAATTCACCGTGCAGCATAAATCATTATACGGCTATTTAACTTTGGACTCCTTCCAATAGAATCTGATTATCTCATTAAAAGCTGGGCCTGGAAGCTCATGGACCATATGTGTGTGCATGCTCCTACATCTGTGTGTGTGTGTGCACGTGTGTGTGTGTGTGTACACATACATGCACGCATGTGTGTGAGGTCCATTATTATAATAGAATGAAAATTTTATACATATATGAAAAGAATCATGTTAGTGTCTGTAAACTAGTATCAAGATTTGTAGAAGAGAGCTTAAAGATAACTTGGCTTTATTTTATTTCCTCTAATTTTCAAGTTTAGCTATTTCTATTATGTGAAATCCGTTCCCCCGTTTCTGTCAAAGCTCTTCTGACTAACAAACATCTAGTGTGTCCATAACAATGAAGATTATAATTTGACTTATGTGAGCAGAGTAAATGAGTAAAATTTTAAAACAGATTTGGCAAGAAGCAGTCTGTACCTCTGAAACAAATAATACATTATATGTTAAAAAAAAAAAAGAAGAAGATAGCAGGAAGGGAAGAATGAATGGGGGGAAATTGGAGGGGGAGACAAACCATGAGAGACCATGGACTCTGAGAAACAAACTGAGGGTTCTAGAGGGAAGGGGGTGGGGGATGGGTTAGCCTGATGATGGATATTAAAGAGGGCACGTATTGAATGGAGCACTGGGTGTTATACACAAACAATGAATCATGGAACACTACATCAAAAACTAATGATGTAATGTATGGTGATTAACATAACATAAAAAAAAAGTAAAAAATAAAAACACATAACATAATAAAATAAAATTTAAAAAAAAAGAAGCAGTTTGAAATGTTCAAGGATCTTTATGGAACCACAGAGAATACCCTCAAAACAAGAGCAGTCCTTCGTGGTCACTGGTCAGCTGTGACTTCCCCACACATGCACAAAAGGAGTTCGCTTGGGCACAAATTGGGGATGTTGACTTCCGCACAGCCATGCTGTGTCCACTAGCCCAAGGGCTTGCACAAAGCATTTATGCCCTCATTTCAGATTGAAAAGTACATACATCTGGCACTGTTATGCTTGACTGGTGCTAGTTTGTGGCATATGAACGGCCGAGGAATAAATTTAAGGACATTATTAACCAAGACCAAAATGTGCCACTCTATTTCACTGGCTTAAAATAACAGCTCCTGTTTTTCTAAAGTGTAGTTGCCTTAATATTCGAGTATATGCATTTCAATATCAGTTAAAGATACAAGAAAGGTAACAATAACACTTAAATAGCAGATTGATGTAAAACATGAAAGCAATGACTAAATAGAGAAATAAATCAAGTTTCATGAATAATGTGAACTTTATAACCAAATAACTCATAAACCAGTTCTTTGTAATATGTGTGTATCTGTTTTCTAGCAAACTGAAAAAAATGAATTCAGGAATTTTAAATGGATAATTTAAAAGACATACAAGGACGGGCGCCTGGGTGGCTCAGATGGTTGGGCGTCTGCCTTCGGCTCGGGTCATGATCCCGGGGTCCTGGGATCGAGTCCCGCATCAGGCTCCCTGCTCCTTGGGGGCCTGCTTCTCCCTCTGCCTCTCTCTCTCTCTCTCTGTCTCTCATGAATGGATAAATAAAATCTTAAAAAAAAAAAAAAAAAAGACATACAAGGACATTTGTATTTCAGAGAGAGCCATTTTTGAGCAGCAGTTTCATGATGCAAAGTAAAAACCCTCTAATGAATATCTGTGAGCAGATACCGTCATCCTACCTGCTAGGGGATATAAAGAGACACAAAATATGATGTGTGCTTCCAAAGACCATACAATCCAGGAAAAGAAATTATAAATGCAGTGAAGTCTTGCACCAGGGTTAAATAAGCAAGAATGAAGAGAAGACAATGGATGCAAGAAATATTTTTATAGGCAGAATTCGAAAGACTTGGGGCCTCATCACATGTGGAAGAAGGTAAGTGTAATAAACAGATTATGTATGACGGGTGACATCATTAACAGGACGAGGACAAAGGAGGATCAAGTTTGGGTGGAAGGCATGATGTTTGTGCTTTGGTGCTTAAATAGTTTAGGTCCTCCTACCACAAGTAAAATATCTGAAGTTGTGGGGGAAAAGGAGGGCTTTATAACAATGGCTAATTAGAGCAAGGATTGGGAATAAGAGTGACTGTTTCTAAACTCCTCGGTAGCCCAGCTGGTGAGAAAAAGAAAGAAGGTGCCTCCGCCACGCCTCAGCCCTGGTAAGCCCAGAGCAGGGGGAGCACGAGCGGGGGAAGGCGTCACAGTTACTGTGCCTCCAAAAAGGGAACCATTTGGACTGAATTCTGAACATTAATTTATATTGTCTCCGATTATGTTGGTGCATATCACACTAAATATTTGATCAACAAATTTGGAGGTGAAAGTTTCTATTTTTCTTCATCTCCAGAAATTTAAAAAAATATCTGAGCTTTGTCTTGGAAAAAAATTAGTTTAACTGAGTATACAGCAGTCATGAAATGGTTGAAGGTACAGTTTCAAATCAATGAAGAAACAAATGGTTCAAATGATCAAATCCTACTGACTTGTTATATACTATGCATAGAATTATATGATCAAAAAGGCAGACTTTGTCTTTGCATGGAAAACTATATTTGATTTGTTGTAGATGGCCATGTCAGATACCAACCACTAATTACTAAGAATCAAGGATTATATCTGATGAAATTTGTCTTCACAGAGCTTAGTCTAGAATCAATGGCATGAGGACTTATAAACATTTATTGCTAAATAAGAAATAGTTTTATAAGTCATGTAATATCATAAAAGCTTTCCATCATATTAAGATTTGAGCAAATGTGGTAAGTCATCAGGACAATAGGTTCTACTTAATCCGTTCTAAGTCACAACTTTGTCCACTTAGACATTATCACCCATAGTCTGAAATACAGGGTGCAAATCGAAGAGAGAGAAAGTCTGGGCCATTAGGTCACTATTCACATTCATCGTTTTAGCTTCTGGGCTCACATCTCTCATCCTTTTACATATGTCCTGAATTTCAAAGTGCCAAGAAGGGATCAGGTGTTCCAAAACCCTCCATGAATGGATTTATCCCCATTCATAGATTGAGCTAGTGCCAGGCACTGATGGACTTCCATGTAGATCCAAAGTCATGATGAGATTTGTATTGCTCCCCTGGGCACCACCAAGCAACAGAACGCCCAAAATGTGAAGCCTCTCAAGATTGAGACTAAAGCCAAACTACTCTGTTGACAATTTCCCTGTCCTCACAGGCGTGGAGATGAGTTTGGTCCAGTGTTTCCCCCAATGACAGGTATAAGAAGAAATATTTTTAAAAAATGGTATGGTGTATTTCCCATCACCAGGACCCTGAGTTAACAATTTGAGGATTTTGGTGTATGTCCATGTTCTGAAGTCAAAGAGCTTAATTTGAGCAAATTATAATCTGGAATGACAAGTAAACGTATTCAATTATGAATTCATCCACAATGATGCCATTTTCATCTTGTCAATTCCATGAAATCTATACTGGTTTTTTAAAAAAAAATTGTCTCCTGGGCCTGCATCTCATCAGAAAATACAAAAAGAGTAAAAAAAAAAAAAAAAAAAGAAGCATTTTCAAATACTGGGCCATAGTTAACCTTCTATTCACTCTAAATGAAACTGATGAACTACCCAAATGAAATGATCAGTTAAGTGCTTGTGCACTTAGCTATGGAAAGATGCTCAGATGTTGGTCTCCCATCATGTTCTACTGTTTGAGCTAACCACATTTCTAATTGTTTTATCTCTTAAGACCAGTATATGAGGAAAGAAGAATATGAAGGAAACTAAAAAAATTAAATCTCCCAAATAGCAGTAACAAGAAACTGGGTAAAGATTTGGTCAGGAAAAGCCACTCACTCTAAGACAGAGGTGCAACACGTATGGTCCATTCAAGAATCATGTGGGTAGGGCGCCTGGGTGGCTCAGTCGGTTGAGCGACTGCCTTCGGCTCAGGTCATGATCCTGGAGTCCCGGGATCGAGTCCTGCATCGGGCTCCCTGCTCGGCAGGGAGTCTGCTTCTCCCTCTGCCCCTCCCCCCTCTCATGTGCTCTCTCTCTCTCATTCTCTCTCTGTCAAATAATAAATAAAATCTTTAAAAAAAAAAAAAAGAATCATGTGGGTATTACCCACCACTTCTTGGCCATTGTGTCTGCCTCCCACTCTCACCCGCAGTGGGGGTAGAATTTTGTTATCCATTCATTTTAAATGCTTCTTCGAAAGCTACTGCACAGGAGGAATACTTTAAAGAATTTCAGAAGTGCCTTGACTTTTTCCAAATTCCACAATTTTTGTGAATAGTCCACAACTAAATCCATGGCCCTAGAAGTAGAAATTCAGTCTTCAGGGGATTCCCAATAGCATTGCTCAGAATGGAGATCTGGGATATCTGTATAATTTTTTTCTGGAAGAATGTATGCAGACCAGTAAAGGAAGAATTAGTAAGAGCAATCGTAAACGTGGTAGTAACAGTAGTAGTAATATTGAGCCTCTGCTGAGTGCTTACTCTGGACAGGCACTGTTGGAAACACTTTATATATTACTTTATTTGATCTCACAACAACCCCATGAAGGGTGAACTGTTTTTATCACCATTTACTGAGGGGCAAAGAGCTTAATTCACGTACACAGGGCCACATAGTTTGGAAGCAGCAGAGCATAATGCTATCTCTCACCATTATCAACCCATAGTACTAAGTTATTCTCTGGGATGTTTTCAAAATACGCTGCTTACCCTTAATGTTACAACTCCATTGGTCTTTAATCATAACATTCTATATCTCATCTGTACTTTTCACTGGATTACTCTACTGTTTAATGTTTATGGGCTATATACAAATCTTCAAATAGGCATATTTCTGAAGTCATCTGTTATTGTATACTTTCCAGTTAAAACATTTGGTCTTGTGTTGAGTCTTGTATTTAATAGTAAAAGCAATTAAATGATGGAAATACTGACCTTAAAACAAAAATTATGCAGGGCACTTGGGTGGCTCAGTCGGTTAAGCATCTGACTCTTGATTTTGACTCAGGTGAAGATCTCAGGGTTGTGAGATTGAGCACCGCATCAGCCCATGTGCTGGGGCTGGGTGTGGAGCCTGCTTAGGATTCTCTCTCTCCCTCCACCTCTCACCTCTTGTTCTTGATCACTCTCTCTCTCTCTTTAAAAAAAATAAAAGAAAGAAAAAACAAAAACAAAACAAAAAACCCAACAACTATGATCTGCAGCTCTTATCTCTGCTTATTCAAAGTTTTAAGTGGATGACTAGATATCTATGCCTCTTTTTTTTTAAGATTTTATTTATTTATTTGACAGAGAGAGACAGTGAGAGAAGCAACACAAGCAGGAGGAGTGGGAGAGGGAGAAGCAGGCTTCCCGCTGAGCAGGGAGCCAGATGCGGGGCTCGATCCCAGGACCCTGAGACCATGACCTGAGCCGAAGGCAGATGCTCAACGACTGAGCCACCCAGGCGACCTGATATCTATGCCTTTTCTGACCACATTGCAATGAATGAGAAACCCATTTGTTTGCAATGCAATACATTTAGTTTCCATTTCTTTTGGATATCTTAAGGACCCTCATGCCCTTCCTCCAGCACATCAAGCTCACGGGCTTCAAATAGAAATGTCAAAAGACTACAGCTGTCCCTGGCAGTGTATCTTCAGAGTCCAGAGATTAAGCTCAATTGGTAACTTTGAGTCTGCTGACCTCCTACAATAATAATCTAGAGAGATTCAGCTTAAAGCTTAGCCTTTTCACCAGAAACTGCTTGGAATTCAGTCACTTAAACTTTACTCCCCCCCCACTTCCTCTTAAATATTGAAAAGCAGTATAAATCCATTTTAAATCAGGTCAAATGTTTCTTCGGGAAATGAGAAACGCTCCCCGGAGACCATTCTTTCTTCCTAGATTGTGGACAATGTATCAGGAGGGATCCTTAGCGCTAAAATGCACTGGACACCATTACAGGATTTCCCATGTAATAAATTGTGCTAATTTGTATGCCATTAATGGAGCGGTAGGAACAAAGGCAAGCGTATTAATGGAAATAGGGCTCCGACAATTAAGGCATTTGAGGTTAGCAGCTGCTCTTGGGAAGCTGGCTGTGGATATTTACATATGGGCGGGCTCTGGAGAAATTAGACTGGCTTCTCGCCAGACCCATGACCCAAGTGGCTAGGCTTATTTGCTCGGTTCCTTTTAGTATCAGCTTGAGTTGGAAGAGAGTGGCAAGGGATAAAACTGGAGTTCTGGGACCCACAGTCTGATGCCGACCCTCTCTCGCTCTCGCTCCCCCATCCAAAGTTCCAAACCCGAAGAAGCCATAGAGCTACACTGGCGTTGGGTCCCTTTTCTGCCCTGAGCCGCAAGGGACCGATCTGAGAACACCCCAGAATAAGTGGCAGAGAAAAGCAATTTGATTCTAGTCCACTTCCATTAAGAAATATTTGATGAGGAGGAGAAAGGTAAGGAAGGATAATAAAACCTCCTCAACAGCCACAACAACAAGAATGAAAATGCAACATATTGTAGTGTGTCGTTCCTCAGTTTTATCCCATGAGAAAGGAAATTCTATTCTGTAAGTCGTTAATATGAACTTAATGAATAAGTTAAAAAGATAAATAAATCACGCTTTACATTTATTAATTCCATCATCTCTAACGGAGGGAGTCCAAGTTAACCTATAGTTGAGTGCATCTTGCGTTTCTCAGATCTTATATATCTCAGTCATTTTGTTCTTTCCCACTCCTCCTGTGTGATTGACCTCAACTCTACAGCAACTTGGTGAGTCAGACACCAAGAGATCACTTGTGTTCCTCTATTTCAGATATGGAGATTGCAACAAGAAGAGGTTTGGTGACTTGCTCAAGGTCAGGCGGGCAGGGGTTGAGGTCTTGGGTCTCCTAAAACCAAGGCCAGCACCCTCCTGGATTTACCAAGCTATTCCAGTATTTCTAACGCAGGTTACACAATTTCAAGGCTATATTCCCATGATAAGAAAAACTCACTGAGAAAGCCTAAACATCCATAATTATGGTTTGTTGAACCCCCAGCACTCTGATCTTCTGAATTAATTCAACTCCTTCCAAACTTGTCAAAGGCACAAACCACACTTCCCTCAAATTTCCCTTCCTGGGCCCCAGTCTGTGTTTCCTGGGAGCAGGACTGCGGGCACAGTGCTCAAATCTTGTCACATAGACCCCGATGACTCCCATGCTCTTATTCTGACTCATATTTACAATCTACCCAGGCTTTTGTAATAAAAATCTTCAAAGTCATTATTCTGAGCCTTCAAATAGGTCTTGTCTTTTTCTTTATCGATGATTAATGATCCACATGAGTTTGCCTTTGGCTTTTCTTTCTTTCTTTTTCTTTTTTCTTTCTTTTTTTTTTTTTGGTTCTTCATATTTTATAATGCACATAGCCTTGAGTAATCCAGGCTTATCCAAGGAAAAATTATTGGCCATTCATCTCCTGGCCATCTATAAATCTTCTTCATCATCCCAGCTGCCTTTGTGTTTACCCCTATATGTGCTTTCTGCTCTCTAACAAATATTCTTCACCTCATTTCACCCCCACTTCGACCTTTGGTTTTATTGGCCAAATCTCAGCTTAGCAACTGTTGCTTATCTCACCTTCCTGGGCATATGTTCAGGACCTAAGGCAACGCATGATAAAAAAAAAATATATATGTTTTGGTCAGAGAACCATTGTTATTTTTAGCATACAACTAAGCATAGGCATGCATATATTATTTCTTCAGAACACTTTCTGTCAGACATGCTAGTGGCATGAAAGCTTGAATAATATTTCAAGAGTGATGCAATTTAACAGTATGAGCTCCTATCCAGAAACTCAGGGGATCTCTCCAATGGATTAAACTAGTGGTTTGATTTCTGGTTCATTACATTGTGCTAAAAGAAACTATATGTTGGCTAATTGAACATAATAAAAAAAACTATAAATAAGTAGATAAATTAAAATATTAATATAAATCCACAAAGTAGCAGCTGAGTGGTAAAACTATCGGCTCCTGATCTGTTCTACGGTAACAGTAGGACTGTTGCAGATTCTGAGAAGGCTGTCCCATTGTTGGTTGAACAGAGCTGAGCTCACAAGGTTTCCAACATCTCCTTCCTGTTAATTTGTGTTGGTCTGACCTCCTTGCCTCTAAGTGCCACCCCGTGCATGGCCCCTTATGAGGTAAGATCAGAAATTGAATGTAAGCATTTAGAAACTGTAAAGCAATTTTATGTCTATTCGTCTAATGGCAAAAAAAAAAAAAAGTTATTCTAATGGTATGTTTTTAATTTTTAAAATTCTTTTTCTGATAATTCATGATCTATTCTATTTTATAAAAGCATTCACCTGTGATGGATTGGAATTTTGTTAATGATCTTTCCCATGGTTTGAGAAACACAATTCTGACAGGCCACAGGCAGGGCCCCCGTTTGCCCATTAAATTATCAAATTTGATCTAGAACGGTAACACCCATGTGGGCAAGCATATGTAGAAACCTGCTCCTTCCTATGCTTGGGTATAATGCCGTATGTATTCACAGCATTTGCAAAAGTGCCACGTCAAAGGAGGAAGTGGCTTGTTTGAGGAACTAAAAATGGTCCTGTCTGGGGTGCCTGGGTGGCTCAGTCAGTTAAGCATCTGCCTTTGGCTCAGGTCATGATCTCAGGGTCCTGGGATCAAGCCCTGGGCGTCAGGCTCTGGGCTCAGCGGGGAGTCTGGTTGTCCCTCTGCCCTTCCCCCTGCTCGGCGAGCTCTCTCTCTCCAACAAATAAATAAACTCTTTTAAAAATAAATAAATAAATAAAAATCCTCCTGTCTGGCAAACACAGTTCAGGCAGAGCTCAAGGAAGTGAGTGTGGAAGAGAGACAGCAAGGATGATAGTTGCCTATACCAAGCTAATAATTAGAGTGGTTATGGAGACATATTGTGGAGATAAACAGACAGGACCTGGTTATTGACAGAGGATGGGGATGAAGGAAAAGGAAAAAAGTCAAAGGGAGATTTCCGGGCGCCTGGGTGGCTCAGTTGGTTAAGCGACTGCCTTCGGCTCAGGTCACGATCCCGGGGTCCTGGGATTGAGTCCCACATCGGGCTCCCGGCTCAGCGGGGAGCCTGCTTCTCCCTCTGACCCTCTCCTCTCTCACGCTGTTTCTCTCTCACTCGCTCTCTAATAAATAAATAAATAAAATCTTTAAAAAACAAAAAAACAAAGGGAGACTTCCAGGTTCTTCCACGAGCACGGTTGCATGACTGAGGCATACTCAATCGTAGTACCCCGTGGTTCTTATCAGCTGTATTGTTCACCTCTGCCCACCCAGCCAAGACGATGTCGAGCTTTGTATTCGGCAGTGTGCATATGAAAACCATATGTTCCCATTTTCCAAATATAAAATTGCATTGTAAGACACGCCATGCTTTTTCAAACCTTACAGAGTGATGCTCCCTCTGTGGTTTGGGTGCCGTCCCTCTGCCTGACCAAGAACGGCTGGAGGAAAGGAAAGGAAAGTAAGTGCTGGAAGCTTGAAGGGAGGCTGACCAGGGTAGATTCCTTTCAGGTAACAGTATAATTGGCCAAGTCACTTCCACTACCTCAGTTTGCATTTCTTTCTCTTAAAATGAGGATAAATATATATAAGACTTAGTCTGCATCTCTATGGGCCAACCACTGCATCACACGGGGGAGCATTTATCAGTGAACCAGACAGACATGGCAGACAGGTGGTAGTCTAGAGTAATAATAATAAAAATAAACAAGTAACCTAACAATGATATCCTTACATATATGGTGAACGAATGCTACAGAAGAAATAGCAGGATGCTCTGAGAGAAAATGACTAAGCTGGGTGGGCGGGGGAGCCTGTTGAGAGGGTGGGGCATAGACCCACACAGGTAAGTCTCACCATGGAGGTGACATTTTCTTTAAGATTTTATTTATTTATTTATTTGAGAGAGAGAGAGAGTGAGTGAGAAAAAGCAGGGGGAGCGGCAGAGGGAGAAGCAGACTCCCCACTGAGCAGGGAGCCCGATGTGGGGCTCGATCCAGGACCCCAGGATCATGACCTGAGCAGAAGGTAGATGCTTAACCAACTGAACCACCCAGGCGCTCCTGGAGGTTACATTTAAGATGAGGCCTGAAGAATAAGAAGCCGACAATGCTCCAATGACTGAAAGAAACAGTGTTCCTGGAAGAAGGATCAGCAGGGACGAAGACTGAGGGAAAGGAACCACATGTTTAAGCTGAAGGAGGCTTCAGAGACAAGCGAGAGAGTAGCGTGAGATAAGGATGAAAAACAATAGGAAAGTTAGAGATCATTTCTCCAGTTTTGACAACCACCTAGAAGATTTTATACCTTCTTTTTTACACTTGAGAAAAGTAAGGCTGAGACGTTAAACAATTTGACCGAAGACATGGAGCCACCAGGTGGTGAGTCTGAGCACCGGACCGGGGCTGGTGGGCTCTGATGTCCTTCCTGTTCCCCATGCCCTGCACCAACGATATGCAGTCTGTACCGTGGGAGGTGTTCTTGTTATAATAGACAAGACCAGGTGCTCGAGGGCTGGCTCCCCAAAGGAATGTGTTCTTTGAGTTCATGCAAAGAAATGCACAGGTGGAGCCCTACTCTTGCTGTCAGGAGCTTATGTAGCGGGAAGAGGAAATGAGGTCAGTGGTTCACAAAGAACCTCCAGCGTAAGAGAAAGGAGAATTAGAAAAGTAGAGAAAAGGAAATGCAGAGTGAGCTGGACTGCCAAGGTGTAGCTTTATCTGGAAGGGCTAGTATTTCTCACTTGGGAACGCTCCAGTATGAGATATGACTGACTTCGTTTACCTGGCACCAGGGACAAAACCCACCACCTTGATTATTTAGCATACTTTAAATTAGAGATAAATTATTGTCACATTGACTCCAACTTTATAAAACATCTAATTTAGTCTACAGTTGAGGATGTGGCCTGATGTCTCTCCTCGTCTGGCAGACACCGGCTCTGAGGAAAGTGATGTCTGGGGCCCGGTTGCTCTCAAAGTCTGACAGATAAAGTTGGTGGGCACTGAACAGCACAAACACGGCAGGTTTGAATCCGGCTTCATTTGGTTCCTTGGAGGGAGTGCCTCCTGATTTGGTGACCTTGGGAAATCTGTCATGAGGCCTAAAACAAAAAGAAACATACACACACTGAAGCTCAATAATTTCCCCAGAAAGGAGGTAGGGAAATGGCATGCAAACACAGTAAGAAAAAATATGATGAGTGACGTCATCATGGTCAGCGCCTTGATTTATAATATTGGTTCCTTGCGTATGCCTGATAAATTAAGTCCAAATGGGGCACAGAAAACCAATTCCTTCCCCAGAGCCTTATCTTAAAACATCTTGATAAAGAGCACACTGTCACCAGGAAGGAGAAATGCGTGCCATTGAAGTACATTTCTGAACATCTCAAAAACTACCATCTTATCAGGGAGAATTTGTTTCTCAAACAGAAAATCAAATATGCCTTTGCAGGAACTCATTTTCTTTTCCTCCAATGACATGTAATCATTCTGCTTTTATTTGCCACGTTTCTCTTCCACGGATTTCCATGATGCCAGTTTCAAAATGTCTATTGTTGTTTTAGCTCACCAAAATAGAAATACGTTACTCCTAGTAAAAGGCCCGTTGCAATCATTTACATTCCTGCTAATGGAATAGAAATTTATATAAAAAAAATACTTTAAAAAAAAACCTTCCATATCACTCAACCCACAAGGTTCTATGGGCCCTTATTTCTATACTGAATATAACTAACTTCCTGGGCATCTGTTCTTAAAGGGAATGTTTCTCATGATAGCAGTAAAGGGCTCTATCAGAGGACAAATGGGCCAGTATCTTGTGGCCTCAAGCCCATTGTTTCCTGATGACCTGAAAAAGTCTGCGTTTTGGTCACCCATCTGATTGACGGGGACTTTCTCCAAATAGGGACGGCAATCGAACGCATAGTTCAAAGGTTTACTAGGATAACGAAAAGAGGAAATGCGAGAAATTGTTTTGTAAAATGAAGTAAATGATCCAGGTGTTTCTATCTTTCTGTGAAAGGCTGTTTGCTTGTCCCCAGTTCCCTGATGTCATGAGGAACCTGGGACACCAGCCTGAGCAGGAGGCAGGAATGTTGGAGGGAACCTCAGTGCCCTGGCCTCTCCAAAGGAAGATGATGGCCGGCTCTGCTCCCACTTGTCAGGACCCCAGCCAACCCCACCCAGAAGAAGAAGGTAGTGATCTCAAGTCACTTTGAGAGCTTCAAGATAAATCTGCGAGCTACACTGAGATATAAGATTAATGAAGATAAGGACTTTATCATATTCACATATCCTATTATATTCATATCCTATTCAGTACTGGAGTAGTACTCAGCACACAGTAAACACTAAAATATTTAATGATAGGAGGGAGCGAGGAAGGGAGGAAGGAAAGAAGGAAGGAAGGAAGGAAGGAAGGAAGGAAGGAAGGAAGGAAGGAAGGAAGGAAGAAGTAAAGAAGGTAGGAAGGAAGAAAGGAAAGAAGGAAGAAAACTCTCTGCAGGGAGAAATCTAGCAAGATATTCAGATTTCCTGGGTTGACATGTGTAATCACTACTGCTGCTTGAGTGACATGTGCTGATACAATCTACAAAAGGGGAGTAAAGAGGTTAGGATATTTATCAGCACCCCCACAGTTTCAGCTTAGAACCAGGGGTTGGGAGGACTTAAACTTTAAGGATGGTCTGACTTGGAGGCCGTGAGAAGAAGACATGAGGCATTGGTCTCCTCTACTCCTGTGCAGAGAGAACAAAGGCCGTAGCTCAGAGGAGGTGCCTTAACCAGACAGCCCCACAGAACCTGCTCTGAAGGAGCTCCCAGACTAGTAAAAGATCTACAGCTTGTACATAAGGTGCTGCAACACAGCTATAAAGGGGGATGAGCCCTAAGAGAGATTCCCATAGAAAGGGCTGTGGGCTGATGGTCACCCAAAAAGGGGACATCTGAGCCAGACCTGGAAAGATGACAGTGATTCAAGTTTAGATACCACACCTTGGCCCTTTCAGAGGCAGTCAGGTTGTCAGAGAGACAAACCTCATCTTCCTCCACCAAAGAGATGGCTGGAGTCAAGGGGTAGACAGTACTGGAAACTGCCTCAGAACCCCTGCCTGCTTGAGCTCCTCTATGTTCCCCAGCAGAGCTAGAAATGGTCATCCAGTTCCTGAATCGGAGCACAGCCTCCGTCAACATTTTACCCCTTTACAGCAAAGAGCCCCCAAACCTCACCATCGCCTTGGTTTGGGTTCGAGAGCGGACATCAATGGCTTGAATGGGAAGAAGCACAGAAGAGAAGTAGTCCAACTCATCCCAGTATCTTGGCCAGCATCTTAAGAGATCAAGTCTATCATTTCCTGATGACCTGAAAAGTTCTGTGTTTTAATCACACACCAGATTAACAGGGGCTTTCTCCACATAGGGGTGGCAATTTGATACATAGTGCTAAGGGTCACTGGGGTAATAAAAATAGGAAAGACAAGACTGCTTTGCAAAATGAAGTAAGTTGATTTGTCACCATCAAAGATCTGATAAGGTCTGGTATCTTTGTGACCCTTTGGATGGCATGTTAATGGAAAAAGATGTTGAGTTTGTGTTCTACCAGGCTCCTAAGATTTCAAACCTCAAGCACACTGTGTAGGGAAGCAATAAATGGGGGAATGGAAAGTGGGTTTTTTCTTCTGAGAAGGATGATGCGATGAGTCACTATTTAAATGAATCTGCAGAGCATTGCAAAGTCTTAAAATGGACCATTTAATTGTGAATATGGAGTCCTTAACATTAGAGTGTCTGGAAGAAGAGAGTCTCTGTGAAGTGATGGGAGGGAAAAGCTGCCATGTGACACTGGAGTGAGAACAAGAGCTCAAGATGTGAGGAGGAAATCGGTATGTTGAATTCTGAAATAAATTGCAGCCGTCAGGAGCTCTTCGCTATGCCTGGGAATGATGTGTCAGTGAGAAAGGCTCTGCAAGTGCTTTCTTGAGAATGGTGGGTGGATTCTTTTCACTTTTAGGAAAATACCTTGACCAAAAGAATGTCCTAAATGCAAAATCAATAGGAATGGATCATCCTAAGCCTCTTGCTTCTTCTTTTTTTTTTTTTTTTCTCCTACTGGAAATGGTTTTCTCCAGTGTTCGATGACCTGCTTCAGTAGAGTAAATATAGTGTGGGTTTAAGGCTGTGATTCTCAACCAGGATGATTTTGAGAGGACTTTGGGGACCAGAATTCAAAACAGAAAAACAGGTTCGCCATAGAAGATGGGTGGACATTTCTGCACAGTGAAGGACTATTTTTCTCCACTAACTTCGGTCCGTGAGGTGAGAGGCCTCCCTTCCCCTGGCCCCAAATAGAAGGTATATTGAAAGGAACTGATATGGCCACAACCCATGCTGTAGGAGACAAGGAGAGGCAGGTCCTGGGAGGCAGCCAAGAAGAGCAAGGAACCAAAAAGGCATCAGAGACAGAGGAGTCCAAGGAAAACTACTGGGAAGCTCGCTACCAAGTGGGAGGGAACGGCCACAGGTGGCGTCCTGAGAGACAAACACAGGGATGGTAAACTCAAATTCCCTTGGCCATCTGGTCTTGGGGAAGCAATAGAGTAGAATGGTTAGCATCAGGGATGCACTCCAGCCACTAGGGTTTACATCCCAGTTTCACCACTTACTGACTGTGTGACATTGGGCAAGATACTTGACCTTTCTGTGCCTCAGATGGTGTTTACTTTCCTTTAACCCTTTACTGAGGTTGATTGAAATTAACCTTAAAAAGTTACCCATTATTTAACAGAATCAAGAATTAATCTCAGGTCTTCTAACTCAATATTTGCATGTTTATTCCATGCCACACAAATGCTCCTAACAGGGATAGGTTCCTCACTGCTACTATGGACAATGGTATGGTAAAGGCAGGTGGGGAATCAGGAATCGAGAAAAAAGGAGGGGGTGGGGGAGGGAAGGTAACAGATAGTGAAAAGGAGGAGAGAGGTGATGCAATTAGATGCAAAATGAGAAGAAGTAATAAAATGAGCATCAGATATGGACAGAAGGAGAGAATGGTTGGTGATTAAAAGACACACTTATGCATCTTAGTGATGGGTGAAATGAGTCTTCTGAATTAAAGTATTTCTAATTTGAAAAACAATTTGTAGGCTATAAATGTTTATAATGAGTATAATTTGTTCAACTTATGTTAATAAAGTAAGACATAGTATTAGCCATTAAGAGATACTCTGCAGATTAACACAGTGATAATTAGTTTTTTGTTGGACCATAATCCATTCAAACATAAGTCATTTTTTCACTATTACAAATCAGAGACATTGAAGCTTCAGATAAACCTAAAACATAATCCTATCTATACCTGCACTATAATCTGAGTTTGAAATATAAAAGCAGAGTAACTCTTCCAGATTAAAGGAGACTAGAGAAAAATAATAATCAAATGCAGTACCTGATCCTTGATTAGATCCTAGCTTGAAAAAATAGCTAGAAAGTATATTATTGGGACAATTGGATAAATTTGACTAGAGACTGGGTATCAGATAATATTATCAGATGATATTATTGTATCAATGTGACTAAATTTTTTAGTAGAGTGATGGTATTGTCATTATATTAGAGGATGAGCTTGCTCTGGGAAGTACACACTAAAGTATTTAAAAGTAAAGTGTCATGAATTTATGCAATTTTGCAAATTTTGCAATTTATACACCTTTCAGGTAATTCAGCAAGAGCAAAACAATAATTGCACCTATACACAAAGATGAGGCAAAAAGTTAATCATTGGTGAATCTAGATTAAGGATATTTGGGTGTTCATTGTAATATGCTTTCCACTTCTCTGTAGGTTTTTAATTGTTCAAAATAAAAAGTATGGAAACATGCAGTTTTAATATTTACATGAAGTCAGAAATCCAGATGAAACATGGCTGAGATGGCTGAGGAAGTCCTAGTGAGAGTAGTCTACCTGCCCTGGATTCCAGGAGAGAGAGATGTAGGTAATCTATTCATCATCCCCTATTCAACCAAAGAGATGACCCTTCTACAACCTGGCTGATTCAATTTCGTGAATGACAACTTTTCCAGGGGACAATAGAAGTAGAAACCAGGAAAAAGTTTTTTTCTTTTCTAAATAGAGCAATTATATGAAATAAAGGAATTCAGCAATCTCCAGGAAACATACCCTATGTTACATAAATGATACAAATATCCTTAAAATCATGGAGGAAGCCAAAAGGAAATATGCAAATACAGAATTCCAGGTTATCAGTGCAGAATACTACCAGAGACTTCTCCCACTAAAAGCAATTGTGGGGCATAAAAGAGAAATGCATTCCTCAACATCTTACACTCTGTCTTCAGAAGCAGAACAAGATGAAAATCGTTAAAGAAAATAAGAAGTCTTAAGTTAACTCTCTGTCAGATTTTATTTTTTAGTCAGACTGCTGTTCCTCTAAATTGACATAGCATGTGAACTCAAGTGCACAAGGAGCATTTGAGCTACACAAGGACAAGGTGATGAGCTCATGAAAAGAAGAAAAGAAATGGAATCCAGAGATATTTTGCAAAACAGTTATATAGGATTTCATGGTGACTAAAAATCAGAAGATAAGAAAAATGAGTCAACCAATGATGACTCAAAAAATTAAGCTTTACTAATGCAGATGGTGGTACCACCGACAGAGAGTGGGAAATGAACAGGTGGGTGGATTGGTGGGTGGAAGGTGATAGTGAACTTGGCTTTGATAATTCAAGGAGAAAACTTCAATAAGCGGGGCGCCTGGGTGGCTCAGTTGTTAAGCATCTGCCTTCGGCTCGGGTCATGATCCCAGGGTCCTGGGATCGAGCCCAGCATCAGGCTCCCTGCTGTGCAGGAAGCCTGCTTCTCCCTCTCCCACTCCCCCTGCTTGTGTTCCCTCTCTCGCTGTGTCTCTCTCTGTCAAATAAATAAAACAAAATTAAAAAAAAAAAAAAAACTTCAATAAGCATTTAGAAATACTGCAACACTATCAAGAAGAGAACAAAAATGGAAAAGAAGATTTCAGAAATAGCACAGATGACACAGGACACTGCTGAAATTGTGCCTTGGGATGCATTGACTGAATGCTTTATACCTGCTTCATTCCACAGAAGATTTGAGGCAGTTTATACTAAAATGAACAAGATATCATTTATGAAATATTAATTTTGTATATAAAGGCATTTATTTTTAACTTCATCTTTTTCTTTTCTAAATAAAATAGTTTAAGTTTTTTCCTCAACCCTTATTCTAGATCCAAATTTTTATAGATCAAATGATATTCATTTTTAAACAAGTTGTTTATAGTCCTCTGAGTTGGAGTGCTAACACTATTTACCATTTGTGGTATTTTATATGTATGTTCTGTCTTGTCTCATTTTGCTGTGTTTTATATCATATAAGATATTTGAAGTCTAAATGGTAAGGATCATAGTAACAGCATTTGAAAATCATGATTGAAATTATGTGTGTACATAGATATTTTCTCCATGATGTATTCATACTTTTGCTCTTCCTTGGCTCTCCTCTGCTATCTTCTCAACAATGGCTAATTTTTTACAGATTTTTAGTGGAAAGTTTTGAAGTCAGTCTTCCTCCTCCAGGGTCTAATAAACTAAGTACATAGATGTGACTGTGACTTAAATAGTAATAATAATAGTGATGTGTCATGTAAGAGAATTAGTGGGTGGAATTGAGCAGGAATTTTGAGTTCTTTTCAGTTCAGTTTGAGTTTTAGAAGCTTATGTTGAACTGTTTTGTTTTTTTTTTTAAGATTTTATTTATTTATTTGACAGAGAGAGACACAGCGAGAGAAGGAACACAAGCAGGGGGAGTGGGAGAGAGAGAAGCAGGCTTCCTGCGGAGCAGGGAGCCCGATGTGGGGCTCGATCCCAGGACCCTGGGATCATGACCTGAGCTGAAGGCAGACGCTTAACGACTGAGCCACCCAGGCGCCACTGAACTGGGATTTTTTGTTGCTGTTGTTTACTAAAATGAGCATTGGGTTGGTAATAAGTGTTTATTGGGTTTTGTCCACTTACTGCCATTGATGATCCCTATATCCTTAAGCAAGCCTATTTTCATCATAACATGTGGGGGATGTAGAGTTTTAACAATGGCATTCATTATGCATTCTAAGGAATCCATGAGGATCCACTGTCTTGATAAGAGTATAGTGGAATCAGGGGCGCCTGGGTGGCTCAGTTGTTAAGCATCTGCCTTCAGCTCAGGTCATGATCCCAGGGTCCTGGGATCGAGCCCCGCATCGGGCTCCCTGCTCCGTGGGAAGCCTGCTTCTCCCTCTCCCACTCCCCCTGCTTGTGTTCCCTCTCTCACTGTGTCTCTCTCTGTCAAATAAGTAAAAAAAATCTTTAAAAAAAATTTTTTTTAATTAAAAAAAAGAGTAGAGTGGAATCAGAGATAAAGGGAGACAGAGAAAAAGAGGAAGGACTAGGAGCTGGTGACCAATGTATCATAGTCATGTAACATGACATTAACAATAGGGGAAACTAAGTGTGGGCAATATGGGAACTCTCTAACATCTTTTCACCTTTTTTTTTTGTAAATCTAAAGTTGTTCTAAAATATTCAAAGTTTATTTTTAAAAAGCTATGATTAATAAATTTTTTAAAATGTGAAAATTAAGGAAATAATGGAGAATTTCATAAGAATATCTGAATCATTAAAAAAAAAAAAAGAATTGGGGGCACCTGGGTGGCTCAGTTGGTTAAGTGTCTGCCTTCAGCTCAGGTCATGATCCCTGAGTCTTGGAATCAAACCCAACATTGGGCTCCCTGCCCATTTGGGAGTCTGCTTCTCTCTGCCCCTCTATCCCTCTCCCCACTCGTGCTCTCTCTCTCTCCCTCTCTCAAATAAATAAATAAAATCTTTAAAAATAAATAAATAAAAATAAATAATATTTTTAAAAAATAATCAAACGGCTAGAACAGTTTAGATAAACACAGCAATTTCAACACAGCAGAAAACAATATTTGCAAACAGAAAGGCAAATCAGCTGAAAACAACCAAAATGGAGCACAGAGAAAAAGAACATATGAAATAAGAGAGATGTGAGACATGTTTAATATGTCTATATATTTACAGTTGGAGTCCCAGAAAAAGATGACAGAGGAAAATGGGGGGGAAAATGTTCTAAGAGAAAATGGCTATTTTCCAAAATTGATAAAAACAAAACAAAACACCAACCCACAAATTAAAAAAGCCCAGAGAAACTGAACTAGGGTAAATACACAAGCAAAAGAAAATCATACCTAAATAATATTAAATCAAACTGTCAAAATCCAAAGAAAAGAGAACATCTTAAAAGAACCCAGAAAAAAGTAACATGACCATAATATATAAAGAACTCTACAATTCAAATAATAAGAAAACAAACTACCCAATTTTACAAAAGAGGAGGCAAAATACATGAAGAGGCATTTCTGAAAGAAAGATATACAAATGGCATGTAAGCCCATAAAAATATTCAACATATTTAGTCATTAGGAAAATACAAATTAAAACCATAATTAATAAACAGGACACACACATTAGAATGTATAAAACAAAAAAGAATGGCAATGGTACATGCTGATAAGGAAGTGGGACCACTGAAACCCTCATGCCTTGCTGGGAACAAATGCAAATTGGTACAGCCATTTTGGAGGATGGTTTTTCACAAAGTGAAGCAGACACCTACCATCTGACCATAAGGAAGTGCAACTATATGTCCACACAAAGATTTATACATGACTGTCCAGAGAACCTTTATTCACTGGAAAACCTAACACTGGAAACCAATTAAACATCTATCAACTAATGAATAGCTGACTAAGCTGTGGTAAATCCATACAATGGAATACTACTTGGCAACAGAAAGAAACTACTGAAATATACATCAAAAAGATCTCAAAGCATTATGTTCAGTGAAAGAAGTTAGCCATAAAATGCTACTTACTTTACTGTTTATATGAAATGCTAGAAAAGGCAAAACTATAGTCTCATAAATTAGATCAAGTGGTTGAAAAGGGTCAGATGTGGAGAGAGGGGGTTGATTGCAGAGATGCACGAGAAACTCTTTGAAGTAATGGACATGACTGTGTCCATTTGAAGAATCTCTAAATCATATATTTTTATTGTATGTAAGTTAGACTTCAATAATGTGGGTTTTTTTTTTAAGTATCATCTTCAGAGAGCAACAATAATGACAGCTGACTGCTCAAAACAAATGGGAGAAACAAGAACCAATAGAATATTTTTAAACTACCAGAAGAAAATAACTCTCAACCTAGAATTTTATACTCAGCAAAAGTACCCTTCAAAACTAAAGGCGAAATAGACACATTTAGACAAAGAACAACCGGAAAAATTTTTCATCAGTAGAACTGCATTAGAAGCAAAACTAAAGAGATTATTCAGGCAGAAGGAAAGTGATCCCATGTGGAAAAGTGGGAATAGAATATGGAATAAAGAATACCAGAAAAGGTAATTATGTGGCTAAATGTACGTTAGTACTGACTATACAAATCAATAATTGCATTAAAATGCATGACAACAATGATGCACAAGAAGGGATGGAAGTGTAAATGGAATCAAAGCATTCAAAGGTTCTAGAAGTATTGGAGAAATGGTAAAATTAAAAATTTTAATAGACTAGGGGCACCTGCCTGGCTCAGTTGGTAAAGCATGTGACTCTTGATCTCCAGGTCATGAGTTCAAGTCCCACATTAGGTGTAGAGCTTACTAAAAAATAAAAAATTAAATTAAAATTTTAGCAGACTGAAAGCAAATGAATGTTGTTGAACTCTAAGATAAACACTAAAACTATAGTAAAAGTATGCATAATTTATGTGTTAAAAGAAGTGAAATGGGTTAATAAGAAATTATTTTGACTAAAAGAAGACAAGAAAAAGGAACATACATTGATGGGCCAAATTAAAAAATGAATAGGAAGATGGTATAAATCTATATTAGTAATTGCATTAAATATAAATGGGTTTAATACCCTGAGTAAAACTAAGATTATCTGATCAGGGTAGGCAGGGATGTGCAGGATAAATTAGAGGACACAGAGATTGACGGCAATTGATGTAGTCCCAGCTGTAAGGGGAAAAGAATTCATTCTAGTTTGTAGGATCACTAGCTCCTGGCAGCTTCTTCACTCATACCAGATAAAATGATCTACTCAGCCCTCTGGGATGGTAGGCCAAGTGGGGGTTTCTACTAGGGCTAGATGGAATAGGAATGTTGATGGGTAGCAATGGAGTGAGAAGATCTCTCCAGCATAAGTTTCTTGTCAATACTTATTTTCCGCTTGGGGATCCATCTTAGGACCAAGACTTGTCCTTGGATACCTCTCTCTCAGGGACAGAAGAGAGTCAACAGACTTAAATGTGAGGGGAGGGGTAAGCACACAGATGGAAACACCCATACTGGTGATATCTGAGCTGGGGGCAGTTAGGTGCAAATGCTGATTATACCATTTTGTTTGTGTCTGCTTCACGTGTTTGTATTAGGAGATCCAATGCAAAAGGGTTTGTTCTACAGATCTTCCTTGTATAAGTTACCTGTTTATTGTGTCCCCAGTGAAATCACAAGCATCAAGGTCACCAGGGTTATCTCCCCTACTTGCTTTTATTCTTATTCAGCAAACGTAGACGGTCAAGCAAACTTGGAGTTTACAGTTGCTATTCTTGGATACATTGATTCTGTGTTAGACTAGGTCACCTGAAAGACCAAGCAAATTCCCTAAAGACTAAGCCCTCAGGACTGAGCCTTGGGCTTCTGCCATCATAATCCCCTGCCACTCTGTAAACTACACATATCTTCTGTGGTTATTGTGCCTTTTTTTTTCAGAAGTTTTCTGGAGAACCCAATCTAGCACTCTTTGCTCCTTGATTGATTACATACAACCTACATGTGTAATGCTTAAATACATGCCTGAATTAAGAGTTTGACAGAAAGATGGATACCTACACCACAGTAATTTGACCCTTCTTGAGTTTCAATCCCAATTGTGGGTTGTTGTGATGTCATAAACCCACACAAGTACCTGATAAGAAAAAAAAAACCCTAAATGCCTTGTTAAGATGATGTAATCTGTGTTATACATTGCCTCTTTAATGAAGAATCCTGGACAAATTCCTGTCTGATTTTAGAATCAAAAATAGCTGTAGTTTTCCTGAGCTGTTACATTCATTTTTATCTCATGAACACTTCAGTGTGCTGTCCTAATTTCCTTTTTCACCCTGACCACTAGAACATTGTAGTGGGCACTGATTGCTGACAGATACCCGGCTTTTCTTTTCTTTTTTTTTTTTTAAAAATATGGAACGCTTCACGAATTTGCGTGTCATCCTTGCGCAGGGGCCATGCTAATCTTCTCTGTATCGTTCCAATTTTAGTATATGTGCTGCCGAAGCGAGCACTACCCGGCTTTTCTTCTTCCACATGAAACACTAGGCTTCTCAGCTGTCTTGTGGGTGGGCTCATGAGAGGACTTCTGGCCAATGAGAGAGTAGAAGCAACATAACCGAAGCATTTGATTGCTAGTGCAAGAGCTTCCAAAGCTTTTTCCCTTTGCCACAGTGAAGGGCAGTATGAGTGTCGTGATTGCTCCATTACTTTACAAATTAGAGACAAGAGTGCGGAGCAGGACTCCAGGTCACCAGCAGTGGGTGTGTAGCGTAAAAGAGACACTAAAGCATAGTTATTATGAGCTCCTGAGATTTGGGGATTCCTTTAACCATAGCATAACCTAGTCTACCCAGATTAATGTAAACATGTACAGCCAACTCTACAGTCCATCAATGGCAGGATGGTTGATTGTTATTTTGTGTATTTCTTGATCGTTTTTGCCTCACCCTTGTTTGTCTTTTATCTTTGAACACAGTTTAACATATCCAATCTCGTCATATTTTATGCATCCTCGTAAGCCATTTTTGAGAATAGGTTGGGGATAAATAAACAAGGTAAAATAATGGTTTGTAAGAACACTGGAAAAGACATCAATACAAGTTGGCTATGCAGGATAAACAGATTTTAAGCAGGCAGATCTGGAAATTCTCTTCTAGAAGAGCAAATACATAAGCATAGACCCAGCAGCTGTATTTCCAGAGGGATACACTAGAGGGCGTGTGGAGTTTGGCCTGCAGTGAGTGAGGACACTGTCAGTAAGAGTGTACCAGGAAAGGCTATTGTCCAGGAATTTTGGTGACAGTCTTTGTCTATTTTTCCATATTTGAAATTTAAGAAATCTGGATTGATTGACTTACATATTATGCAAAGTCGGTTGTAGGCAAATTGATTTAAAAAATGGAAGTTTGCCTGTCTGTAATATTGTTTTATTATAAAATCCAGAATTGAAGGGCATCTTACTTAGAGTTTTATAGAGCCTGTTCACACGGGAATTTTCTTCCAGTGCAGAATTTTACCCAGACTTGCTCAATGTTTTGGTTTGCTGTTTTTGGTTTTGTTTGATTTGTTTTCTCTTCCCTCAAAACCAACAAGCCTTGGCTCCCACTTCCTAGGACAGGCGTGCTAAATGGCAAGTTCATTAATCTGGCAATCTAGTTTGAGATAAAGTATAATGGCTAATGATACCTTATTACTAACCACACCTACCTATCCAGATAGAATTATGGTTGGGGTGTGTGTGTGTGTGTGTGTGTTTGTGTGCGTGTGTGTGTGTGTTTAGAGAGAGAGAGAGAACAGGGAGGAGGAGTTGTGTGCAGAGGGGGAGGGAGAGAGAAGAGAGAATCTTAAGCAGGCTCCATACCCAGTGCAGAGCACCCCACCCCCGCCCCCAACAGGGCTCAATCTCCTGATCCTGAGATCATAACCTGAGCCAAAATCAAGAGTTGGACGCTTAACCAACTGAGCCACCCAAGTGCCCCTAGAATTATGTTTTTAACTGGCTCTAACTCCAAAATCGAAATCCCCTTTGACTACTGAGATAAGTGTGGGAGTTGCTTTAGGCAGAAGGGCTTCCAAGTATGAGTAACATAACCCACTTCCCATATGTACTCATGTGCCTAAAATCATAGCAATTTATCCATCACCCAAGACAACAGTTCCACTCTCAGGAGAATTACTACTCACACAGCAAGCTGAATAGCATTAAATATTTTATGGGAGAATTTTGTTATTCAGATCCTCAGTGTGAGGATAATGCTTCTGGAATTTGGGTATGTTATGAACTATTGTGTGGTTGTTTAAATCTTTGATAATAATAAGAAGAATTGGATACAGGGTTGAAATGCATTTGATCATTTCCAAACATTCTTTCAGTCAATAGTTTCAACCTTCTGTCTTTTGGCAAAGAGTATGGGAAAAATGAAAGGATACAGATTTTGGAGTCAATAAATCTGGAATTAGACCCAGACTACCACATTATCCTGAATTTTATTTTCCTCAACTGTAAAATGGGAATATCAATACACATCTCAAGGATTTGGGGGAAGCTTTATGTCTTATGAAAAGTACCTAGAAATAAGGGAGCCTCTGTGGTCCATTTAGTTAAGCCTCTGACTCTTGATCTCAAGCTCAGGACTGGATCTCGGGCTTGTGAGTTCAAGTCTCATGTTGGACTCCATGCCCAGCATGGAGCCTACTTAAAAAAAAGAAAAGTAACTGGAATATGTCAAGTAAATGTTCACTTTATCTTTTCCATCAAATCTTTTGTCAGATATAGGAATCATGAACAAAATTAATTTATTTAAATTGCATTTCTAAGATACAGGGTTGAAATGACATTTCTAGTTAATACTTGTAAAGCAAAACAGCTGGTGGAGAATACTAATGGTGAAATGCCCGAGATTGACAGAATGGATGTGGGTTTGGTGTGACCCAGTGAACAATCAACATTTCTGACATCTGTCCACTATCTCAGGTCTCAGCATCTGGTCCCCCAGTAGGAATGGGTCACTACAGAACACTCTGGCTAGGAGCCTTCAGCCTCTCACATGAGTCATTATTCTTATCTCAATTTTATCATTGCCCACATGATTGCACATAAAAAGGAATTAAAATTTAGCGTAGAATAGACAATATAGTTAAAACTCTTATGTTACTTGGACATGATCTAAGTTTCATTTTTTTTTAAATTAGTCTTTTTAGGGGCTCCTGGGCGGCTGACTCTTGGATTTGGCTTCAGTTGTGATCTCTGGGTTGTGATCTCGGGGTCATGGGATTGATCCCAAATCAGGCTCTGCGCTCAGCATGGAGTCTGCTGGAGATTCTCTCCCTCTTCCTCTCCCTCCCCCAACTCATGCTCGCTCCTCCCCCAACTCATGCTCACTCTCTCTCTCAAATAAATAAACAAAATCTTTAAAAAATATTAGTCTTTTCAGCAGAATAACAAACTAAGGAAATGTTTGCTTTTAGGGACATTTCCCAGGTTATATATTATTTCAGTTTTTGCCAAAAAAAAACTATCTGATTATATCAATTATCATAAACCAACATTTTCAAATTAACTAGTTAAGTTTAACATGTTATTTTTTAACTAATTAGAATATGTAGAATATGTAGCCAGAACCAATAAAACGGCAATAGGTATATGTGATGAAAAAATATATATATGAAGAACAGTTTCTATTACAAGTGCCTGCTATAGGATGTGCCTTTTAGAGAAAGTTATTAGTCTAGAAAATGATAACTGAAATGTCAGCAATTATAACAATCTAGACCAGAGTGATTACAAAGGGAAATATAAAATTCCATGAAATCCCTGATTATCTACACCTAATTCTTATTGAGTTGTGGCTTGAGTGTTAATACTCTTTGCTACAAATCTTTTCATTCATTTCCTGGAGCCTACACGGATTGGATTGGGGGCTGGGTGCTGGGTGACACATTCTCTCAGGAGTTTCTGTCTTGGGTCTCAAAATCATTCTGAAAGAAGAATGACTTTCATCTTCCTTACTTTAGAGGGACACACAGCTCTGGCCAAAGTAGTAATTTCCATGACCATCCTATTAAGCTGCCTTGTTTGAACCAGAGATAATGGTCAAAACTGATTAAAATACAACACTTCACGCGCATTCCCCTGGGTTTCACTGTAAAATATAATTCTGTGCATTTCAAATTTATTTAGTTAAGTTTTTATAGCTAAATTTTCTGAGATGTTTTTCTTTTGCTAACTTGTATCATTTTAAATCACAAATATATTATTAAATAAGGTTAAACAAAGCTATTTCAGAGAGTAATCCATTCTGTTTATCTAGTTTGTCATCCTTTTTAATTTCTCCAAAGAACTAGAAGGCTGAATTGGCCCTACTCTAAGGACAAACTCCCTGGACCTTGTTCTGAGTTCTCACTGTCTTCTTTACCCCTCTCCAACTCCTCTCCCCCACACCTCCTGGATATTTTGTTCCTTTGTCTTTTTAACCTTGGGAGATTAGCAGAAATTGCATGAATACCTCAGCTATTCTGAGCAAAGAAAATAGATAAGCTGCACAATATGGGGAATGAGAGGAAGAACCTTGGAGAAAGAGGATACAGTTGTAAGGGTGGGAGAAGATGGCTAAGTCTGGAACAGGCCAGAAGAAAGGCCAGCTCAGCTACCACATGGAAATAAGCACACAGGGGAGCTAGAAGGTGAAAAACAAACTTCCTTTAGGGCTGAAGAGAGGGAGAGCCCAGCAGGCTGGTCAGGGCCCCAGGTACTGCATCGAGAAAAGGGCCACTGTGTGGGGGTTAAGGTTTGGGGTGAGCCGAAAGAAGGAGTAACCCAGGGTCAGTATTCTCAGGTTGTCAGTTGGCTTTATTATCATGAAAGACAAGAATAAAACTAGTAAGGCCAATGAGGCCAATTCTGAGATCCCTGGCCTCCCTCGGTATGGTAAGATTTACAGAACATCTTGTAAACCCCCAATAACCTTGTCCTCCCCCAATAGTGTTCTCAATATCAAAGCCCATTTTGCTATATTTTAGGATGTGAGATCAGGGCTCTCTAGACAAGGAATTTACTACTCTACCTCCCAAGCATCTCCATAAAACGGGAGAGATCAGAGGAAGAAGGGGAAGGAGAGCCTCAAGAGCTAGTTGATGGGACCCAAGGACTGGGAATGATGGGCACCTAGTCAATAAAGACAAGGGTGAGAGCACTTAAGTGAAGGAGAGGACTATGTGGAGAGGTGGTACAGGGACAAATCTCCACTGATGGCACCCACATGTGTTTTTCAGGAAAGCAGAAATCAAGGTCATCTGTCGAGAATAAGGGGAGAGGAGTTCAGGGGGGCTGAGCAGACTAATGATGGTTCATTATTATCAATAGTGTTCATCACTTAAAATCTTAAAGTATTTTTTAAATAAAAACTAAATATTTAATTTATCCTGGCCTGGTGGGTCACTAGCATAGAGACAAAAGAAAAAAGTTATCTCTACATCAAGTCATCTAACTAGGCTGAAAGACTCTAGGGACTACTGAGAGTATAGGTTTAGGAGAGAGAAGCAGAAAAAGCACTGGAACATTTATAAGAAAAACAAATGGGGTTAAAATTAGGGCTGAATGAAATGGTTGCAGTTTTTTGTTTTTTGTTTTTTGTTTTTTGTTTTTATTGTTTCACTACTGTGTAACACAAACCTAGTATCATATAATCCAGTTCATAGAGAAACAAGTAAAACACTGTATAAATATTTACCAAAATCACACCAGAAAGAAATGAAATGTTATTGAGATGATATGTATATATTTCTAGAAAATGCATATTTGCTGCTTTTTATTTTCATCTTCTATAAGCAATGGCAGCACTGAGAGACTTTGAACATACGGTCTCAACCAATTCATATTCTATTCTCATTGGATATTCCTGGATCACAGAGAGATTGTTAAACTCATCTGGTACATTTTGATTTAGGAAAACAAAACAAAAATACTCACCACCATCACACTATCCTGTAACCCTCAAAACCTCTTCTTCCTTTTCTGTTAACCTTTTTTGCCTTATTTCATTATGAAGGAGAGCCCCAAGCTTGAGGTTTTAGGTCCCCAAACACCAAAATCTAGGTATAGGATCTTGAGCCAGTGGCCCAACTTGCTTGGGCTTCCATCTTCCTATTAACAAAAATTTAAAAGGCCCCAGGTCTGGTTCTCTGTCTAGGACATTGGGAAGATATCCCTAAACCTCTGCCCTGCCTAGAGGCTTTGTTCTGACTCACAGGAGAGCTGAGAATCATGAGACTAATCTTTACAGCTGAGAAGGCAACCTGGATTCTTGGACACTGCAGAGTAAAGATCCTGAGCTTAGGTCCTAGGAGATGAGACTTGCTGTCTGAAAGGACTTCTGGAGATTCAGAGTCATTTAATGGAAATATTAAAGCAAATGTGACCTTATCCTGTATTCACAGGACTGGGACATCTGGGCCACATATGCCTTATCTCATTTAACTTTATAACAGACCAGTGAGAAAGGAATTACCATTCTCAAATTATAGGCAAGGAAGCTGGGATGTGATGAGTCAAACGTCTTCTTCAAGATCATCCAGTCGAAAGTGCAGAGCTGAGGTTCTAACCAGCAATTTCTCAGAACATTCTTTTTGTCCTGTAGGACCACTCTGCTTCATAGAGGCCCTCTGTCCGGGAATATTGAGCTAGCATATTGTTAAAATAGAAGATTCATACTTGCTATTGCTTTTTGGTTGGTTTTTAACACTTCAGGCACAACCGTATATCCCTTTGGATATTTACATAATTATTTATGTGTTTGCTTCCTGCTCTGAACTGTAAATTTTTCAAGGATAGGGGCTGTGTCATACTCATCATCAGCTCTCCAATAGCAAGGAGGATTTTTCCAACAAAGTGTTTGCTGAGTGACTTGCTGCGTATATGAATGAGTAAATGAATGAATGAATGAACATGCAAGTGTGCGTTTTATATCCCTTGTTAATATGTGCAATTCTGACAAGTTGTGGAGAGTAACTCTTTTTGATTTCTCATAGCCCCCAACATAGAGCTCAGTAAATGATGCTTGATGAAATGATTAAATTTTTTTGATTGAAATTTCTGGTATGATCTTAAGTTCACTGACTTTTGAATTGTTTCCTTTTAAGTGCATGTTGCACCATATTAGTTGATGTCAATACACTACAAATCAAGAACAATATTAAGAAGACTCTGTAAGAGAAGCCAATAGTTAGGATAAGTAACATTAAATAAAATATAGTTTCCTACATGGTCCAGCTGTTCCTATAAGAGCTTCTACTTTCTGTTACTTCAAATAGCAAAATATCTGGTCACTCACCAGGAATTAGAGATTCTGTACTAGTAATTGCATACAACTTATTTTTTAGAATAATCCCTATTTCATAGAGTATGTATTTTCTTTATTCTCTTTTTAGAAAATCACTATTCTCACTAATTCACAATTAACATCACAAAAATTCATGTAAGGGGCCACACAAACATTTGCCCAGCCCCAAATTCCACATGGCCTCAGTTAACTCCTCTACAGGAAGAGCATCCCCTGCCATTTTCCTTCCTGGGGGGCCCCCCCCCCCCGGAGAGAAATAGAGAGCCCAGGGCTTTGGGGGTTTGGGCAGAGGGAGAAGGAGAGAATCTTAAGCAGGCTCCACACCCAGCATGGAGCCCGAACCAGGGCTCAATCCCATGACCCTGAAATCAAAAGTCGGAGGCTTAACCAACTGAGCCACCCAGGCACCCCTCTTTTTTATTCAATTTAAACTTCTTTGTTAGGTTAACCCATCTGCAAACCTGCCCTGCTTCAGCACCTCATTGAAACCCTCCCAAAGCTCAAGGTCACTCGGGATCTGGGCTCACTCCAAAATCTCTCATCTCATGGTAGCCAGGACCAAACTGCTCTTGGTATGTCTAAGGGGCTTCCTCCAGCTTCTAGTCAGGATGTCAAACCTTGAGGGCTCAGCTTTTATTCCTCTACTGTAGGCCCCAGGGATGGCAGGACAGAACCTACACCTGGAATCGTTGCCATCCGGGCCATCAGACCTGGCTGCAAGGGTGCGGTACCAGGTGAGCTCACTGGAGAAAGTAGGACCATATTGGTGGCTGAGCTGCTCATGCTGTCCTGGGGACCGCTCTCACCTGAGCATACAGCTGTCTAGGGCATTGTCTAGGGTACCAGGTGAGCTCACTGGAGAGAGTAGGACCATATTGGTGGCTGAGCTGCTCGTGCTGTCTTGGGGACCGCTCTCACCTGAGCATACAGCTGTCTAGGGCATTGTCAGTGGGCATTGCAACTCCTCAATAATTTGGCTCCTAGAAGTGTGCAACTCCCAGTGTTCCTTTATTTTTCAACCTTCATCAAACTTCTATTGGGTACTCCGTGATATAAAGTCAACCCCCTATTTTTACTGCTTATAAAACCCATATCATAAAGACAGACTTTTCTTATATAATTATGATACAAGTCACTCAATGTTCCCTTCCTAGATTTTATTTAAAATATGAACGTAGTCAGTTCAAATATGTCTCAAAACTGATTTTTATTTCAAAAAATTAAATGCAAGCTGTCCTTTAGAAGCAGTCATCATATCTTACACCATTATATCTGAACTTTCAGTTTTATCAAAGAGCTTCTTTCCTTCAACAGTAAGGTAGGAACAGCTTACCAACATCCTCAGCCTCCAGCCTTGCTAAGAAGATTAAGGGTTCTTTCATATAAAATCTCCATCTCAATGTTTTCGTGAACTGTCAACTTCTCTATATCCCTTTGTTCATCTTTTCCAAGGATAACTCCTCTCTGTTCCAGATTCCTTCCCTCCAGCTGTGCCCAGACAGCCTTCAGCTTTTTCCCTTTTGTCTACAAATTGCCTCCGGTCTATTCTGTGCCGAAACAAAGTTTTCTTCTCCCTTTTTTCATGTTTCCATTTACTGGTATTTGTCTTCTTTCTGCTGCTGTTAAACTACTTGAAAAATTAGTATGAACTAAGCTCTTATCTTTACTTCCTCAACACCCACTCACTTCTTTAAAGTAACTTTTTATTGCTGTATAACACATATACATAAAAATGCACAAACAGGGGCGCCTGGGTGGCTCAGTCGGTTAAGCGTCTGCCTTCGGCTCAGGTCAAGATCCCAGGGTCCTGGGATGGAGTCCCGCATCGGGCTCCCTGCTCTGCGAGGAGCCTGCTTCTCCCTCTGCCTGCCGCTCCCCCTGCTTGTGCGCTCTCTCTGTCAAGTAAATAAATAAAATATTTTTTTTAAATGCGCAAACTGCCACTTCACTACTCAGTAGAATGGCTGCTATCCAAAAATATATATATATATCAGAAACAATAAGTGTTGGCAAGGCTGTGAAGAAACTGGAATCATTGTGCACTGTTGGTGAGGATGCAAAATGGTATTGCTCCTGTGGGAAATAATATGGAGGTTCCTAAAAAATTAAAAATAGAATTACCATGTGATCCAACAATTCCACTTCTAGGTTTCTACCCCAAAGAATTGAAAGCAGGGTGTTGAAGAGATATTTGTGCACCCAATAGCTAAAACATGGAAGCAAACAGTGTCCATCCACAGATGAATGGATAAGCAAATTGTGGTATACAGTGGACTAGTATTCAGCCTTAGAAAGGAAATTTCTACAACATGGATGAACCTTGAGGACAATATGCTACATGAAATGAGCCCAGCCACAAAAGACAAATACTGTATGATTCCACTCACATGAGGCACTTAGAATAGTCGAAAGCATAAAGGCAGAAAGTAGAATGGTGGTTGTCAGGGGTTGGGGGGATGAGAGAATGGGGAGTTACTGTTTAATGCATACAAATTTCACTTTGACAAGACAAAGAGAGTTATGGGATTTGGATGGGGTGATGATGGTTGCACAACAATGTGAATGTATTTAATACCACTGAACTGTACACTTAAAAATAATTAAGATGGTAAATTTTATGTCATTTTACCACAATAAAAAAAAGAGAGAGAAATGCTCACACCATAAGTATACAGCTCAATGAATTTCCACAAAGTTTGAATGAAACTGTGTAACTGCCACCTTGATCAAGAAACAGACACCACCAGGGGCTTTTGGGTGGCTCAGTTGTTAAGAATCCGACTCTTGGTTTCGGCTTGGGTTGTGATCTCAGGATCATGAGATCAAGCCCCACGTCAGGCTCTGCTCGGCGTGGAGTCTACTTGGGATTCTCTCTCCCCCTTTGCCCCTCCTGCTCAGGCTCGCTCTCTCTCTAAAGTAAATAAATAAATTTTAAAAAAGAAAGAAAGAAAAGAAAGACACCACCAGCCCCCCTGGGACTCCTTTGCTCCCTGTCCTGAGAACTTCCTCAACCCAAAGCAAACCACTCCCCTGAATTCTGTTAGTATCAGTGTTGCCTGTTTTGAACTTTATAAAATGGAATCCTGAAAGTAAACATTCCTTTGTGTTTGACTTTTTTGCTCAACATTATGCTTGAGATATTCATCTCTGTTCCTGCATATAGCAGTTGTGAGTTCATTCTCATTGCCGTCTAAGTCCTATTCTTTAAATGTATCTGATTTATCTGTGCTTTCTACAATCAATGTTTGTTTCATTTTTGGATTATGATCAAGGCTACTTTAAAATATCTTGAACATGCCTTTTGGTGTTATGTGTATAACCTTCTGTTGGATAAGTACCTAGGTGTGGAAGGGCAATTTCTCGTACATAGTAGGTACTCAAGTCAATGAAAGAATGAATGAATGGTGGGAGGGAGGGAGGGCAGGAGGGAAGGCAGGAAGGAAGGAAGGAGGGAAGGAAGGAAGGAGGGAAGGAAGGAAGGAGGGAAGGAAGGAAGGAAGGAAGGAAGGAAGGAAGGAAGGAAGGAGGGAGGGAGGGAAGGAAGGAAGGAAGGAGGGAAGGAAGGAAGAAGGGAAGGAAGGAAGGAAGAAAGGAAGGAAGGAAGGAAGGAGGGAAGGAGGGAAGGAGGGAAGGAAGGAAGAAAGGAAGGAAGGAAGGAAGGAAGGAAGGAAGGAGGGAAGGAAGGAAGGAAGATTAAAGAAGACTTGCACACTTCTTGTTCAGCTTATTAGATAGTTTATGTTACTACCTGATACTGTGAATGAAGCATTTCCATTACATTTTCCAAGTCGATAGTATTAATATATTTTTAGTGACAGATTTTTAATGTTGGTATCCTATCTGGTTATCTGACTAAACTGTTTTTATGATACATAATTATTTTTATTTTAAAACTAAAGTGGTATAATTTGTTGAGTATTTTTTTATTATTTTATTTTTCATCATAAGTGCACTCTTTAATCCCCATCACCTACTTCACCCATCCGCCCACCCACCTCCCCTCTGGTAACCATCAGTTTGTTCTCCATAGTTAAGAGTCTGTTCCTTGGTTTGTCTCCCTCTCTTTTTTCCTTTGCTCATTTGTTTTGTTTCTTAAATTCCATATATGAGGGAAATCATATGGTATTTGTCTTTCTCTTACTGACTTATTTCACTTAGCATTATACCCTGGAGATCTATCATGTTGTTGCAAATGGCAAGATTTCACTCTTTTATGGCTGAATAATATCCCATGTAATTATTTTTATTTACTTGTATTTTATAGATAGACAATCCAAAAACTATGCAAATAATGACAGATTTCTCTCTCCCTTTCATATTTCTTCTGCATTTCTTTTTCTTGCCTTCTTGCAGCAGACTAGGAATTTCAGTAAAATGTTGGTTGTAAAGGTGATGAAAGGCATGCTTGAATTTTTCCTGCCTTTTGGGTAAATTCTTTTAATGTTTCAACTTAATGATGACAAAGGAGTTATGGGTTTTAGACAGATTTCTATTTTTCAAGGTTTGGAAGCTTCCTCCTATTCCTAGCTTATTGAAACTTTTGATTCAGAATGAGTGTTGAAATCTAGCAAATGATTTTTTTTTTTTTTGCATCTTTTGGGATGATCACATCTTCTTTTAATTTGTCTACTGTCTAATTTGATGTAGGTTTTTCCATCCTTGTATTTCTAAAAGTTATATTATTTTAGGTCTTACATTTAAGGCTATGATCCATTTTAAGATAACTTTGTGTTAACCAGTGTGAGGTGTGAGGTAAGGGTCTAAGTTCATCTTTTTGGATGTGGATATCCAGTTCTCCTAGCGCCATTTGTTGAACAGACTCCTTTCCTCAGTAAATTACCCTAACACCTTTCTTAAATCAGTTGTGTAGAATATAAGGATTTCTTTCTTGGGTCTGTTCCATCATTTTGTAGTTTCTATGTCTATTCTTATTGCCAGTTCCATGCTTTCATGATAGCTGTAGCTCTATGGTAAGTTTCAAAATCAGAAAGTGAAAGCTCTCTAGTTTTATTCTTCTTTTTAGAAGTTTTTTTTGTTTTTTTTTGGCCAATCTAGGTATTTTCATATAGATGTTAAGACTGTCAATCTCTAAAACAAAAACAAACCCACAAAAACCTGCTGGAATTTTCAAAGGAGTTAAATTAAGTCTATAGCATCTTTTCATTTCTGATACAAATCCTGCTTGGCGTGATTCTTTTAATGTACTGCTGGTTTTATTTGCTATTATTTTACATATGATGTTAAAGGGCCACATAATTTAAGTAAACTATCATTTTTTTCCTTCCTTCTTTTCAAATGAATCTTTGATCTATTATTGATCAGTATTAGTATCTGTACTCACTAGCTGAGAAATTTTCCATAGTTTTGTATGTTAAGAACTCTTGAAGTCATTCTACTAAAACTACAATGAACTAAATTGTTTACTATCCTTTTGTTCTTGATCAGATATATCAGGCATGATTATCTTATTAGGCTTTCCAAAATATTATCTATTTTTAAGTTAAGTATACTGATACTGAATTTGTCCTCCATCTCATTGAATTCTGCTATTTTATACTTATCTCAAGAGTTGTTGTGTAATATCCTCATCTTTATTCATTTCCTTGTTTCTAGTTTATAATTTTTACTTTGTTTTCCTCTTGAGCCTAATAGTTATCTTTTTGTTATTAATAGCACTGCATTCTCACCAGTGACTGGTCTGTAGAATCTGTGTTTTTTTGTTTTTGTTTTTTTTTAGAGAGAGGGAGAGAGAAAGAGAGAGAGCATGCAAGTGGGGTGGGGGAGGGGCAGAGGGGAAGGGAGAGAGAGTATCTCAAGCAGGCTCCAATGTGGAGCCTGACATGGGGCTTCATCTCATGACCCTGAGATCATGACCTGAGCTGAAGTCAAGAGTTGAACGTTTAACCTACTGAGCCACCCAGGCGCCCCTAGAATCTGTGTTTTTAAGAATTTATTGCAATTTTGTTTATGGTTTAATTTAACCTACTTTTTAACATTCTACATAGGCTTAAAAAACTATTATGCATTGGGCCAAAAGTCTATTTAAATCCAAAAGATCAAACTTGTTAATTGTGCTATTCAAATTCTATACATCCATACCTAATTTTTTTTCTCTTTGATTTATTAGTTCATGAGATGTATTTTTTTTTAAAGATTTTATTTATTTATTTGACAGAGAGAGAGAGCAAGAGCAGGAACACAAGCAGGGGGAGTGGGAGAGGGAGTTCAAGAGATGTATTGAGTTTCCCACAATAGTTGTGGGTATATCACGCTTTTAATCTCTATTATTTGTTGCTTCATTTAACTTAATGATGTGTGGTTAATTACATATTTATAGTAGATATATTCTTGATTGATTTCTCTCCCATTAGAGAATCAATTTTTGTCCCATATAATACATCTTACATTGAATTCTATCTTGTGTGGTGCTGCTATTACTACTCTTGCCCTTTATTTTTGTTAATGCTTATCTAATATATCTTATCCATCCCTTTGATTTATACCTTGTTCTGTCATATTTTCAGGAGTGCTTCTTGAAAACAACCTATAACTGAACTCAGATTACATACTGAACCTCTCTGTGTTTTATTAGGAAAACTTAACCAATTAATTCATAATGCTGTTATTAATGATGTTCCTGGACTTAATAATGTCATTGTATTACTTTTCTGTACTTACTGGTTATTATTTTTTTCTTTCTTTCTTTTGGGGGGGTTCTTTTTGTTTCCTTTTGTCTTTTGTTAGATTAATGGATGATTATTTGTTCCATATTTTCCTATTTTGTTGGGAAATTGTTCATCCTAAAGCCTTTCATTTCTTACATACATATTTTCCTAACATGCATTTTATTTTCTAGATTTAGAATATTCTTGTCATCTTCATGTAAAGCAAGAACATTTAAACACTTTCACCTCCCTCCAACCTGTGTAGCTTGTTGTCTGAGAGGGAAGCCTCCCTGTCACTCCCATTCATTGGTATCTCTCTGACATCCTGTCTATCCCTGGAGCTCAGCACCCACCCTGATGCTTTCCTTTGTGGACAAAAAGCTCTGTTGTCCATGGTTTTGTAGAAGGAGGGAAGGTCAAATTATCTTACAGCTCAAGATGCAATTCTCCAGGAATTACCCTGAAAACTACCATAAGGTCCACTTCTGTTCCCTGCTTTTTGCCTTTAGGGTTTTAGTGCTTTTGACTTATCCCGTCTAGACAGCATATTTGATGAGCTGAGATGCCCCCCACTTATATTTCTCTATAGACCTGATCCTGATTGATATATATCAAAGATTCTTCAAAATTACTGGTGCATTGATTGGAATCTTCTTGTTTTCCTATACTATTATGGATTTTTTTCTCTTTTAACATAATGTTTACATAGATAATTGTTGCAACTGAGGGAAGGCATAGGCACTTAGTCTGCCATTTTACCCATTCTCATTTCTCTCTGACTGTGTCCCCTGTGATACCCTGGGTATGCATTCACTGAATAACCCTTATGGGTTTTTATCTTTTGTTTTTCTTCCTTCAAGCCTTGCCTATTCTAGTGAGACTCTTGCTAGACAGTTCTTTGCTCAACTCGAGGACATTCTGTTCCTTGAAGACATCCCTGATCTCCATGTCCAAATGTTAATATTCTTTTACAGTGAGTCTTTATGGTCCTTAATATGAATCTCTGTTATAAATAAGTTATAGGATACAGCATAATTTATTATCTGTGAACTTATTTCTCCTTCACACCAAGTACAGTGTCTCTTATCTTTTTTTGTTTTGTTTTGTTTTTAAAGATTTTATTCATTTATTTGACAGAGAGAGAGACAGCGAGAGAGGGAACACAAGCAGGGAGAGTGGGAGGGGGAGAAGCAGGGTTCCCAGCTGAGCAGGGAGCCCGATGTGGGGCTTGATCCCAGAACCCTGGGGTCATGACCTGAGCCGAAGGCAGATGCTTAACGACTGAGCCACCCAGGCTCAGTGTCTCTTATCTTTGTGTTTCCATTGCACATAATAATGCTTTCCACATAGAAGGGACCATTATCTGTGACTGAAATTGAATTAATCTGAATTTGTAGCCAGTTTCCACCAATTAAAGAAAGTTCATCTTTACACTGTGCTTGGGCTGACTGTTCTATGATATCTTTTTTTGAACTTGATTATGTAGTGTTCCTTAGAACATCAAACAGTATTTGTTGAGAGGCCCAACAAAAAAGTAAGAAGGGAAAAATGAAGGGGGGGAATCGGAGGGGGAGATGAACCATGAGAGACTGTGGACTCCAAGAAACAAACTGAGAGTTCTAGAGGGGAGGGAGTGGGGGGATGGGTTAGCCTGGTGATGAGTATTTTTTTTTAATTTTTTTTTTTAAGATTTATTTATTTATTTATTTGAGACAGAGAGAATGAGAGAGAGAGAGCACATGAGAGGGGGGAGGGTCAGAGGCAGAAGCAGGCTCCCCGCCGAGCAGGGAGCCCGACGCGGGACTTGATCCAGGGACTCCAGGATCATGACCTGAGCCGAAGGCAGTCGCTTAACCAACTGAGCCACCCAGGCGCCCAGCCTGGTGATGAGTATTAAAGAGGGCACGTATTGAATAGAGCACTGGATGTTATACGCAAACAATGAATCATGGAACACTACATCAAAAACTAATGATGTAATGTATGATGATTAACATAGCATAATAAAATAAAATTTAAAAAAATTATTCTTGTGATTAACTCATCCTTAAAATTGTCTTTCTCATACCCTACATTTGTGTATTAAGAGCCCCAAAGAGAATATTTAAAAAATTTTTGACTTGCTTATCACTTATAGACATTAGCTGATACGATATTTCCTTAAACAATGCTATCCATCTAGCACATATGTCTTAATCTCTTGCAGAGGGTGCCACACTGACACATATTACCGTTTATCACAACACTGCCCCTAATCATCCATGCTGTTCAACCTCATCAGAAGTCCTTCCATCAAAATGTGTCTCTATGGTAACACAAGCCAGATTTGGCCATTTGGTCTCTGTTTGGAACACAAAGGTCACTTGAGTATTTATGACATTTGGATTTTGGAGTGTATTTCCAAAACTACAAATTCTGCATGGCTTTGACATTTGCATACACTCTTTATTAATAGTATTTTTCCTTGGTACACATGTATGTTTCAATTTGAAATTATATTTGTTTATTGGAAATGAAAGCAGCCAATGTAACCAATTTTATTGGGACTCACTCTTCTTTCTTCATTACATTTCTTTCTAGAAAATTATACTTTGTGTTATATAAGAAAATCATTGTAAAATGTAAATCACTGAGATTGCTAAAAGTATCTCAAACTAACAAAACTGAAAAATTGATTATTGATTATTTTATAATGTTCTCTTTTTCCTCAAAATACAATTGCATCTTGAATTTTATTGAAATGGGGTAACAGAATTATTCAATTTAGCATACATTGTTATCTTTTTATATCCAAGAAGGATTTGATTTGTGGATGGGAAGAACAAATATGTGTTCATTGAAATATAATCACTTGCACTGAAATTAGAAATTGTCTAAAAAAGTAAAAGCTAAGTCTTTAATAAAAGGTTTAGAACTCTAGAATATTGCAAAAGGAAATCTGAATATAATAAAAAGTGTAGTTGTTTCTGGGTAATAAGGTTCAATATCTCAGAGCCAATACTTTCCAAATACATCTATTTAAAATAATAATAGCTAAGGGCGCCTGGGTGGCTCGGTCAGTTAAGCATCTGATTCTTGATTTTGGCTCAGGTCATGATCTCAGGGTCCTGGGATCAAGCCCGCATTGGGCTCCACATTCAGCAGGGAGTCTGCTTGAGGATTCTCTCTCTCTCCCTCTCCCTCTGGCACTCCCCCTTCTCACATTCTCTCTCTCTCTCTCCCTGAATTAAATAAATATAAAAAAATTAATTAAAATTAAAAATAAGAAAATAATAATAGTTAATACTTAAGCAAGCACTTTCTCTGTGCCTGATTATATTCTAAATGCTTTAGACATATCAACTCATGGCAACCCTGAGAAGTTGATGCTATAATATTCCTCATTTTACTAATGAAAAACTGATACCCAGAAGAGTAATAACTTGCCCGTAGTCATATAGCTACTAATTGGCATACTCTGGGTTTAAAGTAAGCCAGGCAGTCTGGGTCACAGCCTAAGTTAAACGGCCCATGGCAATCTAAATGAGGGAGATTCTAATCAAAATCTAAATAAGATGATTTCCTGAGAATTTTTTTAATGTAGATTTTATCTAAAGGAATAAGCATCTGAGAGTAGCTATAAAAAGTCTCCAAAAAGAGACTTAGGAGATATTTAAGTGTTTCAAAAAACAGAAAACTAGTTTAAGCAGGAGTTTTCAAAATCATGGATTTTATTTTTCTCAACAATTTTCTTAAGCAGGAACCTCTGTAGGCAGTTGGGGACCAGTATGGTGGTCCAAAGATACCTTCAAGAGAAAACGGGCACTCTCTAGATTTCCTCTGAGCTAACCTCAGTGAGTGTCTTAATTCTCAAGCTGATTCCTTTACATTTCAAGATGGCTGCTCTCCATCCCTTTTCTGTGAGGCTCCATATCACTTTTGGGTTCCAGTGAGCAAGAAGGGGATGAGCAAGAGTGAAAAAGACATAAGCCAGATGAGTTGACTCCTTCTAAAGAACTTTCTCAGAAACCACTCAGAGTGGTTTTCACTTAGACTACAGCTGCCTAGACCTGACACATAACCAAATCTAACTGCAAGGAATGCTGGCTTTTTAATAAAAAAATTTTATGCAGGTTTTTGACTAGACACAGAATGATGTTGGAGAAGCTCTAGAATAGCTTTACTGCAGGTCTAGGTTAGCCCTGCTAATAAGGCTTAGTGTACCCTGGCCATTCAAGGAGGTTTGTCACTGGCTAGTCAGGACTCAACTGTTTGGAAATCTTCAGTTTACATCTCCCTGGTAGTTCTTTGCTCTGCTTCATGAAATTTCAGCCCAAAGAGACATATTTCTGTGTAGCTCCCTCTTTTCCAGTACTCTTTCTGGAAAATTAGCTGCATGAGCCTTCATGAACCTCACAGCCTCCGCCAGTGCAACTCAGGGAGTCCTATTCTGCTTGCATTCCCTCCTTATGACACAGTCCTGAGGTACTTCTTGACAGAAATCTGGGGCAATTAAGGGCTCATATGACTTGTTTACTTTGTCTCAGGTATCCCAACCATGCGCTGTCTGTCAACCAATGTCTAAAAACCTTTGTCAGGTTTTCCAGTTGTTTCCAAGGGAGGGCAAACCTAGTGTCACTTACTACACTACAGAGGAAGCAGGGGCTCTCTGACTGTCCTTTTCATCATTTAAGTCATGCTTCCTGACACTAAAAAGAGAAATAACTTCCCTCTTTTGAGTTATATATAACTCTCCCTTTGTTGATAAGTTGCTTGGAAAACAAAATACATTTATTATAGAAATCTCATTAAATATTTGCACATTTGCCAAAGATGTGGGTTCCATGGCCTAAGATTTTAAACACAATTTATAATACTGAGTTGGCAAGAAAATGCCTGAAGCATTCCAGATAACGTCCAAATGTGACAAGATGACCTATATGCCACTAATCCTCTGTTGTCACAGAGGCCTTGCTTCCAAAAGCAGACCCCAATCACCCCAAATCTTTTGGAAATTATAATTATGTATAACTTTGAGGTTATAATTACATAAATCTGTCACATCTCATGGTAAATGCGCTATTGCATATTTGTCTTCCACATTAAGTAAAATTTAGGTTACCATTTCGAGAACTTTACAGATTATTTTGCAACAGACCTCAAGATGGAGGCCATGTGACTAGGATTCACAAATATTGTCATGAGTACAGCTCTTTCATTTCTGATAAGCAACAACTTCTGTGATTATATTAAATATATAATACATTAATATAGTAACACATGTAATATGAGAATCTAGGGTTAATTATAAGTCAATGTGAAGTTTTCATGATTGTGTTCTTGTTTTTATTTGTATTTTGTTTTGTTTACTATTCAAAGTGCTTTTAAATGTCTCTCTAGATATGTCTAACTCGAGGAGTTGAAGATGTTAGCTCTCATAAAGAAGAAAGAACTCTCTGCATAAAATGATTAGATTAGTAGCAAAAAGGCTGGCCTGTACTACATCTCTTATCTTAGGATCATAGCTAAGAAAGATCCAGTTAAATCCATTGGGTGAAGATTGACTGGAGCTGTTTCTAGACATGATTTCTTGGGTTAGCCACACACTATAAAAGCAGGTTCCAGGGACACCTTGGTGCCTCTGTCGGTTGAGCATCTGACTCTTGATTTTGGCTCAGGTCATCATCTCAGGGTCGTGAGATCGACCCCACGTGGGGTTCCAAGCAGAGCGGGAAGTCTGCGTGAGACTCTCTCTCTCTGTCCCTCCCCCACTCTCACTCTCTCTCTCAAAAAAAAAAAAAAAGAAAGAAAGAAAGAAAGAAGAAGAAAAACGAGAACAACAACAAGAACAGGTTCCAGAAGAGAAGTCAGTCAAGTAAAAAGTGTTTGGCATCCAGAACCTAGGGGACCGGACATAAAGCATGAAGTATTCTGTGTAGTTGACATGGTGGCAACAGAGGAGGACAAGCAGAAAGGACCACATGTAATTCCAAAGCAAAGGCATTTAGAATCAGACAAGCAGAGAGAATTAGCATTGAGGGAAATCTATCACAGCAGAGCAGGAACCCAGCAGAGTATCTAGGATTTGGGGCAATGGTGCAAGATTAGAAAGAGAAACACAGCCTTTATTTCTAGAAGAACAATAGTACTAGGAGAGCAGCAAGACAGAACATTTAGGGTTCAAGTCAAACTGGCAAAAGGACCCATTCAGAGTCTCAAAGTGTCAGACAAGAACCCTCCAAATCATTTGATCTCCAGTATAGGCTTATTTTTGCAACTTTTTATGAAGCTGAGCATGATGGAGGGAGGCAAGAGGCAGAGCTATGGGAAGAAAAAAGAAGACACTGGGTGGGGACACTGGCAGGCCAGAAACCACCAGCCTGCCTGCCATGTGCTTAAATGTCTCATATTTAAAATAATTTGGGGTTTTTTTTTTTTTTTTTTTAGAGGCTCTGTTAAGTTAAAAAACATTACCGGAGAGATAACACTTTAAGCTCCTAAGAGACCAGCCTTTAGCATATATTGGTTTATCAGATTAGCTGTTAGTTTCAAACGGAGAGAGTAAGGTCCTGAGGGAATGAAATTTAGATATTAGATTTAAAGGATATTTGAAGGAAATAGAGTTCCAGAGCAGGTAATTTTATACATATTGAAAATTAGGGAGAAATTTGTCTTTTATGCCCCTCATTTCACATTTCCCTCTAGGCAACATGCATTGAGAATTTACTATGTGCCAGACACTTCCAAAGCCCTTCAAACATATTATTTCATTTAATCCTCCAACCCTATGGGTACGTCTTATCATTTCCATACTAGAACTAGGAAAACCAAAAAAATTTCCCAATTCTAAACAGCTAGAAAGTTGCAGAACTGGAATTCAAACTCATCTGTGTTCAATGACCTGATTGTTCTTACAAGAGGGTCTTTCAAAGGTCCAAGTGAGAGGCTTTGATAATTTCAGTAGAGAAGGTGTCATTAGGAATGATGGGATGGGACTGGGGCAAAAAAAAACCTACAACCACCCACAAGTGGCATGGAGAACAGTTCAACAGTCAGTTGCTAGTTGTTGTGTGCCAACAATTATCAGAGGTTGTGCTAGGTCCTAGGGATACTGTCATGAGAAACCAGACATGACCCAAACTTCATGGGGCCGCCTAGCGGGGAGAAAACATTCAACTGATAGTGATAAATAACTGTAAATCAGTCTCAACTTTACAAAGAGTTGAAAACAAAGGTGATGGGTGATGGTTGCTGAGACACCTGTTTTTGACGACTTATATTTAAACAAAAAGGAGAGAAGGAAAAATGATGCTGGAGGTGGGAGAGAATGGAGGTAGGAAACAGGAGGAAGAGTAGTTTTGTGAGGGAGAATGTGCTGAAATGGGTCTATGACGTGTTGAATTCAGGGTGAGTTTGAGACATCCAAGAATTGTTCACTAAGCACCTAGAGATAAGATCAGGGCCAGAAGCCAGGGAAAGAGATGCTGTCATGAGCCCCAGAGAAACACTTGGTACATAACCAAGCTGGATACGATGAAGGGGCTCTGGGCTCTCCAGGGCATGATCTTCAATCCTATCTAAGTCTACAGCAGCCCCTATGGAAGTGGGGTGGGGGGGGTCATGAGGGGCAGGCAAACAAAGCTGGTAGCATGAGGTACCTGAAACTTTGTAAGGATCCCCTAAGAAAGCCATAGCCTCTTTTTAAATAAAAATAATAGTTAAGAAGAAGAACTAACAGCACTTTGTGCTTCTGCTATGCTATCTGAGTTCGTCCTCCTAACACCAGGAAGAAACAGCAAGAAAACTGAGGCCCAGGGAGAGTAAGTAACTTCCCTGAATCCACACTATGAAGTCTGGATCCAAGATTTAAACTCAAATCGGGCTTTGTTTTTATTATTTTTTAGTTTTTTAAAAGATTTTATTTATTTATTCGACAGAGAGAGAGACATAGCGAGAGAGGGAACATGAGCAGGGGGAGTGGGAGAGGGAGAAGCAGGCTTCCCGCTGAGCAGGGAGCCCGACGTGGGGCTCGATCCCAGGACCCTGAGACCATGACCTGAGCTGAAGCCGGGTGCTTAATGACTGAGCCACTCAGGCGCCCCTCAGATAGGGCTTTAATCGCGACTACAGATCAAGGGGAGAAAAAACAAAGGGACCCTTTCTTCCTTCAAGCCCTGGTGTAAATGGGAGAGAGTGAAGCTCCCTGTTTTATCTTGTAAAGAAGGCAAAATGTATAACTTTATATCCCAGTGCTAGAGGGGAACTGATATTAGTCTGCATCTCTGAATCCCAAATATTTTAAATACATTTTATCCAGACCCTGATATTCTGAATATCATCTCATCGTCTCATACCTGATCCTTCCGAGGGGTCAAGATAGCAGGTGCTCCACCCATGGGTTCATAATAAACTCTTTGAGGCTGCTCCCATGAAAACTTGGCAGACTGGGGGGGAGGGGAAGATGTTAGGATACCAAAGGAGACATCAGAGGATAGCTAATACTGGAAAAATCGGCTTAACAAGAAACTTCCAAAGTAGCTTCTGAAGTCTATGGGAAGTTGGGCCAGGTTAACAAAATTCAGAAAGAACTGTCTCTTCTCTTAGCACTTGCTAGAAATGGAACATAACCATGGGAAATTACCTGACCTCTTTAACCTCTGTTCCCTCACTTATTTAATAGAGCTAATCTAAAAGTCACCCCATGTTTGCCTTTGTGAGGATTTAATGAGATAATGCTTCTATGCTCTCTGCATCGTGTCCAGTGCGGAACAAGGCCTCAATAAATGTTTGCCTTAAAAAAAAAAAAAATTGAGCTAATGTACGTGAAAACATTTTATAAGCCCAAGGTACTATATCAATGCAATTATTTTTTAGATGCAGAAAAGAGAAAATAGACTTAATAGTGTATTGTGAATATGTAGGCTGTATGAAGACCTATTTCAAACTGAAATATTGATACTATTGTTTCTCTTTAAAGCTCTTATTTGTCATGCTTAACATAATTTTATCTAAAAGTCACTTAGTATTTTCTGCGCAAACGTACCAGTGCGGAACTGAATAATAAAAAAAAAACCTTGCACGTCTGAAAACAATATGAAACATTTAAGCACCAGTGACCTTGTATTCTCATCTAGCTTTGTGACTTGTTATCTTCCAACATCAATGTTTCCATTGTCACTCTGCTGTTTCAGATAACAATGCTTTCTGGACACTTGCCGGCTAGCCATTTAAGAAATTAGGGGCTTTTTAAAAAGTCTACCACTGTGTTGATTCCCAGCTATACAGTTACCATTTGTAAATCAGTGGAGCAAGAAATTAAGGACACACAGGCAGGCTTGCCTCTAGAATACCAATAACAATAAATGTACAAGATCACCTTGTTGTCTCTCTGCTGCCTATTGTTCATCCAACTAAAACACTGCCCCTCCAAAGAAGCATGATTGTCTTAATCACCAGGAGAAATAAACAAGGCACAGTGATAATCAGACTAGGATGTGATGAAATAAATTGCCTACATTTTTTTTTTTTAAAGATTTTATTTATTCATTTGAGACACAGAGATACAGAGAGAGAGAGAGAAAGCATGAGCAGGGAGAGAGGCAGAGGCAGAGGGAGAAGCAGGCTTCCCGCCGAGCAGGGAGCCCGATGCGGGGCTCGATCCCAGGACCCTGGGATCATGACCTGAGCCGAAGGCAGACGCTTAACCATCTGAGCC
>NC_138373.1:55883602-55963853 GCF_054177405.1 Leptonychotes weddellii | reverse complement strand
AAGATTTTATTTATTCATTTGAGACACAGAGATACAGAGAGAGAGAGAGAAAGCATGAGCAGGGAGAGAGGCAGAGGCAGAGGGAGAAGCAGGCTTCCCGCCGAGCAGGGAGCCCGATGCGGGGCTCGATCCCAGGACCCTGGGATCATGACCTGAGCCGAAGGCAGACGCTTAACCATCTGAGCCACCCAGGCGCCCCAAATTGCCTACATTTTTTAACACAAAAATGAAGATCTGGTTTTGTTTGTTTGTTTGTTTTTAAGGATTTTATTTATTCATTTGAGAGAGAGAGACAGAGAGAGTATAAGCAGGGAGAGGGGGAGGGGGAGAGGCAGAAGGAGAGGGAGAAGCAGACTTCCCACTGAGCAGGGAGCTTGATGCTCATGACCTGGAGATCATGACCTGAGCCGAAAAGCAGATGCTTAACCATCTGAGCCACCCAGATGCCCCCCAAGAAAGAATTCTTGAGACATCTTTGGTGCAAAAAGGTGGTTTTATTAAAGCACGGGGACAGGACCCATGGGCAGAAAGAACTGCTGCCTGAAGATCTGTTTTTAATGCATCATTTTCTTTTCTTTTTATTATATTCATAATGCATCGTTTTCATTGTAATTCTTAGGTCTTAACTCCTATGTTATCTGTAGTTGCTCCTTTGGTTCGCTTTGAAGTGCAAATTGTTTGGCTCCAATGATAGCTAATAAGGAGTAAACAAAAGAGAGGAGTAGAAGGTTGTTGAATTATATTACAACTGAGTGCCCTTAGTTTTTCTCTTTGGACCCAAATCTGCCTTCTCCCACCGTGTTGGTGATTCAAATCCTTGCAGATGCTCTGGCCAACTGTCCAGTTAGGAGGGAGCCACCAGTGTGGCTGAATTCTGCCAGTATATTATAGATGGCATCTATCGTTCACTCAAGAATCCAGGGCAAGCAAAGGAAATAGGTACACTTGTAACAAAATTTGGGAAAGGACACAAAGTCCCCAAACTCCAGTCATTTGACAGTGCTTCCAAATGTTCTGGGAGCAACACAATATCCGTCCATTGGCATGCAAGATTTCTGGTGTAGGGAAATTACCCTAACAGATATTAAAATATAATATGCTTCAATATGAAATAATGAGGGGTGCCTCGGTGGCTCAGTCGTTAAGCGTCTGCCTTCGGCTCAGGTCATGATCCCAGGGTCCTGGGATCGAGCCCCGCATTGGGCTCCCTGCTCCGCGGGAGGCCTGCTTCTCCCTCTCCCACTCCCCCTGCTTGTGTTCCCTCTCTCACTGTGTCTCTCTCTGTCAAATAAAGAAATAAAATCTTTTTTGGGGGCGCCTGGGTGGCTCAGTTGGTTGGGCGACTGCCTTCGGCTCAGGTCATGATCCTGGAGTCCCGGGATCGAGTCCCGCATCGGGCTCCCTGCTCAGCGGGGAGTCTGCTTCTCCCTCTGACCCTCCCCCATCTCATGCTCTCTCTCTCTGTCTCATTCTCTCTCTCAAATAAATAAATAAAATCTTTAAAAAAAAAAAGAAATAAAATCTTTTTTAAAAAAAGCAATATGAAATAATGAAATATTGCTACATTATGCTACAATAATGAAAACTAAATGTCTGAGGCAAAAGAACCAACAGACAGAATGGACATCCCTGAAACTCAAATATATAATATATGACAATATATTTGGAAAGAGAATATTATAATTGAAGAAGGGCTATATTACTCCATAAATTATACTGGAGATTGACTGATGACCTGAAACAATAAACAGGCAAGAGTTTCATTTTATAACATACTCCAAATAAATTCCAGGTGAGAAACTAAACATAATAAGGAAACCCATTAGAAAACTAGAAGATGTAAACAAAGAATCAGCTTGACGAACAAGGACTTTAATGACATAAAAATAATGGAAGACATGATAAATTTTAAAATAATGATAGATTGCATAAATATACAAAAACTGATGCTCTCAATATAGTTATAGAAATAAATATTGATGTGAATCTATATGTATTCTATCTCTTCTCTAGTTCTGTTTACCAAGAGGGCCTAGGAGCAATGATACCATACAAGCAATGAGCAAGTGTGGTATCCAGACCTGGTTTCTAAATACCAGCTTCCACTAAAAGAAATGAGGACTCTTAAGAAGAAAAGGTTGATTCCAGGGCTGGGGTGGGAAAGTATAAAATGGGCCTAGCACATTTCATTGTGCCTGAAGTAAGAAATTGCTCAGAGAATATTGGGGATAAATCAGAAGGTCATAGGAACTCTCACTGGCCAAATCTGGGGTGATCTGTGCATCAAAATAAATGATAGTAACGGATTACAACCCACTGAAAAAACAGGAATCCATGAGCCCATACTGACTTAAATTAATAATGGATCAATTGAAAATTTGAGGTAAAAAATCCTTCCCCTCAAAATACTTATTAAAGACAAAGGTGGAAGGAGTAACTTCATAGTAAAAAATCTTCATGGACACAATGTTAACCAAGTGTTTAAAGTGAACATTACTGGGGCACCTGGGTGGCTCAGTCTCTTGGGCATCTGACTCTTGGTTTCGGCTGGGATCATGATCTCAGGGTCATGGGATCGAGCCCTGCGTTGGGCTCTGCGCTGAGCACGGAGTCTGCTTGAGATTCTTTCTCTTCCTTTGCCCCACTCCCCTTTCTCTAAAGTAAATAGATAAATATTTTTTAAAAATAAAAATAAATTTGTCACCAATAATGGGACAAATCCAAGTAGTATTCTACCTGATAGAGTGTAACAAGAGCATAACATCTCCTCTGTGATATTCCTGACAAAGCTGCATAACCTGAATCTAATCTCAAGGAAACATCAAACACATTAGGGACATTCTATAAAATAACTGATCTGTAATTGAAGATTACAGAGCACCAAGGTCCTGAAAACCAAGGAAATACTGAGGGACTGTTCTACATATAAGGAGGCTAAAGTGACATGGTAACTAAACGCAATGGGATGTGGATTAGATCTTTTTATATAAAGGACATTTTGGAGACAGTTGTTGAAACTGGAATGGGGACTGAAGATTAGGCAGTAGCCGTGTAGCAATGTTAATTTCCTGAATTTGATGGTCGTATTATAATTATGTAGCAGAATACCTTTGCTCCTAGGAAATGCACACTGAAGTTTTCCCCAGGCATCATGCAAGCAAGTTGGTTTCAAATGGTTCAGGAATACATAAACATTCTTGCAACATTTTTATAAGTTTGAGTTGTTTCAAAGCAACAACAACATGAATAAAAATGCAAGTGTCCCTCTTCCAAATTCTCTTTTGTCTACTTCCAGTCAGATACATCTAAATATTGTGTTAGTATCATTATACATTTTTGGTGTATCACTTACAGCAGTGTAATCTTCCCTTGTGTAAATTTTAATGTCAAACATTAGGGAAATTATGAGGATATAGCTATATCCTAGAACATTATAAATATTTTTAAGTGTTTTTGTTTTGACAAATAGGCAACAACATGGAAAAATTCTTATAGCGTTATATTGTTTTAAAAAAAAAATGAAGTAGTACATACAAAATTACGATCCATAGTCATTTATGACTTGAAGGAATGACAACATTTCAACCACAGTTATATTTGGGTAATGTGAACATAGGTGATTTATTTTTATTTTTATTTTGGTAAAATGTCTCAATTGCCTATAATGACCATCCTTTTTAAGAACAGATATTGAAAAATATAAAAGTAATTAATATGAAGTGATGTGGAGGAGAAAGAAAAAGTAGTTGTTAAAGGAGAAAGTCTCCGAGGACGTTGCCGTTGACCTGGTTTTCCTTCTCTGCAATTTGATGTTGAAGGTCAAAGACACCGTATATGAAGCCCCCAGCACAGTGGCTGGCATTCAGAGGAACTCTGCTGGAAGCTGGTCACCACGACCTGCAGTCAGGCACACAAGTGCCCCTTTCCCACCAACCCGGGCTGGTGAGGGGTCAGTTGCTCAGCCTGCAATAAAGAAAGGGCAAGAGATGTTATCAATAATCCACAAAATCCAAATATTCAGTTCCCTGGCATACACGGAATCATTCTTATTTTCAACTCAAAAGGGTCTGTTCACTATCAAACAAATTAACTGCCTTTAATGTTAATAGAAACTACAGGCAGAAATCCTCTAGAAACACAGCAGACATTATGGATTTGACAATTCGTCGTGCTCTCTCTTCTAGGCTCAGTTTCAACATATTTGAAATCAAGTAAGAGGCTTATGTTGATACAAAATATTTGCAGACTGATTTACTGATGCTAAACTGATCACATACAGATGGTGAAGAAGTATTAACTGGAACTGCCACATGACAGTATGAAAGAAACAGGTTTCTCTGCAGAGAAATGTTTGAATGTGTCATAAAAACTGTCAGAAAATTAACATCTCAAAAGCCTTAAATTCAGTGTGTAGAAAGACTGTCAGCTTTGGAGTCCAGCTTCCTGGGTTCAATGCCGCATAGACACATAATGTGACTTTGAACAAGTGACTTAAACTCTGTAGGCTTTGGTTTCGTCTACAGTCAATGGGGGTCACCTCTCGGGATTATAGTGAGAATGAATGAGATAAGGTATATTCAACACCTGGCATAGTCCCTGGTATATATGCAAAACATGATAAAAGTTATTATCATTATTTTTATAATGTTAACAGATTGGTGGTATTACATTTAATTAATACCTACATGCTGTGAAGGTATGCATAGGAATGCAGAAGGAGAAGGTGTGAGAAAGGAGGAAGAGAAAGAATCAGAAAGTCAATGCTAATTCATTCTCCACCCTTAGCACTCGCATCTTACTTCTGTTCCTGATCGTTTCCATCTCAGTAAATGGAACTACCCTCTGCCCAGTTGCTTGAGGGGCATATCTCAGTCCCTCTAACCACGCCCCTTTCCCCCTCCCTGGCTGGCCCCGCCCACCCTCTGTGCAATCCCAGTCTTTCCAGTCCCTCCATGGTCCCTCCCTTGTGTTCTGTGCCCACCTCCTAACTCCTCTCCGTGCTGTTGCTCAAAGCCCCCTCTGGTTCATTCTCCACACAAAACCTGAGCCAACTTCTTGAAACATACATCAGACACCTCTCTTCCTGGCTGGCAACACGTCAATGCCTTCTGGTTGTACTTTGAATAAAATCTAACCACCTCTGAAGCCCTATCTGACCTGCATCCTCTTATCCCTCCTAATGCCACCTCCTGTCACTCCCTCCCTCACTACACATCAGTCGTCAGTCAAGCCACGCTCCTTCCCACCTCAGAGCCTTTGCACATGCTGTTCTTTCTACCTGGGACCCTTCCTTTATAGCACAAATGTCCAGTCTTTTCCTGACCTTCAAGCCAGAGCTTCAAGGTCACCTCCTCAGAGAGGCCTTTTCCATCCTCCAACGAAAGTAACTCTCCCCTTTACCTCAGTTTTTCTCTAGATTGGCACACTGTCTTCTTAACAGCACATAAAACAATTTCTAATTATTTTATTTCATTTTTTACTTTTACTTTTTTTTTTTTTTTTGGTCTGGGTCATCCAAAGACTGTAAATAACTGAGCTGGGGCCATATCTTTTTTTAAAGCACTTCCAAGGCTTAGTTCACGCATTGTGCTGGGCATACAGAAGATGTTCAGTAAATATCTGTTGAAACCCCATGGGCAATTGAATAACCGAATCTTGTAAATGCCCATAGTTAAAATACATTAGATGTGTAATAATTTATTTTCGCTCTTCACTGAATGGTCAGAGAGGGAGAAAGATGAGGTACATATATTTTACATGTTTCTATGTATCTACAAAGGTTAGAAATAGCTCACTATATACAGAGCAGTTGGTTACAAATTCTGTTAATCTAGAAAGCTGTCATGTTGAACAGGCAAATGTAAGTTCAGGAATTTTGCTGATTGCAGTTACTTAATTGGCATTTTTGGGGCCAATGGATTACATGAATTCATTTTTAAAATCTCTCTAATTTTAGAGGATACTGTGATTTGAAAGCAACATCATGATCACATTTTATAGGATTCATATCTTTTTGATCAGGGATGATCAAAGACTAATTTCAAGTAAGTATTTGTTATTTGCGGACTTATCTTCTCATGGGCCCCTGAATGATGCTTTTCTGAATAATTTTCTCTCTCTCTCTCTTTCTCTCTCTCTCTATATATAACTAACTGTAGAAGATACTGTAATGAGTCATCTGGATCTTCCCTCTGAGACTGAGGCTTTCGCCCTCCAGCTGTTGGGGGTGTAGGTAAAGAGACTTGTGTCTAAGATCATGTGCCATCCCTGGGGATGGTCCTTATCTAAAAACTAGCCCTGGTTATAGGGGCTAGTGAGGTGGGGAGATGCAGCCTTTTGTCTAATGGGGGCTCAACTTGGAGGGGCCACCCCAGCTCCCGAGCTCTGGGATCAGCTCAGGCTGTTGTTGCACAGATGCTGCCAGGATGAGGTCCAATGCTTCCCTTTGCCCAACGCTGTTTTCTTCACAGGTATTGATCCAGAGAACACTCCCTAGTAAACTCCCTGCATCCAAACCCTCCCCTCAAGATGGATATAGTGTCTCCTTCTTGAGACACTGACCGGGTTGATTGGGTGCCAATCTTTTCCACCATTTCCCTGCTCCTTGGCTTGAAAGAACTACTCTCCCGAAAAGGTGGACAGATAGAATCTGCTGCCCAGCTCTCCCCCAACGATGGATAGTATCTGACAGCAGGATTGGAAGTGGGGATGACCAGAGTCTCCTACCAACCTGTGCCCTAGCCTAAACTGCCCTCAATTTCCTTTCTCTACTCTCTGGTGTCATCCCAGTGTGGAGGGAATTATAATAGAGACTACTTCTTTACTAATTAATTAATAGGAAACTAACCATAAGTATACATACACTCTGATATAATTATTTTTAAAACATGTGATGGGCTGAATTGTGTCTCCCCCCTCCCCAAAATCCAGATGTTGAAGTCCCAACCCCCAGTGCCTCAGAATATAATGGTATTTGGAGATGGGGTTTTTATAAAGACAATGAGGGTTAAATGAGGTCATTTGTGTGGTCCCTAATCCAATAGGACTGGTGTCCTTATAAGAAGAAGAGATTAGGACAGACTCACACAGAAGGAAGACTATGTAAAGACACAGGGAGAAGTTAGCCATCTACAAGCCAAGGAAAGAGACTTCTGCTGAAACCAACTCTATCGACAACTTGATCTCAAACTTCTTTTATTTATTTATTTATTTATTTATTTATTTATTTATTTGAGAGAGAGAGAGCATGAGAGGGGGGAGAGCCAGGGGGAGAAGCAGACACCCCACTGAGCAGAGAGCCCGATGCGGGGCTCGATTCCGGGACTCCGGGATCATGACCTGAGCCGAAGGCAGACGCTTAATCGACTGAGCCACCCAGGTGCCCCTCAAACTTCTAACCTCCAGAATTGTGAATTTCTGTCATTTCAGCCACCTGGTTTATGGTATTTTATTATGGTGGGCCTCCAACAAACTACTCTAGCATGTAATCATAAAACCTGTGCATTTTGTTTCCTGCCCTTAAATATGTGAAGCACACCTAAGAAGGCCAGAGAGGAGCATCTCTAGGAGGGCTCCAAGATATCTTGAGGCTGTGGGAATTTTTCGTCGCTTGCCCTGCCCCATTTTTGTTTCCATAGCTTTATTTCTGCTTAATGTGTGTACCTCAAGTGGACCACACAGTTTGGTCATGTTTCCTTCAGCCCCAAACTTACACTCTTGTATGTATCTTCTTTTGTTATGATGCTATGGTTTGGGTGATTCATTATCCTGTACCCTGAACCTCCAGCCCCAGGAAGCTATCCCGGCCAGCTTCCATGAATCTAGCTTTCCCTGAGAAAGCAGATGGACTAGATATCACAAGAACTGCACATAAGCTCAGAGGACCTGAGTTACTAACTGGGGGTTAATTGCATTGATTTTATCCTGACTCTCCATCTAGAAATTTAGGAATTAGATCTTATGGACAGCATCGTAGCTTCCTGGATTTAAGGCATTTGACTATATTTTATCAAAATAATTAAGGGAAGGAAAAAGTTAATAAATATATATCCCACAAGAGAACATCATTGGGACGGTTCCCACTGTCCCCAGGAACGCTTCATGTGACACCCTTGTCTCTACCCAGTCTTCTCCAAGCTCTCTGATGATCAAATCATCTTAGACGACAGCCCGCTACACTACCATGCTTCTGTCATCCTACACCTGGACCACCACAGATGCTTAGGAGGTCCTGGGGACCTGGACTGTGTGGTGGTCTATGGCAGAAGGGGCATCTCGGTGTCCTTGCTCTAATTGTGCTTAAATAGCATCACATCTGTGCTGCCCACACGAAAACTCAGCCAGGGCAGCAGAAGGGGGGCGGCCATCTTTTCCCAATTCAGCCTCCTTCTCCCAGCTATGCTGACAAATGGAATATGAATATGCATACCTCTGATTTGTTGCTTACACTGACATGATCCAAAGGCCACTAGAAGCTCTCTCAAATCCTTTCCCTCAGGCCCTCAATCTTTGCCCATGTCATAAATCTGTCCCAAATTCCTCCTCAGAGCTTCCCTTAAGATGGAGCTGAACAGACACCACACAGTTCTGCCTCCAGTTATTTCTTATTTCCTCTCATGTGACTTTTCAATTTTAATGTAATTAGCATTGCTGAGAAGGAGCCCCATTACCAGAGCAGCTTCCCCGGGTGTACACAGCTGAGCCTCTGTTCAATTTCCTATTCCATGTGGTCAGTCTCCACATGTGTTCTTAAAGATCTGGAACATCTGGCGTCAGCCTTGATGGAGGACGCCAACTTACTGGGACGGCAGCTAAAACCTAAATACTGATCTGCGGTAGGGGTGAGAACCCCTGTTTGTTTTTCCCTCCTTTGCAGCCCAGCCTTGACCTGTGGGCAGACCCAGTGGCAGAAATGTGCTGCCAAAACTCAGAGAGAAACTCCCTAGTTCAGTCAGTGGACCAGGAGAAGGGCCCTCTGAGTGCTAGAGTGCGGCAGAAATCCCCAGTGGTTTTCCTTTTTCCTCTCCCTTTTACATCCCAGCCCTGTCCTGAGGCCAACCCCAGCTGAGGAACTGCTTTGCTGCGGCAGCAACTCTGACATTTAAAACCCAGAGAGAAGAGAGAAAACCTCACACTGTCCAGAGGAAGAGGGGAAAGGGGCCCCTGGAGCCAGAAAGTGTGTGGGTTACCCCAGAGATAACAGTGCTAAAGAAGGTGATCGCCTATTCATTTCAGGAACTCATAAGTCCTGGACTTATTACTGAGCTGAGCAAAAAAAAAATCGAGTGCCCATAAGGGATGTGTTCTGACTGTAGTTAAGACTGGTTGATAGGTAAACAGGGTACTTCTCAAATAATTGAAATTCTTTTTTTTTTTTAAAGATTTTATTTATTTATTTGAGAGAGAGAGAATGAGAGAGCACATGAGAGGGGGGAGGGGCAGAGGGAGAAGCAGACCCCCCGCTGAGCAGGGAGCCCGATGCGGGACTCGATCCCGGGACTCCAGGATCATGACCTGAGCCGAAGGCAGTCGCTTAACCGACTGAGCCACCCAGGCGCCCAATAATTGAAATTCTTAAAAAGAAGTAATTTGTCAACTTTTTAAGCATTAAAAGCCATTCTACAATTTATAGTTAGCAAAGAAAGGATCAGCTAACATGAAATCAAATTTAGACCGATTGTATCAACAATTTCACAAAATCCTCAGTAGTGGGGTACAAATGAGTATCTATCATACCTCAGAACTAAAAGGTGGCAAAACCACTAAAGGAAAGAAGAGAGGACAGTTTTTCCTTAAAGATATGGAAGAGGCATAGATTCATCTCTTTTCAGGGAGTATTTTGTTGTGTACAATTTAATAAGCTTTAATAGATAAGAACTTCTCAGGAATTAATGTCTATCAAATTAAGTTACAATCTTTACCTAAGAAAATATCTAAGTGTTCTACAAATTCATTAACTAGCTATACCAACGAATAATTTAGACAGAATAATTAATCCAAATTTGTCTTTTCAGATGAAAACCTTTTGCCTAAAAGTAATAATGCTCCTTTCATTTAAAAGTTAAAGTTAACTTTTGTTTAAAAACCAAGTTTGGCAAGCTAATATGTGGACAGTGCCTTTTTTTTAATTAAGATTTTATTTGTTTATTTCAGAGAGAGAGAGAGCACAGGGTGGGGGGGGGGAAGGGAGAGGGGAAGCAGACTCCCCACTGAGCAGGAAGCCTGACTCAGGGCTCCATCTGAGGCCCTTGAGATCATGACCTGAGCCTAAGGGAGACGCTTAACTGACTGAGCCACCCATGCACCCTGTGGACAACGCTTTTATAGGGAATTTTGGAAACTGTGTTTTTACGTAATAGTCAAATTGCAAAGTATAGAGATTCCTGTTTCTTCAAACTGGTTGGAAAATAAATCATTTTGTCTACTTGTATTTAAATGCAGACCATGGGGTGCCTGGGTGGCTCAATCGGTTAAGCGTCGGACTCCATTTTGGCTCAGGTCATGATCTCTGGGTTATGAGATGGAGCCCCGAGTCAGGCTCTGCACTGGGCGTGGAAACCGCTTAAGATTCTCTCTCTCCTTCTCCCTGTGCCTCTCCCCCTCCTCTAATAAATAAATAAATAAATAAATAAATAAATAAATAAATAAATATTAATTAATGCAGGCTGATGCAGTAGAATAATTATTTTGAAACATTAAGATCTTTCTGAACATGTGTTATTAGTTATTTAGAAGAATAATATATTTGAAATTCTATTTGAAAATAGATTTATTCCTAGAATTTCTCTTACCTGGTGCTAGTTCCCTAAGGCATTCGCTAAGGTGTTTGATGTGCCTTTGACATAAAGAGAAAAGATGAGGGGCCTAGACAGATGAGGGTGGGAACAGAAATCCCACATAGATCTGGGGACTCAGGCCGACTTATATCTCCCTATCCCAGATAGATATCAAAAGGTAGTGCGATCCCAGAAGAACAATGGCTGTTTGGCAACTTCTCAGAATTCTCCCAGACCCCAGGATCAGGAGAGACAGCATAATGACAGTAGAACCCAAGAGGGGCATGGTAGTTACTAAGAGAACAAGAAAGACCCGAAACCTTAGGGTCACAAATGGAAAACAACTCAGCAATGACTGTGAGGTGAAGTGGGATCTTATAACAGTTTTATAGATGAGCCAAGTAAAGCAATAACTGCGGTTAAGTACCTAAAGGCCACCACAAACAGGAAATAGGAAAGCCAGGATTTATACCCAAGTAGGCTCCTTCACATTGTGTGATAGCATTGGCACATAAGTAAAGAATAAACCCATCGAGCAGACTAAGTAACCTAGAAAAAAAAAATCCATCTATTTAGAAACTTTATTTATGACATTTCAAATCGGTAGGGGTAAAAATGGACTATTTACAAAAGTTGGCCTGGGCAAATTTTCATCTATATGGAAAAAAAAAATTGGAGTCTTTCCAAATCACACATAATAATCAGTTCCAAATGTGAACTACAAAATTATAAAATGTAGAACATGTAGGTGAATATCCTTATGACTGATAGGGAGAAGGACTTCTTTTTGTTTGTTTGTTTGTAAGATTTTATTTATTTGACAGAGAGAGAGAAAGCACAAGCAGGTGGAGCGGCAGGGAGAGGGAGAGGGAGAAGCAGGCTTCCTCCTGAGCAGGGAGCCTGATGAAGGGCTGGATCCCAGGACACTGGGATCATGACCTGAGCCGAAGGCAGCCACTTAACTGACTGAGCCACCCAGGTACCCTTGGAGAAGGACTTCGTAAACAAGATACAAAAATAGTAATTCATTATTGGAAAAATTACAATTATAATTTCCAATGTACCTAAAGACTTTATAAAGAAAGTAGGAAAAAATATACAATCTGGAAGAAGAAATTTCAACACATGTAACTGACATCAAGTTTATATCCAAAATATATAAAGAATTGTTAGAAAGCAATAAGATGACAAGGAAACATGTAGCAAAATGGGAAAGGACATGAACAGATTTTGGCAGAATTATGTCACAACACGTATTATATTCAGAACATATAAAGAATCCTGAAAATAAAGAGGAAAATAACAAACAACCATACAGAAAAATGCACAATGTGACACATATAACTATTAACTATTTGAAGGCAGGAGCCATTTCATTGACTTTTCTGTTCATTGGGGAAACAGCACAGTGCTACACAGATGGGTGATTTTATTTTTTTAATTGTTTAAAAGATTTTTGTTTACTAATTTGAGAGAGAGAGTGAGCGAGAGAGAGAGAACATGAGCGGGGAGGGGGCAAAGGGAGAGGGAGAAGCAGACTCCCCACTGAGCAGGGACCCCGATGTGGGACTTGATTCCAGGACGCTGAAATCATGACCTGAGCTGCAAGCAGATGCTTAACCGACTGAGCCACCCAGGCGCCCCTACTTTAATAGGGAGGAAATAAACACTTGGTCACTGAGAGCAATCATAGTACTAATAAGATAACAAAACCTTTTAAAGAAAGACACGAATACAAGTTAAAAAAAGAGGAAAAAAGAAATGAGAGATTGAGGGTGGTGGAGGGTGGATGGCTAATGGAAGATGTCTGGCTCCTGATCAGATTCATTTTGCCTCTCTCAGATGCTTATTCACCAGTAGCAGTGATATCCAGCATCTTGAAGTTGGGTAGCTGGTGGCACAAAAATGATTTTGAGAAAAGGAGGGTGGGGTGTCCTGGATCAAAGCGTCAAGTGTGGTCGTTTCTTGTATTACTTTCAGAAAGACTCAGACGATCAGGTACTAACTGTGGGAAGTGTTTAAGAATCAGAAAGATAGTTTGGAATCACAGAGGCAGAAATAATAGATCACCTGGATAAACATATGTTGCCTATTAAGGTTAATATATGGGAGGCGCTCATGTTGGATTATCATGACCTGCAGTGCCCTCTCCATGGAAGTATTAGTGAAGTAAACAAGCAGTTGAAATTCTCTAGTGGGAGCCATGATGGATTTAGCTGAGCAGTCTTATTTGAACTTTAATGTTTTGCTATAGTTTTCTGGGTAATTTACCCTACAGGGAAGGCCAGAAATTTCCTGACCATAAGCTTTTCCTAACTGACACCAAAGGAAACCTGGGGATCCCAGATCCATCAGAGTGAGGTGACAACGATTTGATGGTGGCCATATTGGTTGGCCACACACATTCCATGAGTCAGCCTCCCTCTCGCTGCTAGATTTGTTCTGTCTCTGTGTAGCTTGTGATTTGGGCTGAGGATAGCAGTTTCTGGGATCAAAGCTGACTCCTTGGGATAAAACACCCTCTGAAAATTAATCAGCCTAATTTTTGAGGAGATTCTGGCTACTTTTATTTATTTATTTTATTTTTTATTTTTTTAAAGATTTTATTTAGTTATTTGACAGAGAGAGAGACAGCAAGAGAGGGAACACAAGAAGGGAGAGGGGGAGAGGGAGAAGCAGGCTTCCCGCCAAGCAGGGAGCCCGATGCAGGGCTCGATCCCAGGACCCTGGGACCGTGAACTGAGCCGAAGGCAGACGCTTAACAGTTGAGCCACCCAGGCGCCTCTGGCTACTTTTAGAAAAGGGCACAAGACTGGAAGTTTCTAGCCGTGGCTTATCCAGAAAAAATAAACGATCAGAAAGAGTGAGGCCACATTGAGTGACGTTCTATCCTGCCATCTTCCCAGACTAGATTTCTAATACGCTTGTTGCCATCCTGTAATGGCTTCCTTCCTTGACTTTCTGCACCATTCACCTTGCTAGTCCCCCTTCTTGAATTGCCAACCATTGTGGGAGAAAAGATTTTTAGCTCCTGTGATTGAATTTATTTCAACTACTTTCCCATCACCCTTCCTCTTGGGTACACAGCAATGTCGTCGCTCTCTCCTTATAGTTTCCTGCTACCAAATCCTTTTCTTCTCTAGGAGACCCAGCTTCAACCCCACACACGTACACACATACATACTCTAAGTATATACCCATTTACTCTACCAAATAGCACTATAAGGCACCGGCCCACTTTCCCTTTATGTTCATCTCTCTATTTCAAATTCTTTCCACGTATTTGCTCTCTAGGTCTTTTACCTACGTTCCTGAAGACTAACATTACCTTTCCATGCCTAGCAGTGCCTGTGTGTTTGTGAGCCTGCCCTGTTTGCATTCTCCTGGATTCACTCCTTGCTTCTGCCTCTTCTCTCCTGTCTTCTCATCCAGTCACTTACTCAATTTGCCAAACAGAACTTCCATCCTGTGCTAAGCACTGAGGACACAAAAACGTATAAACGGTGGTCTCTGCCTTCGAGGAGACACATAAACAAAAATTTAATATAATGGGATCAGAGCTGTTTTAATGGTGCTGCAGGGGAAAAAAAAGAAGGTCCATGCTTCAGAATTATCTGAGAAAACTTATGGCTAGCCATTTGCACAGGGCATGACATATGTGCTTAACATATGCTATATATTTTATTTTCCAAGATAGATTGGCACATGATCTTCAGTTGCTCCTTTTCTATTGACTCCTTTCTCTTGCTCTGATCTCCACTAGCCTAAAAAAAAGAAAAAGCCTTTCCTACGCTGCTGTTTCTTTCCCTTATCATCAGACTTCTTAAGAGGGTCTCCCCTGGCTAATTTTTCTTCTTTGCTACCCATTTATTCTAAAAATATTTGTGATCTTGAATGAAATAGGAATCATCCCAGATATGTACATATGTTTACATACACACAATGAAATTCATTTTATAGACAGAATCTTTGAGACTGTTTATATTTGTGTGTACGTGTGTACAATTTTAGAGATATTTGGTGAGGACGGTGGTCTGGTGTTCTGGTCTACCTGGTCTGGTATCCTGGGGCTTTTCCTGACCTGCTTTGTAGAAGTACTTTAATCAAACTTTGTTCTTTTAGGATAACTTGTAGAGATGTCAAACTCTCCAGACTTGCCATTAATCAGAGTCTATCCTTTGGGGAATGATCAAAGTTTATATCCTAATTTCCAAGACTGTTCTGGAAACTAGATCTCCCTCCATGAGCCAGAGAGTCGAGTAACATTTGCTGAGGAGGCATGTGGCCAGGTAAGTATAATGAGCCATGGAAATAATCTTCCATATCACATTCACCAAAGGAGATAGGTAGTGTCTCTGCTTTTATTTAAAGACTTTTAAGTAAGGCTCCATTCTTGATATTTTCTGTTGCCTAATTCACAATCTTTCTTGGAACAAATGCACATAGTGTGACTGGTGATGTGCAGTCCTTAGATAGAGCATGATTCTGGAAGTTTGCTTAGTTTTAAACTTAATACTTAGTGGTCATGGTGAATGTCTGAATTATAGTCACCGCCGGCACACTTCAATGCAACTAGGAAATACTTTGAAACAGAGAAAGTACTACTAGAAAATGATTTTTATTAGGGATACCTGGTTGTATTATACCATTCTACAGTTTATTCCCACATCCTTCCCTATATTTTTTTTGTTTATTCATGTTTCTAATTTTGCCTCATTTCTGAATTCAACATATTACTGTTCCATTCTTCCAAATTATTTAAGTAATAAAGTTCGTGGGTTACTAAATGGTTATCCATATTCTAAAGTTCTTAGTGTCAGTTGATTAGATAATGAACAAGTGAATGGGGTCGTAATGTCTGATCTTTCTATTTCTTACTGTCCAACTTAGCATAAAACACTGATCTTGAAGCAATTTTTTAAATTGTGTTATTAGAGTGTCAAACATTACTAAAGGTTTATTTCTTAAATGAATGGTGTCCATAGTAATTTTGGAGCTATAATACAACAATTTCTGAAAGGGAATTTAACACTTCCATATACAGCATTTCATTCTAAATATTCAAGTTCTGTGTTAAACACAGAAAATGTTTAATTACCATTGTCATTTTCAGAGTGAAATCAAGTAAATAAAATTCAGTAAGCATTTTTCTCCAAGAAGCTTAGAAAATGTTACAGATTCAAATGCTTTGGCTTTTCCTGTAAGGAAGAGAGTGATCTCTGTTTTTCAGGTCAAAAACTGAGAGGGAGAGAAACAATCTTGCCCAGTGTTTCGAGGTGTGTCAGTGGCAAATCCACAAGAAGGCAAAGCCCTCACTCTGCAAAAGAGTAAAACTCGTTACGATTATACTCAGTTTTCCTCAATTTTCACTCCAACAGTCTTCTCCTCTGAAAGCTCCCCCACTTCAGATCATGGGCTCCTTCACTTGAATTTAGTTTCACTTCAACCTAACCATCAAATTTAGGAGTGCCAAATTCCACACTCCCTCAGGTCCTGCTCTCTACTCACCAATCCAATAATTTTTTTTAAAATGGTTTATTTATTTTATTTTATTTTAGAGAGAGAGAGCACGTGAGTGGAGGAAGGGAGGAGCAGAGGGAGAGGGAAAGATTCCTCAAGCAGAGTCCCCGCTGAGTGCGGAGCCTGATGCAGGGCTCAATCCCAGGACCCTGAGATCATGACCTGAGCCAAAATCAGGAGTCGGAGGTTTAACCGACTGAGCCACCCAGGTGCCCCATCAATCCAATAATTTTTAACCAGTGATAATAATTTCCTCTTTTAACACCCATCCTAACTGCCTCCAGCCTCCAGCAGTGTGGGATTATCCAGGATTTGGAGCCAGAGGACCCGAATTTGAGTCTCTGAGCTCTTGACCAGTTCAGACCTCAGTTTCCTCATGTGTAACATGGGGATAATAATACTGACCTCACAGAAATGTTGTAAGGATTAAACGTATGTGAAAACAGTTTCACAAATGCTATTAATCATTAATAACTAATATCCATTCTATTGAGAGCCTTGAATGATTCACACAATGCAAAGAAATTTAGATTCAGTTGTTAGTAAATAGAGAGGATATTTTGGGATATCTATGAAGTTTCCTACCTTTCTATGCAGAAGCAAACCTATGCATTAAAAGGCTATCAATCTCACCCCACACCCATGAAAATAGCTACTATCAAAAACAACATAACAAATGTTGAAGAGGATGTGGAGAAATTGGAAACTCTGGGGTGCCTGGGTGGCTCAGTTGGTTAAGTGTTTGGCTTCAGCTCAGGTCATGATCCCAGGGTCCTGGGATCGAGCCCCTCATTGGGCTCCTTGCTGGGGAGTATGTGACATATTGCTTTCACATACGTTTTGTGAAACATATGTGAAACGTATTGTTTTCACATACGTTTAATCCTTACAACATTTCTGTGAGGTCAATATTATTATCCCATGTTACACATAAGGAAATGCTCCCTCTCCCTCTGCTGCTCCCTATGCTTGTGCTCTCTCTGTCAAATAAATAAATAAAATCTTAAAAAAAAAAAAAGAAATTGGAAACCTTGTGCAGAATGTAAAATGGTACAACTTTTGTGGAAAATAGTAGTTTCCTCAAAAAATTAAAAATAGAATTATAATTTGATCTAGCAACACCACTGTTGGGTATATACCCAAAAGGCTTGAAAGCAGAGACTTAAAGAGATGTTTGCACAAACATCCATGTTCATAGCAGCATTCTTCTTCTTTTTTAAAAGATTTTATTTATTTATTTGAGAGAGAGAGAAAGAGAGCACGAGAGGGGGGAGGGTCAGAGGGAGAAGCAGACTCCCCGCTGAGCAGGGAGCCCGATGCGGGACTCGATCCCAGGACCCTGGGATCATGACCTGAGCCAAAGGCGGATGCTTAACCAACTGAACCACTCAGGCGTCCCCATAGCAGCATTACTCTTAATAGGCAAAAGGTGAAAGCAATCCAAGTGTCCATGGATGGATGAATGGATACACAAAATGTGGTGTACATGCACAATGGATTAGTATTCAATCTTAAAAAGCAAGGCAATTCTGACACATGCTACAACATGGATGAGCCTTGAAGACTTTATGCTCAGTGAAATACGACAGTCACAAAAGGACAAATACTATATGATGAGTCACCTAGATACTCAATTCATACAGACAAAAAGTAGAATGGAGGGGTGAGTACTGAGAACTATTGCTTCTCGTGGTGCCCAGGGCCAGGGGGAATGGAAACTGCTAGTTACTGTTAATGGGGACAGAATTTCAGGTTTACAAGATGAAAAGTTTTGTGGGTGGATGGTGGTGATGATGGTTGCACAACAGTGTGAATGTACTTAATGCCACTGAAATGGACACTTAAAAATAACTAAAATGTGGGAAGCCTGGGTGGCTCAGTCGGTTAAGCATCTGCCTTTGGTTCAGGTCATGATCCCAGGGTCCTGGGATCGAGCCCCGTGTCGGGCTACTTGCTCAGCCTGCTTTCTCCCTCTCTCTCTGCCCCTCCCCCTGCTTGTGCTCTATCGCACTCTCTCTCTGTTAAATAAATTAATTTAAAAAAATAAAATGGTAAATGTTATGTTATATGTATTTTGCCAGAATTTGTTTTAAAAGGCAGTCAACCAATTTGGCACATCAAATTCCCCCATTTCTTATCTGAAAAATTGTCTGTAAACAAAGTATCTAAAAAAAAAACAAAGAGGGCACCTGGGTGGCTCAGTCCCTTAAGCATCTGCCTTCGGCTCAGGTCCTGATCCCAGGGTCCTGGGATCGAGCCCCACATCGGGCTCCCTGCTCCACAGGAAACCTCCTTCTGCCTCTCCTACTCCCCCTGCTTGTGTTCCCTCTCTCGCTGTCTCTCTCTCTCTCTCTCTGCCAAAATAAATAAATAGTCTTTAAAAAAAAAGAATTTATTATTTTAGGCAAGTTTTTTGGGGTTTTTTTTGTTGTTTTTAATTTATTTATTCAACAGAGAGAGAGAAGCGAGAGAGGGAATACAAGCAGGGGGAGTGGAGAGGGAGAAGCAGGCTTCCCGCTGAGCAGGGAGCCCGATGCGGGGCTCGATCCCAGGACCCTGGGATCATGACCTGAGCCGAAGGCAGACGCTTAACGATTGAGCCACCCAGGCGCCCCTAGGCAAGTTTTAAAATAAGAAAGTCTGCAATGTATCCCATACTCTATAAAACTCAACTGCGTATAAACGAGCTTCTCACTACCTGAGGCCAACACTTATACACAGTACTGCCTTGGGTTAGTTGCTCAACCTCTCTCAGCCTTCCTTCACTCTTCTGTAAAATGGAAATGTCAATTTCTTTCCAGTCCAGTCAGGGTCTTGTGAGGATTATAGTAAATGATATATGCAAAGAGCCTCTTGGGCATATGGCATAGTCAGTTCTCGATATGTTACCTTGTACGGATAAATTCGTTGAAACGAGAATTAATGATACCATCAGGGTTACAATCAACAAAGAGGGCCACAGATGTGTATGGAAGGAAGGATGGTGATCTCATTCTTTTTCTTGAAGGTAATGGGAACTTTGTGGCTTCAGAGCATCAGATGTACGTTTAGGCATCGATTTCTTTTTGGCACCTTAAGAAGCTATAGTTCTTAGTGCTCACCCCTCCAGCTAAGCAGCTCATCCACAGTCTGCACCAATGCGGAGAGCCACCCTCAGCAAGGGCTAGAATGATTTGCTCTAATTTGCTCTGCCTGAAAGATATCCCTGCATATGTTTTTAAGCATCAAAGCCTGCATCCTCAGAGGTGTAAAAACCATATATTTGGTGGACTTCGCGGGGGGAAAACATGTCTTGCACCTGTAAACATTTGAAAATGTATTTCCAAAGGTGGATCTTGTCCTTTCTTTTTATTTCTTTATTTTTTTTAACATTTGCTTTCCTGGTTTTCCTGCTTTTCAGAGCTATCTTGTATAGAATCTACTGCTCCCATTACACTAATTAGCAATGTAAATATTTTAACGAACTCTGTGGGATTACTTTACCTCAGCTTTAAGCAAATGTATAATTTAACACCAGCAGGACAACTTGCATCACCGCAGCATTTGATGCTTCTCAGCCTTGAATTCATACCATGATAAAGAATTTTGCAGTTTTGGAATCAGAGATGAGTTCGTCATGTAGAAGATAAGGCTATGCCCTCTTTTCAGCTTCAGGAACTTTCAGAAGAGAATGAGCATTGGAATTTTTATTGGTGTTGCTTAAATCAAGAGAACAAAACATACACATCCTGAACCCTTGGCCTGTTAATTATTATAATCATAGCGAAGGCTAATTATATTGCTAATCAGGAAAAGTTCACCCTGAACCCTGTGACACTTATGTAGTCCTTCTGTGCCCTTCCCATTGTGTTGAAGGAGGCTTGTTCTGGAGTGGGATATGCAAAATTTATTTTTTCTGTTGACTTTTCCCAACCTCCTCTTTTTCTTCTCTTTCTGCTCTGGTGCTGACTGCCCCCAAAGTGCAGTGTTTTTGAAAGTCTCTGCCAAAGAAGGAAGTTTCAGCAATTAATGAACTAACACATAAACATGGACAAAATGCCATTGTTTCCTAAGAATGGTTGCTTCCATTTGTTCTATGATTCACCTGTACTTGCCCATATGATTCCTCACTAGAATGGGTGGATCTGGCTTCAGCTCTGGGGCTGTTTTTCTGGGGCTCCTTTCAGTTTGGATGAGATCAGTCAAAGGAAATGTGATGCAGGTGAGCGGCAGTACTCTGTCCTCCTCTGTGAGAACCGAGCGAGGTTCTATCTCCAGGGACAGAACAAGAGCCCTGGGCATGTTAGCCCTGAGAAGGAGCCAGGCAATTGCTACGTGTGTCTTTTTTTTTTTTTTTTAAGATTTTATTTATTTGACAGAGAACGAGACAGCGAAAGAGGGAACCCAAGCAGGGGTAGTGGGAGAGGGAGAAGCAGACTTCCCACTGAGCAGGGAGCCCGATGTGGGGCTCAATCCCAGGACCCTGGGATCATGACCTGAGCTAAAGGCAGACGCTTAACACTGAGCCACCCAGGCGCACCTACGTGTGTCTTTTTATTTCAGTACATTCGATCACCTACCTGAAAGGAAGATAGGATTCATTTACACAATTCAGGGTCCTCATTCAATAAAGGAATATGATTAACATAAAGTAGTAGGTTTTTGGAAGCCATGGTCACCTCTTTATTTAGATTTCTGCAGAAGACTTAATACTGTGCAGAAAGGAAGTAGGAAACAATCAATTCGTAAGGGGTACTTCTGGAGGGGAAAATCTCTGTTAGCCTTGACTTTGGCTACCTCGGTTTGAAGAAACACATAGTTTTAGTATCAGGGTTTTCCTGAAACAACAACAACAACAACAACAACAACAACAAAAAACAACTAAAAACAGTAGTTACCATTTAATGAGTCAACAAAGTACCAGAAGTTACATATTATCTTTTTAGTCCTTAACATCTCTGAACTTGAGTATACGTATCTCTGTGAAGGCATTAATAATAGCTATTTTGCCATACAAGAGAGACAAATAATGTTCGGAGAAATTAAAGAATTGTACAAATTTCATGCAGCTAGTACTAGAGTGAATCTCAATGGTAATAAATGCCACTTTCTTTCTATGAGATTATAAAGACGACTCTCATTATCCAAATTTCTTGATTCAAATAGCTGGCATATTGGAATATGAAAAAAAGAGCTTTGTAATAGGAGCCCTAAAATCCTTCTCTGAGTGGAAGATGATAATTATAATACTGATATAATACTGATGTAATAATTAGAGCTAGTAAATGTTAATTATGTATTGTATGCCACTTAAGGTATAGAGTTCCTATAGTGATAACTTCATTTAATCCTCAAAATAGCTCTATAATGTAGATAATATTCTTATTTTTCACCATTTTCTAGATAAGTAAATTGAGGTACAGAAACTTTAAATAATGTACAAATTGCAAATACATATTATGCATTGTTCATAGCCAAGAGGTCAACTGATAATAAATTAATTAAATGTGTATGATGGACCCTAATTTTTTTACTGCTAAGCTAGAATAAGAGTTGAGATTTTTATGGGAAAAATAAACCAAAGTAAGTGAAATAAATTCCATTGAAATGTAATGGTCTGGAAAGGTCTAGATAACTAAAACATGCTGGGTATTGTAGAATACCATACCAAGAGTATTTTGGGGGGCGCCTGGGTGACGCAGTTGGTTAAGCACCTGAGTCTTGGTTTTGGCTCAGGTCATGATCTCAGGGTCATGATATTGGGCTCCGTGCTCAGCACAGAGTCTGCTTAAGTTTCTCTCCCCCTCTGCCCCTTCCCCCGCTCTCTCTCTCAAATAAAATAAACCTTTTAAAAAAAAGAATAGAGAGTATTTTTGAAGCACTCTCATAAATTGGCAGTACTTTTATGACTCTAGGATATTTTCATTCTGTTCACTCTCTTATACTTACTCCCTAGCATGTTTAACCCCAAGGATTTTCTACACTTGTAACATCCTGAATGTTTGTTTGCCTGCTTTTGCCTGAATATGTTCAGGATCTCCCAGAGGTTATCTCTAATATTACAATGTCAGTAGGAGATACTAACACACATGCATTTTGACCTGAAAATTCCTCACATCCCACTATCTGATCATACAAAAAGACTGAATGCTTTGTTAGTTCCATAATTTTTAAAGTCAGGCATAAGATTTCTAAAATCCCTGGTAACTCAGTGGAAAACAGGAACTTGATTCTATGTTTTTAGGTCATTTCCTTCCAAAATTGATTCTACTTGGATCCTCCATCCATCTCTACCACATTGCGGGGTGTGTATCTACCCAGGAGTGTCCAAATAAAGACTCTACGGGATTACTGGACTCACTGTTAAGTGTCCTGAGTGGTGACAATTTGCATGATGCTGCTAAATTAGGAATATTCAACCCAAATATCTGTCAGCAGATGAGCAGTTAAAGAAGATGTATATATACAATGGAATGTTATTCAACCATGAGAAGGAAGGAAATCCCACCATTTGTGACAACTTGGATGAATCTTGAGGGCATCATGTTAAGTGTCAGACAAAGAATGACAAATACTCTATGATATCCCTCATAAGTAGAAAATAAAAAAGCTAAATTCCTAGAAATAGAGAGTAGAATGATGGTTGCCAGGGGCTACAGGGTGGGGAAATGGGGAGATGTTGGTCAAAGGGCACAAATTTCCAGTTGTAAGATGATTACGTTCTGGGGACATAATGTATAGCATGGTGATGATAGCTAATAATTAATACTGTATTATATACATAAAAGTTGCTAAGATTGTAAATCTTAAATATTCTCACCACAAAAATGAAATGGACAAGCTAGAAGTATTAGCTAATGCTATGGTGGTAATCATTTTGCAATATATAAATGTATAAAATCAATACATGGACTCCTTAAAACTTACACAGTGTATATATCAATTATATCTCAATAGAGCTGGAAAAAAAAAGAATAGTTTGGATACTAATGTCAATTGTTTTGCACAAACTCAGACTCACTGTGGGTTAGCTCCCAGCTCTTAGTTCCTTCTTCCTGTGCCTCCTCCTTGATGTCAAGGGCTCATCACCTTTTAAATTACTGAACACTTGGGATACTTTTGGACAGAAAGTAAACTCACAGTGGCCTCACCTCCAGTGATAGGAGTGAAGAGTGATTAAACAAGATATCCTGGAGATCCGGGTGCTTCAGTAGAGACAACCCTGCCCCACAGGAGGACATGGGGTAGAAAAAGCCTCTATGTTTCATGGGCTCCAGCCACCATGTTAATTCTTGGATCCTCATTCCCATAGGGCCTGAATGCCACCTTCTCAGTTGGCCCTGCCCTTCCCCATAGTACTTTTCACAGCCTCCATGCCCAACCTTTTTATCCCCTTTCCCTGCTCTATTCTTTTCATATTCGTTACCATCAGAAGTGAAATATATCTGGCTTATTTATTTAGCCTCTACAACTAGAACACAAGCTCCATTCTAGCAGGAATTTTGACCATTTCTTGGATTGTCATATCCCCTACACTGAGAATACACCTGGCATACAAGAAGCTTTTGATCCCTATTTTTTAATGAGTGAAATTAAAAATTATTTATTTTCTTAATTCTCTTTCTATATATGGATCCTTTACAACTAGGATGGTCAAATCCAAAACATTGACATAAGGAGATCTAAGGGTCTCCGTTTTCTGTAGGAACTGTGTTGAGGTCCACAAGTATAAGCTTAAAAATAAAGATCATAATCATTTGTATCTATTTGTATACCATGGGTACCTTCCCAAGTGAGTTCCCAGCAGCCCAAAACCCACCCTAAGATTAATCAGGCAGTGAGTGCAATGTTCTGGCAAGAATGTGGGCCAAAAGAAAGAAAGTCAGCGCTCTTCCCTTGGTTTGTGCTACCTACTTGATGTGTGACCTCAGGCAAGTGAATTAACCCCCAGTGTCCTATTCTATAAAATAGGGGGTTGAAGAATATGATGTTGAAATTCCCCTTAAATTCCCTCCTATCATGACCCTCTATCTTCCAACCCAAAATGCTCCATAAGGAAAAATGCACAATTATAAACTGTCTGCAACAGTCCAGAGAGAGCTTAAAAAACAAATGGAAACAAAAAACGAAACCAAGAAATCTCTCAACACATTTCAAATTTTTAAAAAGCTATGTTAGCTATAAATATTCTGAAGGAAAGATGTTAAATACCTTCTTCTACTTTCTAAAAAGATTTTAAACCCTACTTCACACCCTCAATTCTTGTCCTTTTTCCCCACCAAGAGTTGGTTGCCCAACTGATTGTGCCACCCAGGCACCCCTAAAATGAAACTATTTTTAAACTATGGTTTAATTTCTGATTAAGAATCCAAACCAAACATTTTTATTTTGATAATGATTATTTGATACATTATCTTGCCAACTGATGAGCGTCAGTGGAAGTATCTGATACTAAATGAATGTAGGTCAAGGTAAAAAAAATGATCACCAACAAAAATCATCATTCACCAAACAAGACATGTTCTTCCTTTCTATTCATTGTTTTACTGCCTGACGCATAAGGAGCAAGAGGGAAAGAAAGCCTATGCAATGCGTGCTATTTGAAGCAGCTTGCATACACTCTACAGCAGTGAACATTTCAACTAAATTACATAGTGATATTACATAGTTCCTCCCTCCCACACAACCCAATGCAAAGCAATGGCAGAAGTTCAAAATTCATAAAGAAAAATCAAGTTGGTGACCCCAATGAGGTCTTAAAATGTGGAATTTTTTTTTAAAAGATTTTATTTATTTATTTGAGAGAGAGAGAGCACATGAGAGCGGGGAGGGTCAGAGGGAGAAGCAGACTCCCTGCTGAGCAGGAGCCCGATGCGGGACTCGATCCCAGGACTCCAGGATCATGACCTGAGCCGAAGGCAGACGCTTAACCATCTGAGCCACCCAGGTGCCCAAAATGTGGAATATTTTACAGACACATATAAGTCAAATCTTGGACTCTGCCTGAATAGATAAAGTAAAAATGATAGTTTTGACATGCTTGCACTAGCGTAATAGTGTAATGCATATGTAAATGTTTACAGGTCCTTAGTGCTGAGAAACTGATAGCAAGGGGGCAACCAACCAAAGGGCCCAAAGCTAAGATTAAGAAAACACCTGGACCAACTTTCTGAACCAGTTTTGAATCCAGACAAGTTAGATGATTTACATAAGGTTAGTGGTGAAAGGATGTGCTAGTCTCAACTATCTGAGTATCATTTATATTAGCAATCCGATATTAGTAGTCCTCCACTTAGTTACAGAGTGTCAGCTCATATAGAGAGTAAATGCTGCGAACGTTTTACAGGCATACATGGCAAAGATTAGTTTCAAAGTCAATGCCTAGAACAGCTCTAGCCTATAGAAGCACTGAGTAAATATTTATGGAGTGATGAATCAAGAATGAAGGGATGAAATTCTTTTTTTTTTAAAGATTTTATTTATTTATTTGAGAGAGAGAGAATGAGAGAAAAGAGCACATGAGAAGGCGGAGGGTCAGAGGGAGAAGCAGACTACCCGCCAAGCAGGGAGCCCGATGCGGGACTCGATCCAGGGACTCCAGGATCATGACCTGAGCCGAAGGCAATCGCTTAACCAACTGAGCCAACCAGGCGCCCCTGAGGGGATGAAATTCTTTAAAAAAATGCCTACCGTACCCGTCATACTGATTCTGGTAAAGGTTTTTCCAAAGGAAAAGAACAATCAAGTGGTGCCTGGGTGGCTCAGTCGTTAAGTGTCTGCCTTCGGCTCAGGTCATGATGCCTGGGTCCTGGGATCCAGCCCCGCATCGGGCTCCCTGCTCTGCGGGAAGCCTACTTCTCCCTCTCCCACTCCCCCTGCTGTATTCCCTCTCTCGCTGTGTCTCTCTCTGTCAAATAAATAAATAAAATCTTAAAAAAAAAAAAAGAACAATCAAGTGTATCACGACTGAGATTTTAACGGTTCAGTAAGTAGAGAGGAGAGTGGGTGCTCAGTTTGAATGGAGCTAGAGAAAGGTCCCAAGGAAGACTCATCCGGCCAAAGCCTTGCCCATCACTGGGAAGCTGTAAATGGTGTTTAGACAATTTGAAGCATCATGATTTCATCCATGATCCCTCTGTGAAAATCAAACTCTATTTTGAACATTTACAGAGGTAGCAGCCTTTGGAATTTCTTATCTCGAAGTGATGAAACTTTAATAAGATTGTGACCTTTGAGAAGTCCTTATTGAGTGCTTGCTTCAGTTTCCTTGTCAATAAATATGGACACCTACCTTACAGGACTTTCCATGAGAGAGGAATATTGGGCACATAAAAGGAGATAATGCACTTGAAGAAAGCTTGCACATTTAAAAGAGAGACCTGGTAGTAAGACCTACAGACTAGTTATTATATTTTCTTGCCTGGGAGGATGACCACACAGATGTGCTATCAATGCAAGGAAACTTCTTATCAAAGGTTTGAAGAATACCTTTAATAATTTAACTTATTATAAAGTTGAGAGCACAAGGCAGAGGCAAAAATCAGGAGAAAGGTGGAACACACTAGGTGGGTGACATCTAAATTAAGGCAATACCAGTGGAATAGAGATTAGGATACTTTTGAGAACAAATGTAATTGGACTGGGGTTCATGTGCAGATCTGGTAGGGTGGAGCTTCTGAGGTTCAGAAAGCAGGACTGGGTGCTGTTCCCTCCCTTGCTTGCTCTCTAGATCTCTGCACGTGTTGGGCTGGGCTCACTCACAAGGTGCTGTGAGCTTCCAAGGTGGGGTCAGCTTCTGGCAAGTCCACTGAATTGTCTGCTTTCTCTGAGCCTCTCGGCCTGACACTGGATGGGTGGGTTAAAACTAGGATGGGAGATAAGAGGCCTAGGCTTGCTCTTCAATTCTGTTTGAACAGTAATAAAGATGACATTGTGCTCTGAGCCTCGGCTCTTTGTGGCTCATTTCTGATTTGTTAGAAATAATTCAGAATATGAGTGAGATTTACTCCTGTCAACCTCTGATGGGGAGGATGAGCATCTCCTAGATAAAAGGGAAAAAAAATAACAGTAGAAAAAAAATACTGTGAGAGGGCAGAGAACTAACCCAGTAAAAAGAGCTTAAGAGAAGAAAAAAGCAACACAGAAGACAAAAGAAAAGCAAACCCCACCCTTTCTGGAGCGACACACAGATATGGATCTGCTCTAAAAGAGAGAGACTTTGAACATTCTTAAAAAGCTGTCTCTTATGCCTAATAATCATTTACACTTCAAACTCAATATGTAAAATTTAGAATTCATCGTTTCCATCCCAAATCCCACCTCCTGCTGTTTTCGGTTTGGTTTCTGGGACTGTAGTTCTTTGTTTTATGGGACCACAGTTCTCTACCTAGTTCACGCAACTACAATAGGTTGCGTCTATCTGAGGTGTCTTGAGGCCAGACTTCATACTTCGTCTTATTTCCATCCCGAATCTACCTAATCCCTCCTGCAGATTTTACTGAAGTTTTCACGGAGAGGCAGAGGGTGGTTCCATTCCCTCATGCTCCAGCAAAACATAATCAAATGGTTCCCGGGCCTCTCATTCTTTGCCCAGAATCTTTTCCTAAACTTTTCAATTCTACTCAGCAGAACAAAGCCCTCAGATGGCTGAACCCAGCTTTCCTGGAAGACAGTTCTGCAACCATTTGTTATAAATCAAGCACGCTCCTTGGTGGGGGCAGGGAGGATAGTGTGTGTGTCCAAGTATGCCTATCAAGTTATTCCTCCGTCAAAAATAGACCTCTTGCAGGGGACAGGAGGAAGGTGGGGGGAGTCTACTGATGACAAAAATAAGATTCCTTTCTGTGTCATGACAGCCAAGGCAACATTTCAGTGATTCTCAACTCCGTTGCCTCTCTTCCACATTCAGTTACCAAATCTGGCCATCAAAAATCCTTGGGAGCCCCCAAAGTCACCTCTTTCTCTCTGTCTCCACTATCAGATTGTGGTATTCACTATCAAATATTCTTTTTTTAAAAAATATTTTATTTATTTATTTGACAAAGAGAGAGAGAGAGAGAGGGCACAAGCAGAAGTGGCAGAGGGAGAGAGAGAAGACGGCTCCCCGCAGAGCAGGATGCCCGATGCGGGACTTGATCCCAGAACCCTGGGATCATGACCTGAGCTGAAAGCAGACACTTAACCAACTGAGTCACCCAGGCGCCCCCAAATATTCTTTAATAACTCCCATGGCCAGGGCGCCTGGGTGGCTCAGTTGGTTAAGCAACTGCCTTCGGCTCAGGTCATGATCCTGGAGTCCAGGGATCGAGTCCCGCATCCGGCTCCCTGCTCGGCAGGGAGTCTGCTTCTCCCTCTGACCTTCCCCCTTCTCATGTGCTCTCTCTCATTCTCTCTCTCTCAAATAAATAAATAAAATCTTAAAAAAAAAAAAAATAACTCCCATGGCCAAATACATCTCTTTGGCTGGGCATGCAGGCCTTTTTGCCAAACTCACCCATTTTACAGCTTTATCTCCAATGCCTCTTCAGCCATATTGAAGCATTGTGCTTTCCTCCAGGTCTGTCATTCTGCACGGGCTGCTCCGTCTGTCTGATGTGACCTTCTTTCTCCTACCAAGTGAGCTCCTACACAGCCTTATGCCTCAAACCAAACAACTCCTCTGAGAAGCCTTCCCTGACTGTGACCCTCTTCTCCTGCCTTTTATTCAACTTCTCAGCCCAGACCCACATAGAATTACCAAGGTAATACTTCATGCGGCTACAGCCTCCTGCCCTCCCTCTAAATAGAGCATTTGTCATCTCTATAGAGTATTCTTTATCCGTTAAAGTCCTGGAGCTTTTCTTAACAATTTCATTGCACTTTTTAAGATATATTAAAGATATAAACCCTATTTGATCTGCTGCACTTATTTCTTCCAGAGTATTGTTCCCCTTTTTGTATCTGCTGTTTTTTGTTTGTTTTGGTTGATATTTTCAAGGGGAATACTACATTATTTAGTTAATTTTGCCAGTTGTTTTCCTATATGATTGCTTTTAAACGTAAAATATTTTTCCATCCAGATATTTTATAGATATTAATTTTATTTTTTCTAGACTTCTGGTTTGATTTTCTAAATCAAAATTTTTAATCCTTATCATATTTCTCTTGTGCATGGTTTGACACACTGATCTAATTATATATTTGCCTAAAAGCTAGCCAGTAGTCCTAAAATCATTTATTGAATAAAATTTTTCTCCTATATGGCTTTTTATGGCTTCACATCATATGTTAAGTTCTTGTATCTATTGGCAAACCATAAAGGAAAATAATTGGTAAATTTAACCCAAATCTATTTGGAACTATTTAATCAGTTTCTTCTGAAAAGCAAAACTAACAGACTGAGAAAGTAAAAATCCACCTGGCTATTTATCAGACTGGGACAGCCAGCTGCAAGATGAACAGGAAACCATATTTCTTCCAAGGGCACATTGCTATTCTAAAGTATCACTACAGACATCTTCTTTGAGTAACTACTACTTTCTTACTCATTGGAAAATCGTGTTCTCTAAAATCCTAGACAATCAGAAATTTTAATTTTTGAAATTATATCAGTAAGAATGAAACATCCCACTCTTGCTCGGAGGTCTAACCCACTTCGATACAGACAAATGGCCTTGATTTTACAACTCAGGAGCAGAGCTTCACATGAGGTGTTTCTGAATATGACATTCCAAGTTTATCCAAGGAAGCAAACCCTGGGTTCATTTTGCAGTCCAACCATCATGTTGGCCCCTTTACTCCCAGCCCTGCTGGGCTTTGAGCTTATCAAAACTCTGCCTCATGGTGGACAGTTGCCATTGCTGCAATGAGTCGGTAAACTTGACAGTGAGACCACAGATTTTGTCCTTGATGGTCTTAGGCTGATTGGATTGTACATACTATTCTATTCTTGTGTTGTGCCATACTCTTAATTATTACAGTTTACTACTATGTTTTTATTTCATTGTTATTGAAAGGTTCTCAAACTTTTTGGTCTTGGATCCTCTTTTACACTCTAAAAAATCATTTGAGGACACCAAAGCACTTTTGTTTGTGTGTTATGTCTCCTGATATTTACCATATTAGAAATTTGAGAAATTTAAAAATATATTTACTTAAAAATTAATTTAAAAACACTAGTAAATTCATTGCATGTTAGTATAGATAACATTTTTTAATGAACAATAACTACAGTTTTCCAAAATAAATTTAGTGGAAGAGATGGCATTCCTTTACATTCTTGCAAATTTGTTCCCTGCTTGGCATGATAGAAGGTACATCTGCTTCAGCATTCAACCTCTTGGGATAACACATAGGATGTAGCCAACTTGACTGTATACTTGTGAAAGAACGGATACCGAAAAAGGAGTGGAAAAAAAAAAGTCTTACTATCATGAAAGCAATTTTGATTTTGTGAACCCCGTGAATGACCTCAGACGCCCCAAGACCACAGTCTGAGAACCACTGGCCTTAGCTTTTGTAGTTTATGTAGTTTCTCAAATGAATTCTAGAAAATTTTTGTCTCTTAATTTAGGAGGTAATAATTGTGTATTTAAAATTTTGTTTTTTCACTAAAGGATATCCTCTGTCTCCCTAGTTAATAAAATATTTTATAAATACTTTCTCAATAGTCCTGCATTTTTCTTCTTAGATCTACATTTCTCATTTTTTTATCATTCCTAGTTATTTCATATTCTTTGTTGCTATTGTAAGTGGGATCCACTTTCCCATTGTATTTTAATTGGTTATTGTTGGCCTATTTTATTTTGTGTGTGGCCAGTTGGTTACTTTTTATTATGTTAAATAATATATTTGATATGCTGGTTTTTAAAGAAGTAACTTAAAATTTTGAGTCTGTTTACATGTTAGTACTGATACGATATTCTCAATATTCTGAGATATCCTCAGATATCAGATGAGATACACGATATTCTGAGAAAAATTCATTGTTCAATTTCTAGAGTTCAAAGATCTTTTCTGAGGAAGGATCTTGAATATGCTGAATGCCTTTTTGGCATCTATTCAAATGATCATGTTTTTGTTAAGGCAGATGCATTGATTAGGACTAGATGACCTCTGTTCTCTTCTAGAATTCTTCTCACTTAGATAACATCATGAATGTCAGACCCATTTAGATTACTAACAGAATCAAAGGACATCTTGACTGTGGTTCCCACCTGTTGAAGGGGGTAGTGGTGGGAGGAAGGCTTAACTGTGCGCACAATGTCCCTTGAGGCTGTTCAGGGGAATGTGGTCAGCATGGACCCATTCAGGGAGCTCAGAACCGTCAGGACAGGGACGACAGGCCTGGCGACGCAAGGGACCAGCTAGAGGACTGGTAATTAACAGAAGTCTTCCTGAAGCAGAGCTTCCAGCTTTCATTCAGACTGAGCCCCAGGTTCCTTAAACCGCCAAAGTGAATTGGTATCTGTGGGCGACTTCATTAGTCACTTTCCTTTCGCAGGTCTAAAACCGATGCTTATTTTCAGCTGGTGGCTTGAGCCCCATGGATTGGGGAAGTTCTTGGGCGGAGGGGAGGGGAGACACCGCGCATTAAAATGAGGTGAATTTGCTCCAGGACCCTGGGCATGTCCGGGAGGTTCCAGGGTTCTGGGGGGCGCCCCAGGGTGGGCGCTGCACCCCCTTTGCCCCGCGTCCCCGGTACCAGGCCAGGGAGGCGCGGGCCGGGTCCCGAAAAGACCCTCGCAGCCCCCGCCGCCAGCCCACCGCCCAGCGAGGTTCCGAGGCGCAGGTGTCGCGCCATCTCCCTTGGCGCGGGCGGGGTGCGGCGGGGCGCAGCGGGGAGGAAGCACGTTCCCGAGCCCCGGAGGGGCGTAAGGAGGCGCCCGCTTCCGGCCCAGGTAGGGGTCAGGGCCGCGCGGGTGTGGCGAGGCGCCCGGGGAGGGGGCGGGGCCTGCGCGGCGCTGGAGGCGGTGCCGCTTCCCGGCCCCGGGGTGGAGGGCGCGCCCCGGGCTCCGAGAGTGCGAGGCCAGGGCGCTCGCGCGCTCCCGGGGCAGGCCTGCAGACCTGGACGGGGAGCGTGAAGAACGTGGGAGGAGAACCCGAAGGGAGGACGCACCTCGCCCCGGCGGCCCGCGGAGGGACCTGTGGCGCCGCGCCGCGTCGGCCCCAGGGAGCTCTTGTTCTGGGATTTCTCTAGGAGCAGGTCGGTGGGGCTGGGCTCCCTGCAACTCCATATGCCTCTGAAAAGTTTCCTAAGGAGAGAGAAAAGTACAGACAAGAGCACTGTGATCCTTGTTGAGAAATAGGGGAATCCTACCAGAAACGATGTCATTGAAACTTGCTAACAGCCCCGTTCTGTTTTCCAGAAGTTTCTTCTATTTGCACCTTGCTAACATTTTCCTAAGAGAAATTTAAAACAAAAACATTTAAGTGATCATTTATTAGTACTAGGATGGTAATTGGACGTAAGCCTTGAAATAGCCCTTGTAAGGGCACTAAAATTAAGAAGGAAAAAAAAAGATTTTTGAAAATCCGAAGACTCCTCATGGGTTTCATTGTTTCTGCAGTTTTCGTGGTGATTGTAGGTGCTCTTAAAGCCTTAAGTTTTTTTTATAATTCACATTGATCCAGGAACTTTAGATTTGTTTTATGCTGGTACAGGAGATGAGGTGCTTTATGCTCCGTGTTAGTTGTGTAAAAATGCTAAAACGGAGGAAAAAATTATAGTCCTGCCATACTACCTAAATGTTTATAAATTCAACTTCTAATTACTTTCCCCGGATCCTGGATGCTTATCCCTGTAACACCATGACTTTGTTGTGTGTCACAGGCCCAGGATCACAGCTGCAGCCTGGGCACTTTATGTCTTGTATCTGAGCATTATTATGCTTTACTTTCAGACTTTTCTAAAGGTAGGTGATCAAATTGACAACTTTTCTGGATTTGCTGGAGCCTAAGTTCCAAGTTTTGACAAATAAATGAAAGTCCGTGTTATTCATGCCATATTGATTTTTATGACATTGTAAAAGATAATTGTTTTCAAATTGGAGAATTTAGAGATGTATAAGATTTCAATGATAACTTTTTTTTTATGAATGTATTGATGTGATGTCTAGCGTGTGTGAAAAATTACTCTCATTTGTCTTAGTCCTTTTTTATTATTATTGGTGGGGGAAAAAAGAGCAAAGTGAAAGATTCAACTTGATGGTCTTTGATACCAGCCTGGTATATCTATTTGCAGAGATTGTGGTCACATCACAAAAGGGGATAGCATTGTCTTGCCTTTCTTTTCCATCTTCCTTTTACAACCCAATTTTTTTGTGCACATGTTTGAAAAATAACTTTTATCTGCCAAATCCAAAATATTTGAAGGTCCATTAGTTGCTGCTAATAGTTTGGTGAGCAAACAAATATTTGTAAGTGAAAATCTACTTTAGAGTATATGAATGTAGATTATATAAAGTTGTGATTTAAAAATGTTTTATTATTTTAATGATTTCTGCAATGTCAGTACTCTAAACTTTTCATTTCCAACTTTTTTTTTTAAACAATGATCCTTTCATTAGTCTTTCCCCTGGATCCATAATTTGAAAAATTGTATCTAACAAACAAACTCCCTTTCCTTGGTAATAGGAAACAAACTCAATTATCCATTAGAGGGTAAATAGAAGATTTCCATTAGACTTTCAAAATAATTCACAGAAGACTCTACCATTTTGGGGACAACAAGGAGTCAGGACCCTCAAGTTGGGGAACATTACTCTTCTGAACTGAAATCCTCTATCACTGAACACCAACCTTCTACCATGGCCTTTGACCTGGCCTTTTTCTTGACTCTACCATTCGCCAGCATTATGACCTTAAAAACTCTCTCTAATCCCAGTCTTCTTTTCTGAAAATGCGGGTTACAGTAATGTCTTTCTGGAACGTTTCTTATGAGTCTTAAATGACATAATGCATATAAAACTATAAGTACAGTAGGCACCTGGCATATGGCAGTTCAGAAAAATGCTAGCCACTGTTAGTGTCCATTTGTCCTGAGCTCTGAGGATAATCACACTGTGTGGTTAGGTTTATGTCTATTGTCTATTTCTGGACAAAGAACACAAATCCTCATGTAGAAGTCATAAGGTGATAGCATAAAAGCTGAATTTGGTCTTTGGATATGTTGATTTGGGTGAGCTCATCACTTTAAAATAATTGAATTATTTACCAATATTTTAGAATTAGTACATTTTGCATAAATTCCTAGAGTCCTAGCTTTTCCTGAGAAACAGGAGGGCCAGGCAGGAGGGAGCTTGCAACTGTTAGCAGCTGAATCCAGCGTGTGGTTGCCCACTTTGGATGGGGTGCGTACACTCTCCAGTTTCCACAGGGTCTCCACTCCCTGCTCGTACTTTCTCCCACCTGCCTCACTCATGTATTTCACCTCCCTTGCCCTGCAGACATTTCAGGTTGTGATTTCTGACTCAGAAAATATACCTTACGAATTGTGTGGCCAAAACCGTAACCCAACTTTTATCCTTTAAAAAGGAGTACAGTAATCCTGTATTACAATTTATGAAGCATTTCCTTATTTGATACTTAAATCAACTCAGAATTAGTTCAGACATGCATTATCATTGCATTTTATAACTGTGGACATTGAAGCTTATGGGTTTGTACTAAAGCTTAAAATAGTGTTCTGACGACTTAAAGTTGTTTTGGGTTCTCACTAATGCCACTTTTTATTTTATTTTATTTTAGATTTTATTTATTTATTTGTCAGAGAGAGAGAGTACAAGCAGGGGGTGCAGCAGGCGGAGGGAGAAGCAGGCTCCCCACTGAGCAGGGAGCCCGATGAGGGGCTCCATCCCAGGACCCTGGGATCATGACCTGAGCTGAAGGCAGAAGCTTAACCAACTGAACCACCCAGGCGCCCCATTAATGCCACTTTTTAACTATGGAGAAATTTGTTAGGAAATGATAGCCTTTCTTTTGGTTTCAGCACTTATTTTAAGCAAGTACTTTTATTTCCATAATTACAAACTAAGAAAATGAGTGGTAGAAAGAATACATGTATGGAAGTACATCAGTAGTCCTTATTTGCCCTCTCTACAGAGCATCTTTAAGCAAATTGAAGGGAACAAAACATTGACTCCGGCTCATTCAAAACAGACCATACATATAAATAGAAAAGGTCTGTTTTAAGCCATACTTTATTACCTATGTTATTGGAAAGCTGAAAGAGATATGTGTCCAGTTCATCTGGTCTGCAGTTACACTAGACCAGAAATTTCTGTGAGTGTGTTTTAAAGTTCTGAGAAAGGAGATACCCAAAACTTGTGTGGTGATTCAGCCTGGTGTCTCTGTGAAGTTGTTTTATATAGCAAACACACTTTGTAGTGGGCTTCTTTTAACCAGGGAGGCTTTATTCCTTTCACAATCATGCCAAGAGGATAATCTATGCAATAAGATAAAAGGAGGGGTAGTTCATTTGTGGGTGTGGTAACTGTGTGTGATCCTCATGGTATGTGTATGAGAGAAGGTCAAGCCAGCCATGCAGAGGGTTTGAGGAAGCAGCTAAGCCAAGACAACAGGACATCCTTCAGCAGACAAGAGTTTCAGTGTCCAAACACCTGTCAGGAGGGAGTGGAGGCTGAAGACACAGGGAATGGTGAAGAAAAACTTAGAGTGAGTTTAGGGGTGTCAGAAAGAGCCAGATCATTCAGGGTCTGGAGAACGCAGTAAGAATATGGATTTTGAAGGTTTGTTAGCAGGAAAATAATGTGATCTGATTTTCTGTGTTGAGATCATTCTGGCTGCCGTGTGGAGAGGGACAACTTAGGTAGCTGACCTGTTGACCTTCCAGTATGTCTCTTCCATCATAGGCAGGAGCTCCTTTTGAATCTAACTTAAACTTTACATGGTGAAGTTGAAAGAACTTAGCAGAAGTGGGTGCATTGAGGGAAGGATCCTCCAATAATGTTCTGCAAAAATATATGATGAATATTTTTAAAAGTAAGAATCGGGGTATTACAATATTGCTTGGCTTTGAGTAAAGCCATCTGCTACTTTCTTTATATAATGGTATTTTGAGGTTCTCATGTTTAATGTAAGTATTTAACATGTATATTTATCTTAAAAGTCTGAAGTTATTATTTCTAACTGCCTCTTTAACCATATAAGTAATTTAGGAACATTGAAATCCTATTACTACACTTTTCATTATTATTCATGTTATTCATTTCATTATTATTATCATTCATTATTATCTAGTATTGTGTCTTGCAGTCAGTGCTAGTTTAGATTTATACACATGCGTAACAGTTTCTTTGCTGTTTTTGGCAATTTAGACCTTTCTTGCGGATCATTATCGTTCTTGAAAGGTATCCTATAAATATGCTCTTTCTCAGGGGTCATTATGGTTAAACGCAAATTTTTTTTTGGTGAAAAATGTCTTTATCTTGCCTTTGATCTTGAAAGATACTTTTGTTTATTTTAGGTTAACAATTATCATCTTTCATTTGAATACATAATATATTTTTTTAATTTATTATATTTCTGCTTTCTATTTTAATATCAGCAGTCAAGGGGCACCTGGGTGGCTCAGTCGGTTGAGCGTCTGAGTCTTGATTTCTGCTCAGGTCATGATCTCAGGGTCCTGGGATCAAGCCCTGTGTGGGGCTCCCCACTCAGCAGGGAGTCTGCTTGTCTCCCTCTCCCTCTGTCCCTCCCCTTGCTTGCTCTCTCTCTCTAAAATAAATAAATCTTAAAAAAAAAAAATCAGCAGTCATTCTAATTGTTTTCCTCTACATGTAATATATCTTTTCTAGTTGGTTGGTTTTAAGAGGTGTTCTTTGTCTTTGGTGTTCCATGGTTTTACTGTGGTGTGTATCTAACTGTGGATTTCTTTTTATCTACCCTACTTGAGCTTCCTAAATTTGAGTGTTCACACATTTCACCTCTTTAGGAAAACTCTCAACCATTACCTGTTGCTTTTTCTCCATTCTCTCTATTCTCGCCTTCTCAAATGGATTGGATGTGTGTTGGACTGAATCAGTCTGGAAAACAGTTAATACTGGGTAGTTCAACAGGGAATTTCAGATGGTGCTCTGGTCTGAATGTTTATGTCCTCCCAAAATTCCTATGTTGAAATCCTGAGCACCAGGGTGATGGGAGGTGGGGCCTTTGGAGGTGATTAGGTCATGACGGAGGAGCCTCATGAATAAGATTAATGTCCTTATAAAAGAGACCCCAGAGATTTAACTCATCTTCTCCACAATGTGAGGTTATTGTGAAAACCCAGCTGTCTAGAAAGTGGGCCCTCACCAGACATTGGGTCTACCAGCACATGACATTGGACTTCCCAGCCTCTAGAACTGGGAGAAATAAGTATTTTTTTGTTTCTAAGCCACCCAATTTATGGTATTTTTGTTATAGCAGCCTGAACAGACTAAGACATGTGAAAAATCAGTTAGAAATGTTTTGGGATATCTAAATGCCAAACAGGGCATAGTGAGGCAGTTTATGTTCAGCAATAGCAAAACAACTCCTGTCATTGCTTGGGCTGTAGGGTTGCAGTATGGAGATAGTCTTACCAGAACCCAGAAACTGAGGCCATCTCGAACCATGGCAGGTTCTTCCTTATAGGACAAGGGACCGTGGAGACATAGCCACTGGTGGAGACATCATAAAACCCAGAGAAAGCAGAGGAGAAATATCCTGGTATCACTTCCTCCTCCCATCCAGTCTCCTGCCTGAGACTCGCATGGACAGAACCTAGCAGAGGAGGAAGTGAAGGGAACGGGTAGTGTGGGAAATACAGTTTTCAGATACCAGCTCCCCAGACTCAGGACATGGAAGGTTATGCGTGGATCTGAGGGCAGGCGGATCGTTCCATTCTCCTTTCCATATCTTTCAGTTTGGCTTTCGTGTTTTTCATTACTCTGTTTCCCTGTACCGCATCCCGAGTAACATCTTTATTGTGGCAAAATATGCATTACATACAATTTACCCTTGAATCATTTTTAAATGTGCAGTTCAGTGACATTAAGTACGCTCACATTGTTTTACTTATCACCACCATCCATCTCCAGAATTTTTTTATCTTCCTGAACTAAAACTCTACCCATTAAACAACAATTTCCATTTATTCTCCTTCCCCCACGTCCCTAGTAACCACAATTCTACTTTCCTTCTCTGAATTTGACTATTCTAGGTACTCTATATAAATGGAATCATGCAATATTTGCCCTTTTGTGGCTGCCTTTTTCCACTAAGCGTAATGTCTTCTAGGCTAAGCCATATTGTAGCATGTATCAGAATGTCCTTTCCCTCCTAAGACTGAGTAATATTCCATATTCTATGTCTGTACAACATTGTATTCATGTCCATTGATGGACATGTGGGTTGCTCCCATCTTTTAGCTACTGCGAATAATACTGCTGTGAACATGGATATACATATATCTCTTTGAGAACTTGCTTTCAATTCTTTTGAATATATACCCCAAAGTAGAATTGTTGGTAATTCTGTGTTTTTCTGAGGAACCACTATCCCATTTTCCACAGCAGCTGCCCTAGTTGCATTCCCACCAGCAATGCACAAGAGTTCCAGTTTCTCCCAACCTCAACAACACTTGTTTTCTGTGTTTTTGATAATAGCCATCCTAATGGGGGTGAAGTAGTATCTCATTATGGTTTTGATTTGCATTTTCCCAATGATTAGTGGTGATGAGCGTCATTTTATTTGCTTATTGGCCATTTGTATATCTTTTTGGACAAGGATCTATTCAAGTCCTTTGCCCATATTTTAAATTGGGTTATTTTGTTGTTGTCTTGTAGGAGTTCTTTTTACATTCTGGTTAACCCTTTATAAGATATAGGACTTGCAGATATTTTCTTCTATTCTGCAGGTTGTCTTTTCACTCTGTTGATAATGTCCTGATAATGCATCAGCACAAGAGTTTTTAATTTTTATGAAATCCAGTTTAAATCTGTTTTTTCTGTTGCCTGTGTTTTAGTGGCACATCCAAGAAATCATTGCCAAATCTACTGTTATGAAGGTTTTCCCCTATGTTTTCTTCTAAGTTCTATAGTTTTGCTCTTACGTTTAAGTCTTTGATACTTAGGGGTTAATTTTTTCAATCCTTTTTTTTAAAGATTTTATTTATTTATTTGACAGAGAGAGATACAGCAAGAGAGGGAACACAGCAGAGGGAGTGGGAGAGGGAGAAGCAGGCTTCCCGCTGAGCAGGGAGCCTGATGCGAGGCTCGATCCCAGGACCCTGGGATCATGATGTGAGCCGAAGGCAGACACTTAACACCTGAGCCACCCAGGTGCCCCATCTTTCTTTCTTTCTTTTTTTTTTTTTTTTAAGATTTATTTATTTGAGAGAGAGAGAGAGAACAAGAGCAAGCATGGGGGGAAGGGGCACAGGGGGAGAGAGAGAGTCCCAAGCAGACTCCCTGATGATCCCAGAGCCTGATGTGGGGGGGTTAATTTTTTGTATATGGTGTAACATAAGAATTCAACTTTGTTCTTTTACAGATGGTTATTTAGTTTTCTCAACACCAGTTGTTGAAAAGTTTGTTCTTTCCCTATTTAATGGTCTTGGCAGTCTTGTTGAAAATCATTTGACCATATATGTGAAGTTTTATTTCTGGGTTCTCTAATTTATTCTTTTGGTCTATATATCTGTCTTTATGCCAGGATCAGACTGTTTTGATTACTGTGACTTTGAAATAAGTTTTGAGATCAGGAACTGTGAGACCTCCAACTTTATCCTTCTTTTTAGTATTGTTTGGGTTATTTGAGATTCTTTGAGATTCCGTACGAATTTTAGGATGGATTTCTTTTTTTCCATTTCTTTTTGGGATTTTGATAGGGAATGCATCTGTAGATTGTTTGGGGGTAGTATTAACATCTTAACAATATCAGGTCTTCCAATGTGTGAACACAGGATGTCTCTACATTTCTTTGTGTCTTGTTTAATTTCTTTCAACAGCGTTTTATAGTTTTCACTGTACAAGTCTCTTGCCTCCTTGCTTAAATTTATTCGTAAGTATTTTATTCTTTTTGGTGCTATTGTAAATAGAATTGTTTTCTGAATTTCCTTCTCAGAGTCATTGTTAGTGTATAGAAATGAAACTGATTTTATATATCACGACTTTACTGAATTCATTGATTAGTTCTAACAGTCTTTTTGTGGCTTCTTTAGGGTTTTCTACATATAAGATGAAGTCCTCTGTGAATAGAGAAATAAAGTTAATTTTAATCTTCCCTTCCAATTTGGATGTCTTTTTTTTTTTTTTACTTTTGATATGGGAAGATTTTATCTTTTTTTTAGTTTAATTTTATTTTATTTACATTCAGTTAATTAACATATAGTATATTATTAGTTTCAGAGGTAGAGTTCAGTGATTCATCAGTCTTAGATAACACCCAGTGCTCATTACATCATGTGCCTTTTTTTTTTTTTAAAGATTTTATTTATTTATTTGAGACAGAGAGAATGAGAGACAGAGAGCATGAGAGGGAGGAGGGTCAGAGGGAGAAGCAGACTCCCTGCCGAGCAGGGAGCCCGATGCAGGACTCAATCCCGGGACTCCAGGATCATGACCTGAGCCGAAGGCAGTTGCTTAACCAACTGAGCCACCCAGGCGCCCATCATGTGCCTTCTTAATGCCCATCACCCAGTTACCCCATCCCCCCACCTCCAGCAACCCTCAGTTTGTTTCCTATAGTTAAGCGTCCATTTTGGTTTGTCTCCCTCTCTGATTTCATCTTGTTTTATTTTTCCCTCCCTTCCTCTATGTTCCTCTGTTTTGTTTCTTAAATTCCACATATGAGTGAAATCATATGATAATTGTCTTTCTCTGATTGACTTATTTCACTTAGCCTGATACCCTCTAGTTCCATCCACATTGTTGCAAATGGCAAGATTTCATTTTTTTGATAGCCGACTGATATTACATTATATATATATACCGTGTCTTCTTTATCCATGGATGTCTTTTCTTTTTCTTGACTGCTTGCTCTGGCGAGGACTTCTGGTACTGTGTTGAATAGAAATGGCAAAAGTAGGCCTCCTTGCCTGTTGCTGTTCTTAGAGGAAAGGTTTTCAGTCTTCCACCAATGAATGGGATGTTAGCTATGGGTTTTTCATACATGGCCTTTGTTACATCCAGGGAGTTTTCTTCTATTCTTAGTTTGGGTGTTTTTTTTTTAATCTTAAACAAGTATTAAATTTTATCAAATGCATTTCTGCATCAATTTAAATGATCATTTTTTTACTCTTCATTTTGTTAATGCCATATATTACATTGATTGATACTCCTATATTGAACCATTCTTGCATTCCAGGAATAAATCCCACTTGGTCATTGTATGTGACCCTTTGAATATGCTATTGCATTCAGAGTGTTGGTATTTTATTTGAAGATTTTTGTATCACTGTTTATTGGGATATTGGTCTGCAGTATTCGTTTCTCGTAGTGTCTTTGCCTGGCTTTGGTATCAGGGTAAAGCTGGCCTCGTAGAATGAATTAGGCACTGCTCACTCCTCTTAAATTTTTTTAGAAGAGTTTAAGAATTCTTAGTCCTTGCTTTTTAAGAGTTGAAGGTATTGGGGCGCCTGGGTGACTCAGTCATTAAGCGTCTGCCTTCGGCTCAGGTCATGATCCCAGGGTCCTGGGATTAAGCCCCACATTGGGCTCCCTGCTCAGCGGGAAGCCTGCTTCTCCCTCTCCACTCCCCCTGCTTGTGTTCCCTCTCTCGCTGTGTCTCTCTCTGTCAAATAAATAAATAAAATCTTAAAAAAAAAAAGAGTTGAAGGTTTTTTAAACTTTGTTGTTTAAGGTGTTAATTTTTCTTTAATGTTTAGTGGAATTAACCAGTAAATCTATGTGGTCCGGGGCTTCTTTTGTTGTTGAGGGGTTTTTGATTACTGATTCAATTTCCTCACTACTTATAGGCCTATTCAGATTTTTAATTTTTTCATGATTCAGTCTTGGTGCTTGTGTGTTTTTAGGAATTTGTCCATTTCATCTAGTTTATCCGCTGTGTAGGCATGTAATTGTTCCTAGTTCAGTCCTTTCTATTTTTATGAAATCAGTAGTAATGCCTCCTCTTTCATTTTCTGGTTTTACTTATTTATATTTTCTCCATTTTTTTCTTAGTCTAACTAAAGGTTTGTCAATTTTGTTTATCTCTTGGAGAACAAATTCTTGTTTTTGTTGATTTTTTTTCTATTGTTTTTCTCTTTTTCTATTTTATTTATCACTGCTCTAGTATTTATTATTTCCTTTTATTACTTTTGGGTTTAATTTTTTCCTCTTCCTCTAATTCTAGTTTTAAGGTATAAAATTAGGATTTGAGATTTTTCTTCTTTTGTAACATAAGTTTCTATACCTATAAATTTGCCTCTTAGCACTGTTTTGCTGCATCCTTTAAGTTCTGCTGTATTGTAGTCTCATTTGCTTCAAGATATTTTCTAATTTTCCTTGTGATTTCTTGTAGGATTCATTAATTATTTAATAGTGTGTTGTTTAATTTCCACATATATGTGGATTTTCCAGTTTTCCTTCGGCTGTTGATTTCTAGTTCCATTATGTTCTGATTGAAAAAGGTATTTTGGGGGTGCCTGGGTGGCTCAGATGGTTAAGCATCTGCCTTCGGCTCAGGTGATGATCCCAGGGTCCTGGGATTGAGCCCCACATCGGGCTCCCTGCTCAGCAAGGAGCCTGCTTCTCCCTTGCCCTCTGCTACTCCCTCTGCTTGTGCTCTCTTGCTCTCTCTGTCAAAAAAATAAATAAAATCTTAAAAGGAAAAAGGTATTTTGTATGTTTTCAGTCTTTTAAATTTTATTAAGACTTGTTTTATGGCCTAACATATGGTTTATCTTGAAGAATATTCCATCTACACTTGAGAAAAAGGTGTATTCTGCTATTGTTAGATGGAGCATTCTGTATGTGTCTGTTAGATCCGATTGGTCCTTAGTGTTGTTCAAGTCCTATATTTCCTTCCTGATCTCTGTCTCATTGTTTTATCTACTACAGAAGGCAGGGTATTGAAGTTTCCTGCTATTATTGTGGAGCGATTTATTTCTCTTTGAATTACATCAGTGTTTGTTTTATATATTTTGGAGCTTTGGTGTTTTGTGCATATATATTTATAACTGTGATATCTTCTTGGTGAGTTATGCTTTTATCATTATATAGCATCCTTAATTTCAATCTGAAGGACTCTCTTTAGCAGTTGTTGTAGGACAGATCTAGTGGCAATGAACGCCCTCAGTTTTTATTTATTTGGGGAATGTTAATTTCTCTCTCATATTTGAAGGACAGTTTTGCTGCATATAAAATTCTCAGTTGACAAGTTTTTCTTTCAGCACATGAAGTATATTGTCCCACTGCCTTCTGACTTACAAGGTTTCTGCTGTAAAATCTTGTAAATGATGAGTTGCTTTTCTCTTGCTGCCTTCAAGATTCCTTCTTTGTCTTTGTCTTTTGACGGCTTCATAATAATGTGTCTCAGTGCGGGTTTCTTTGGATTTATCCTTGCAGTTTGTTGGGCCTCTTGGATTTGTAGATCCATCTATATGGATTTGTACATCCCTGTCTTTTCCTTAAATTTATGATGTTTTCAGCCATTATTTCTTCAAATAATCTCCCCTCCTCATTCTCTTTCTTTTTCTTCCTCTAGTACTCATAATGCTTATATTGGTTCTCTTGATGGTATCTCATAAGTCCCTTAGGCTCTGTTCATTTTTATACATTCCTTTTTCTTTTTGTTCCTCAGACTTGATAATTTCAAATGACTTGGCTTTAAGTTTGCTGGTTTTCTTCTGCCCATTCAACTCTGTTATTAAACCCCTCTAGGGAATTTTTCAATTCAATTATTTTAATTTTCATATCCAGAATTTCCGTTTGGCTCTTTTTTTTTAATAATTTCTGTCTCTGTGTAGGTACTTTCAAGTGTTCCCTCTGTCTCTAGTCTCTGAAAAAAGATTGCAAAAGATGACATTCTTTCTTTCTTTCTTAAATATTTTATTGAATTCATTGGTAAAATCACCTGAAATTTTTCTAGCTACTGTGTTCTATTCATTTCTATCCAGTATTCAACAAATCCTTGTTGAGTACTTCCTCTGTGCTAGTCATGGTTTTAGAGTCTTTGGGATATATCCGTGAACAACCTAAAATTTCAATGCTCATGGGCTTACATTCTAGTAGTACAGAAACACAATAAGTAAAACATAATAAACAGGAAGTGATGTAGCATGAAAGGAGGTAAAGAGTGTTATGAAAATAGAGCAGGGAAAGGGGGACCAGGAGGTTGGAGGTAGGATAGAGTGGAGGAGGGCAGGGTGGCATTTTAAACAGGATGGCTAGGATAGGACTTATTGAGGAGGTGATGGCTGATGCAAGAATTAAAGGAAGTGAGGGAGTAGACCAATATGGATATCTGGAGAAAGAGCATTCCAGGCAGAGGGAAGACACAGCCCATCAGGAGATCAGCCCTGCTGTGTTTTAGAATGAGCATGAAGGCAGTTTGGTTATTTTAGTAAAGAAGAATGAAGGGGAGGTTTACAAAAGCAGTCAAATAAGTGTTGAGATGAATGATAAGATCCTGAAGTAAGATACTTTTTTCATTGTAATATGGTCTTTTTTCTATCATGAAAAAAAAAACAAAAAACCCTCAGCAGCTCAATATATAATATATCAATTCAAAAAGATGATTCTTCATTTTTAAAATGTAGCTTTTAAAATGGAAGTACCTTTTTGGAATTATGGTAAATACACATGTTAAAATATAGTAAGTATATATGCCAAAAGGTTATTTAGCATAAATGATCATATAATTAAGAAGTTAGTTTTCATTTTATGAGCTAGAGAATTATTTTTTATTCTGTGAGTGCTAAAGGACTAGAAAAAAAAATGAGCATTCATGCCATACAACCTACTGTAATCATTAAATAATTAGTTGTTTACTAACTGACACTTTATTTTATTCTTAAATAATAATCTATCAGTACTGGAAAAAGTATAGCTTAAGGTTAAGAAGACTTCTAAGGTTTTGAATTCTTTAATGCTTAATTTTGAGGAAATCATTTTAGACCTCATCTTACCTACTTGTTGGGAGTTTTGTTTGTTTTGAATGAGATTGCACTAAGTATATTCTGTTTCCAAAACACCTGTGCTTTTGTTATTCTGTGATTATTGTTTTGTGTTTTATGATATAACAATGCACTGCTTTAAATATTTGTTTTACTGAGAATTGTTAAAGAGGAAATTATGTTTTGGACAAACTTCTTTTCGTGTTTAATGTCCAGCTCCAATACTGCTTATTTTCTGTATCTTTTCATGATCACTTCAGAATTAATTGCTTCTTCATCTGAGCTACTATAGCACTTTATGCTTGTTTCTATTATCTGTCACTTTTCATAATATTACTTACATATATCTATCCATGAGTTGCCTATCTTTGTATCCCCAAGAGTCTAAAATACTCTGCACACATTAGGTGTTCAGTCATTCTTATGCCTGTATATTTAAATACCAATAGTTCCTAATAATTAATGTAGAAGAAATTAAAATTGTGTTCAACAACATTACCACTTGAAAAGCAGTATTGCATATAATGAATGTTTCTTGTGGTTAAAAACGCTTATTTCAGGCATTTAACAAGATTTAATTTGGTCTTTTGGTCTAACTTTTACATTATGTGGATGGCATAAATGCTTATTTGCATAACTCAAGTACATAGATGTAAGAAGTAGTTATCTTGTCACTGATTGTGAAATCACTAAAGTAGATGATTATTACTGATTACCTCCTACTTATTCCATTGCATTTTGGATCATAGGCACAAATTTCATAAAGATTAAGTGTTCTAAGAACCATTCATAAGTGTGTTTTGTGTAGTGATGTAATTTTTAGCAGGCATTCATAGCCATTTATGAGATGATGTGCCCTTCAGTATAATGAATCAGAACATGTTCCTTATTTTGTTTAGATTTTCAGATTCTTTTCAGCTCTCCCTAATCCTTATTTTTCTCCCTCATTTAAAAACTTCTTTTGAAGAATCATACTGATTAATTTATTCATCAGCTGTATATTTAACATCTACTATAAGCCAGGCACAGAGTTAGGCATTATTAGATTTGGGTGTGAACAAGATAGCTAAGGTCTGTGTTGTCAGAATTAACAGGTAAACATTTGCCCATTTTGCCAGATTTACTAATTGCCTACCATGTACTAGGCATTGTTCTGGGAATTGCAGATACAGTAGTAAAAATAAAGTCTATACTCTTTTGTAGCTTACGTTCTAAAGGAGAAATAAAATGTGTGGGAAAAGCTAACTTTATGTAGGTTGGCCAAGAAAGGCCCTTCTAAGAAAGTGATGTTTGAGCCAAGATCTGAAGGCTGAGAAGCAACTGAAGAAACAGACTAATTGACGCCAAACAGCAAAAACCGATGATAGGTAATGAGAAAGACCTCACATTTGATGCTCATTCGTTTGTAGTTTTCAGGATGAGAAGTTTGTAGTTTTAAGGCATTTATTGTTGCTTTTATGTTTTCAATTAATTATTAAGTAAGGGCATCAGTTGGGAAATTTTGTAGGAGGGGCTAGAGAACAAAGAAGAACAATTTGAGGACAAGAAAAATGTGAGGAGAAGGATCACTGTGAAATAATGAGAAAGGAATAGACAAACCAGGGAAGCACAGTAGGACTTCTAGGCAGTGTCGAAGGTCTACTTGTAGGTTTGTTATTCTGAATGTGAAGAGAAACCAGTCAATATGGTTGTGTGGTTTTTCTCTAGCTACAGGCACAGGTGTGAAGACATGTAGGGTCTTTAACCAGACTTGGTTTTTTCATTCTGGGAGACTGATGGTGGAGAAAGAGGAACAAGAGTGTTGAGGGTATTTGCAAGGAAGTCATAATGATTCAAGCTGTAGAATTTATGCTGGGGAAGAAGCAAGTGAAGAAGGAATGAAGACTGAACAGGGTTGATGGCTATAAAGAAAGTGAGGACTCAGTGGATTGGTGGTGTGGCTAAGATTGAAAATTGTGGTTAGACCAATGAATTTCATGGGCTAACATTATTGTATAGCATTAATACTTATTTATTAATAGATGTGTTTCTGTGTGTATGCATACACACACAAGCACAACTGCACGTAACTTTTTAACATTGAAGATTGTGAGGTTTGCACAGATAATTGAAAAAATGTAAGGGCCACCAGAAGTTCTGGGAGCTCTTTCTGTTACTTTTGTGTGGTTTTATACAAATGGTTGAATGTATATAGGAAGAATATAGAAGGTTAAAAACACTACTGGGCAGTCAGGAAACCTGGGATCTTATTTCAGGTTACATATAACATCTCCTTTTAAAAGTCACCTGACCTCATTGGCTGTACTCTCCTAATTGTTTCAGCACTGTGCCAGGTGTTGGGCATGTCGTAAGATCCGATAAGCGTGGGTAGAGTGCTCTGCAAGTACAGGGGTGGGGCTTGCAAGCCAAATGGGATGGAGAGTGGTCACATTCAGAGGAAATGACATCTAAGCTAAGATCTGAAAGAGAAGAAGGTGTTGGAATTCAATAAAGAAACCACTGTACCTCTGAAACAAATAATACATTATATGTTAAAAAAAGAGAAGATAGTAGGAAGGGAAAAATGAAGGTGCAAATTGGAGGGGGAAACGAACCATGAGAGACTATGGACTCTGAGAAACAAACTGAGGGTTCTAGAGGGGAAGGGGAGGAGGGGTTAGCCTGGTGATGGGTATTAAAGAGGGCACGTATTGAATGGAGCACTGGGTGTTAATATGCAAACAATGAATCATGGAACACTACATCAAAAACTAATGATGTAATGTATGGTGATTAACATAACATAATAAATAAATAAATAAATAGATAGATAGATAGAAAGAAAGAAAGAAACCACAGGCAGAAAGTGGGAGGGATTCATGTCTACTAAGACCCTTAAGCAAGAAAGAAATGACTTTAAAGGGTCCCGAGTGACTGGTTTGTAATGTCTGAGAGAAGAAAAGTTGAGACATGAGGTGAGGACATTAAGCAAGGGCCATACTTTAAAGGACCTGGTAGGTTGTGTTAAATTTCATCCTAAAAGCAATATGAGGAGATCCATTATTGGGTTTTATATAGAGGAGTGATAATAAGACACAGTCACTTCAAAATGTGGGATTTGCCTTGACAACATTGAGTTTTATCATCTTTAAGGTTAATTTAAATTTTTTTGATGCATTGTATTAATATCTGAGTATAAAACAATATATCAAAGTGATTTAAATATGTGCCTCTTATTTTAATATGAAAAGAATGAAGAGCAATTAATATGGGACTATATTAAACATAGAAATAAAGCCCTGTTTACAAAGCATTATTGAACTCATATTAATCTCTTTGCAAAAAGAATTGAAATTAAAATTTTCTATAATTCTGAGTACATTTGGTTACTGCTGTATATTTTCCATCGTATCAGTGAAATGTTAGATAATTTCCCATGAGTTTGTTCGTGCCATTTAATATCCCCAATCAAATGTAGCTGAAACTGTACTTTTTCTCTCCAGTGATTGAAACTTGTGAGATGCTTCCATTAACTGGAAAAACAATCATCTTTGATAACTTTCCTGATCCTTCTGATACGTGGGAAATCACCGAAACGATTGGCAAAGGAACTTACGGGAAAGTTTTTAAAGTATTGAATAAGAAAAATGGCCAAAAAGCAGCAGTGAAAATTCTGGACCCAATTCATGTATGTCACATTGTTTTTCCTCTTTTCTGCTAATTAACTTTGTTTTTATTTGTACTAAACAGTTAAAAAGTCTGTAGCTAACTTGATTTATTTGTCACAGTGTCAATTGAAAATGTAAAAAAAAAGTCTATTTGTTAGGTTTTTGTTGTTTACATACTTAACATATACAATAGGGACCAATAAATATTTAATAATTGAACAAATACATAATACAAATAAGTAAATAAATAAATACAGCTCTTAATAGCTCAACAGTTGATTTTATGTTATTTTAAATTTCAAAAAATTGTAAGAACACAGACTCAGGGGTCTAGAAATAATTCTCAAATGTCATCTTGGCCAGATCTCTTTTTCTTCCTGCATTTATTTAGGCTTCAGGAAGAATGTCTTTTAAGCTAACCCAGAAATATTTTATGTTAAATTATATTTCTTTCAGAGATGGGAAATTAATTTTCAGGTTTGCTGAAATGTTTCCAAAGCAGAAATGGTATTCACTTATAATCAGGGTGAGTTTCCTTGTGAAGAATTGAAATTGCATGTGTAGTCCTTATGGCCTCTTCAACTGATGCCCTAGTGGGGATCCTCTTTTGCTTTTTTTGGAATAGCAGTTGTGATAAGGGAACCTTCTAGGCTTTTTTTTTTTTTTTTTTTTTTTGGCCTTGAAGAGCATAAAGAAGTTGAAGAGGTTCCTCCCTCCCCCCATTTTTTTTTCTGGGAATGAGAACTGGCTGTTTTGGAACATTTTCAGCTCTTGGGAAATATGTGTAGCTCTCCCACAGCACGTGGGTGAACCAGAATGAGCTCAGTGATCACATAATCCCCAAAGTTCTATTGAGAGCAGTTTCTCCAGTTACTTGGCTCTTGCACACATAATGGGATGGGACATGACAGAGATGTCGTGTTGTGTTTGGGAAGGACGTGGGACTCCTGGTCCTTGTCATAGCTCTTACATTAACAAACTGTAGGACTCTGCAAAAGGTCTCCCGGTCTCCGTTTGTGCATCTTAGGATTTCTTTTTCTTATGCTTTCTTTTTTGATTGTTTATTTCTACTAAACCCATTATTAACTACAGCATTTCATATTATTTTGAGCAGAGGAGAGGGAGAGTGGGGGTTTATTTTCAAGCAATATATTAGATACATTGGAAGGAAAAAAGAGAGAGAGAGACAACTATGTGCAGGCTTAACTGATGCTGACTGTTTTCATGATCCCCTATTGGGATTATCCCCTAATGGAAAGTTCTTACCGTTTTTGAAAAAGATTTTAATTGTTTATTTGAGAGAGAGAGAGCGAGCACGAATGGGGATTGAGGGTGGGGGGCGGGGCAGAGGGAGAAGTAGACACCCCACTAGCAGGGAGCCCGACATGGGGCTCCATCCCAGGACCCTGAGATTATGACCTGAGCTGAAGGCAGATGCTTAGCCAGTTGAGCCACCCAGGCACCCCAGTTCTTACCATTTAAACTGAAGGCAGAGAGACACAAATTAAGCTGTACCAAAGTGACTGTACCTCTCTCCTCTGGTCTTTGCAAGTATGGGTTGGGGTTCGTGGTGGCAAGAGAAAGGGCTCCAGCTGGATCCCATGCCTGGCCCCATAACCAGCGTGTCTCTCCCATTCCTCTACTTCTTAATGGAGAAGGACAAATGGATTATGGATACATATAGCCATTATTCGTTTATAATTTACTCCTGTTTCGTATCCTATGAACCTTAAAAATCATGTTTTGTTCTATTGCTTTAATGAAATATATCGGTTTCATAACTATGGTGTGAAATTGGTTCTTTTGCTGCCTTTATTCTTGTCAGTACATGTATATTTTTCTCAGAGTTATTTATTTCCCCTTCATTCATCATGTCACAAGCCAAATAAAAAAGATTTATAACCAAGAGATTATAATCTTAATAAAATAAATTTAAATGCATCCCAAGCATTTTACAGAGTGGCTTTTTTTTATTAAAAGAGTCTTACTATTATGAATTTTGATATAGTATGTTTCTATCTGAGAAAGGGATAAAATGAATGGGATTAGAAGGGAGGAGGCAGTGGACTTGTAGACTAGTCCTGCATCTTACACTAACCAGCTCTGTGACCAACCTCTCTGAGCTTTAGCTTCTTTTTCTCAAATTGGATCTCTGGTCTAGAATTCTTTCTGGCTCTGTGATTACGTGATTTTGTCATAAAACAACGTGGACACTAAATGTTACCGTAAAAACAGTATTCGAAGGCTTTGTCTTATTATTACTCTGAGTTGTTTCATGTATTGTGGTTTCTAAAAACATGACTTAAGTAGTTTGTTGGCGTTTTTGTTGGCAGATGTAGCAACCTGTTCTACTTCTGGTGAATGAGCCTTTAGCTAACTAAGGCTGTATACCATCTTATGTATAACTTTATTTTACTTTTTTGGAAAGATAAGAATTTATTGCTTGTATGACTAGCTTTTGAAAGCTTCTACATATCCTGTATTTCAAAGGAACAAAATGAGCCAGCTAAAAGTTTTTATTTCAAATCAATGGCTTTGCCACTGAAACAAAGTTAACACTACAAAGAAAGGAATATCCTCTGGAATCCTTCTTCATGTATGTTTCTTTCTAAGTGCATACAAAAATAGTCTTTTATTTGTCCCTTTTTAACTCAATGAAATTAACGTAATTAGAGATGTATTTGATTAGTGGGAAAATTACAATCTCTCCCCTTACATAATGGCCTGAGAAGTTTCAATACGTACTACTGAGCACATTAAAAGCCATTATTATAACCTTGCTTTGACAAAATTAAATTCTCTATTTGGTGATCTCTAATATGTCTCTTTGACATAATTCATGTTTTTCTCATGGTTTTCTTCCTATGACTTTTTGAAACCAGGATATCGATGAAGAGATTGAAGCAGAGTATAGCATCTTAAAGACGCTTTCCGACCACCCCAATGTCGTCAGATTCTACGGGATGTACTTTAAGAAGGATAAAATAAATGGAGACAAGCTGTGGTTGGTTCTTGAGGTAAGTGTTTCAACATTATTCTACATGTGGAAATTTACAGTGTGGTCTTGGAATGACTGAATGTTTATGTAACATTGACACCATGAAACCCTTCCTTTAGTATGTTCCTGACTGGTCACAGACTCAGCAGAATGTTGTGCCCCATTCTGGCCTTGTCCTTTTAAGACACATTAAGAAATTAAAGAAAAGCCACGAAGACTATGAATGACTAAGAGGAAACATCTCCACAATAAAAGACTCAAGAAACAGGGATTCTTTGCCTTGCAGAAGAACAAGCTTAAAAGGGACTTCATTATAATATTGATTTATTCATCTGTATTTTGTGACAGAGGCTCTGTGCCAGGTGCTAGGGTATGAGAGAAAATTAATGTAAGTGAGGCTTCATTAGACAAAAATGGTAAGCTGTGATTTTTTTTTTTTATGTCCTCATTGAATACTAATGTCATAAACTACAGAACCAGGTATTTACATTTATGGGGAGAAAACCGTATCAGAAATGGTGTTGAATACTAAGTAAGTCACCCAAGGGAAGCTGTAGAGTCTCCTGAGAGTAGTTTTGGACAGTTCCCTCTGATGCAGGAATACATACGGGAAGGTGCCCTGTTAAAGGTAACTGCCAGTCCTAGAAGAATGTAGTTTTTCTAATTTTCATTGGATATTATTAAAGTGAGGTAATCATTGATTCTGGTAAAATTCACAATTGTTTTAATAGTTGCTTTTATCAAACTCAGGACTAGTAAAACCTTCATTGGTTCACTGTAATAACATATATTTATTGTGTTCATTATTATTTTATTAGCATTTGATTATTGTATTTCTTTCAGAACATTCTGTTGATTTTTCTGCAGTGACACACATATAAGTTGTATTGTTTGCATACTTCATATTTTTTCTGTTATGGTCTTTAAATGATTTTTTAACTGATTTTAAATGGCTGATCATTGTAGAAAATACTTGAAACTATAAAAAGAACCACTCTCAACATTTAACATACTTCCTTCATCTTTTTTTCTTGTATGTTTAAAATGATTGGCAGTATTTTTTATGAAGTTATCCTATTTTTTCACTCAATATAATTTCAGGTAGACTTAATCATTTTTAACCCTTTGCAAAATAAATACATTCACCTGGTTAACAAAAAGCAAGTAGAACCAAAAGGCTTGTAATACAGAGCAGTAGTAATATGGATCTGGTTATAGTACAGAACAGTAGTAATGTCGATCCAGTTATTATACAGGGCAGTAGTGATACAGATCCGGTTAGAGCAGTAGTCATGTCAATTCAGTTTAGCAGTGCCGCCTTGTCCTGAGCAGATCCGTGCTTTTGATGTGTATCTGGAAATGCATGGCTGAGTTTCTCTACTCTTTAATTTTGTAATCTGCGTTCTGAATTTTGGCAAGGTTGCTGATCGTGCTTCTAGAATCCTTCTCCACAGTGGAGTTCTGCCACGTATCAGACTGACCTCTCTGATATCTCTGCTGCTCACCCAAATGGAACCCACTGTTCCCTGAATCCCTTGGCTTCCCCCTTCCAAGCTCACTTCCCTGTTTTACACACCGTGCAATAGTATGTGCCTTCTTCTCATTATCCACTGCACTGATGCCACCAGATCCCGAGTCCCTTCAGTTTCTCTAGGGAATAAAACCTCCAGTCTCTTGCCTGGATGTTTGTGTATGTGAGGACTGCTCAGACAGGCTCCCGGATGTTGATATTTTGTATGTGGGATAAGACGGTGTCGAGTCTTTTGATTAAAGACTTCCAAAGAGTCCCTTGTTTTCTGCCCCGCCCCTCCCCTCCCAGCTCCTGGGTTGATGTGCCGGGGTAGCCACAAAATAGTTCTCACCTAGCGCTTTATTTTGTGGCTTTCTCTGCATTACCAAATCAGTGATCCTCACTCAGTCATCTGCTTCCCATATTGAAAACGTTTGTTGAAATCTCTTGTCTACTACTCTCCCTTTTTCTGTTCTCTTTTTTCTTGTGGTTCATACCTTTTGATTCCCTTACTAGCATTTTAATGGAGATTCATGAGTGAGAGGAAATACATTTATATGCTGAATTGGCCACCTTTAATTGAACCATAGAGCCTTTCAGAATTCTGAAATAGTATTTCAAGTACCCTTTCAGAATCTGAAACTGGTATTACATTATTTTATAGAAGTTTAAAAGTTTTTTTTAAATAACCAGTTGTGTTCTTTAAAAATAGGCAGCATATTATGATTTGAGAATTACTTTGTTTTTCTCCATTAAGTTTAAGATTGCTTTATATTTGTAGTTAAACCACTATTAAAACAAAGCAAAACTTTTATTCATCTAAACTTGACTTTAAGTAATAGAATGTACATTATGAACTTAAAACATTTTGCTTTAAATAAATGGAGCATTTTCAAAGTTTACTTCATGTTTGTGTTTGTGTATTTGAGATCTAATGCTGTGCTGATCCTTAAGATCTGTATCTTTATATCCTTTGAAACCTTTTTTTTTTTTTTAAGATTTTATTTATTTATTTGACAGAGAGAGACATAGTGAGAGAGAGAGCACAAGCAGGGGGAGTGGGAGAGGGAGAAGCAGGCTTCCCGCGGAGCAGGGAGCCCGATGCGGGGCTCGATCCCAGGACCCTGGGATCATGACCTGAGCCGAAGGCAGACGCTTAACGACTGAGCCACCCAGGCGCCCCTCCTTTGAAACATTTTCAATAATGCATCTTTAATTTTTTTTCCATATGGGATCATTGGTAGATTAACATTTGAATGGAGATTCAGGTAGGCCTAAATGGGCAAGGCTTCAAGGTATAGATCTTTGCCCAGAGTTTAAAAAAATTGAATGAGATCTGTCATTGTCTTTTATGCCTATCAAATCTGTATTCTAATCATATTGTCATTTCTCAGTCTTGTCACTTGAAATTAGGTGAGAGTTGGAGACACCTGAAATGTTCTTTTGTGAGAGCAGAAAAGATTGATTAAAAGGGTTTGGAACATCCAGTACAAGTAAAGCAGCTTCCTGATATAATGAATCAGTAGAGACTTAACAGCTTCTTTGAACTTTGTCCTTGTGTTTTATGATCAGATGGAGGAATTAGAAATATCCCTAAATGGCTTGAGAAAAAAAAAAAAAAGCTGGTAGTTTATTAAAATGGTATTTCGGAAATCTGATCTATCTAAACTTACAATGTGGGGGAGAAAATAAAGGAAAGCAAGAAGTTGGCAAACTGTACACAAGATAATTGATTTACATATGTAAATTAGACTAATTATATACACACTGAAGTGGCTCGATGTACAATTACCTGATTTATAAACACGAATGGTGCAGGTCCTGCTGTAGAGGCACTTTCAGAAAATTGGCTTGTGGCATCAATACTTTATTCTACAAAATGACTGCTAATTATACCTCTTATTGTAAGAAAGCCCAAATAAATTATTTTGCGCCAGGATAGCCGAAGAGTGGCCAGAGAGAGGCTGTGATATTACCCAGAGTCATGCTAACGGTGCTGGGCTCCTGGCATGAATCTGCTTCGGGAGGGTGTGCCTGGCGGGGGGGGTGAGCGATCGGTGACACCCCTCATTGTCAGCCTGGCACGTGGGGAGGCCATCCCAGCTTGGACATACTCTTGTTCGGTGACATTTCACTGTGAAAAACCATCTTATTTATACTTCAATCCAGAATTCAAACCCTAAGAAAAATAAGATTTACTCCACTCTGTGGGCCTCTTTTCTCCATTATTTAGTTGTGATTCTTGAATTATTCCTTTCGGTTTGATATAGTTTTTCTCTTTCCTGTATTTTTCCTTTGTGCTTCCTTTTCATTTTGTTTTAAGTTTTTGAGCATGAATAATATACAGAGCCCTGCTGGGGAATTATTTCCTTCTCAATTCTGTATGTTCACTTTCAGACGGGCTAATTATTGCCCAGATTTAGGAAAAGAGCACTAGTGCTAACCCTCTGAAATTCCAGTTGCCTATTTGAAATGAAACTGTCTAGTAACAGATGGGGTAGAAAGGTTTCTGCTTTGGGAACCGATAGCATGTCTATGGGGATTTTTATTGTCACTTTTAGTGTTTTAGGTTTTTCTAATGATGTAGGCATAAAGGGAGAACCTAATACCTTTTTTTACTTATGCCCCATTTTAAAATATCATACATATATTCATTTCTACTTATTGTTATCATATTTCTTGACTGACCTGCTTAGTAAAATGTAGATACCTCTTTTGGCTTTGTGCTTCCTTTAATTGCTAGTGTCTGTTCTTGAGGGTCAGTAGCAAGGATGGAGAGGGCCAGGGAGGTGTGAGTCGGTCAGGTTTCTGCCTATGTTTATCACTGTCCCAGGGGACTAAAAACGAAAAGTCAAAATTGAGTTAAATCAGTCTGGTATTTAGCATTTGCTACTGATGAACATGAAGCAAACTGAGATTTAACGATAATTTTTCCCTTCTTGGTTGGATGAACAGCCACGTTTTAAGGATGTAAGGAATCTAGTCTTCTGTCCCAGGGGCTCTTTGCTTAGTGTGCCCTCCACTATAATGGAGTCAAAATTCAGAGTTGGGACATCTTTCTATTAAGAGACCCCCTTCCCATCCCATTTTAGCTATAATCTCTCCTTTCATGGTGGTGCTACAGATTGCATTCTGTGATTTAGCTGAATCGGTCCTGATTTGTTCATTCTTCATAGTGACATTGCTTTCTCTCATTGCTTTCCAATCATAGCAGTTTTTCTCTTTAACATTATATCCCTTTCAAGAGATCAAAGGCTAGAAATTACAGGTAGTATTTGGAAGCACAAAAATTCAGTAAATCGTTGTAAAGGCACATTTCAGGTAAACGAAGTGGTTTTCATAGATACTAAATACCACTTTGATTCTCATGCGTTATTGGCTCTTCTCTTTTTATACTTACATCCAGTAAGTAAAGTAAAACCTGGCATGAGGAAAGGAAGCATAGGATGATAGAAAGAACATGAGTCACCATGAACAAGTGGTTTTTAGTTGCTCAGTTAACCCTTTAATGTTACTGTGCTGGAGACAACATGTATCAGACGGGGCCACTGCAGGTTTGTATGTGGCGGGGAGGGGCCAGGGGAAGCAGGGCAGGAGTGGGAAGCTAGGCTGAGTTGCCCTAATAGCACAACATTGTTCCTTCCTTCCTTTAGCTGTGCAAAATTGCAGTGGAGTAGCTGGCTGACATGATGATTCCTTTCATGTTCTTAGGGCTGGAACAACCCTTCCAGGTCTCCTATAAAAGGCTGTTATTTGGTGTACTTGCAAAGAACAGACAGCAAATTACCTAGAGTCGTTTCATTTTATTTTTTTTATTTAAAGGGCAAGATGGAAAAAGCAGTCTAAATGTACTTCTTCATACTCTTCTAATGCAGGAATTATATAAATAATAAATATGATGCTTGTATGTCTTTCTTCCCTAATAGGACTCCAGTGATTGCAAAAACATCTGCTCTCTGAGTGTGACTAAAATTTATAGTATTATTTCAGGGGGAAGAAAACATGAGGTCACCAGAGATATTTTGCCATTTGGCAAATCAGTATATTTTTACCATCCACATTAAAATATTTCTGCTAAGTTTTTTTCTTTTTTTTTTTTATCTTGTTTTTCTAACATTACCAATGTTTTAGGGCATTTTTTCCAAGAATTTTGAAACCTTTTAGGGTGAGGGAATTGTTTTATATCCTGATTTATTGGTTACATGATTGTATACAAGTTACCAAACAACATCAAACTGCATACTTAAATGAATTTGTCAATTACATTATGTGTCAATGATACCTTGAAAAATACTGCTTCTAGCTTACACATTAGAAAAATAATGTGAAAATTCATGTTAGAAACTACCCATTAGGAAACATCTATTAGGTGATAATGCCATTCTCATTAATATTTTATCAGTATTTTATTGGAATGCAGAATTTGGTACATTATTTTATTGAAATTAATCAGACATCCACACTTTGAAGAGATGCTTTCTAGACCATGTGAACAGATGGCCTTCTGTCATTTCGTATGTGTGTGTGTGTAAGTGTACAGAACTTGCTTTTTCATACAGTCATTTGTTAATTCCATAGATACTCTTGTTACTTTGCACCAGGCCCAAGTTAGAATGATCTATATCTATTAGCGCCCCTTTCTCTTTTGGTAGGTTTGGGGCATCCAATAGAGAACCAGAAAAACTGTCATCATGGTGCTTATAGCCTAATGTTGGAGAAAGAAAATGTAGAGCTAAGTAAACTAATTAAATAATTATACATTTTTGTTAGTGCTATGAAGAATATAAATGAGATGTTAATAATGAAAGAGAAGACCTTTTATGAAAAGAGAAGTCAAAGAAAGCCTACTTGAGTAGGTAACATTTTAATCTGCCACCTGAGAAAAAAAGGACAGTTTGGGTACTTTTATTTTTTAATATTTTCTCCAATACTCTGATGATAAGAATCACCTTCATCTCAAAGCAAAAACTCTGAGAATGAGCTCTTGGTAACTGTTTTTTATAACAAGTACTAAAGTGATTCTTATCAAAAGAAAGTTCAGAAAACACTGTCAGGGGTTCTCAAATTTCAGTGTACATAAAAGTAATCCTGGGCTTCTCCTGCTGGCCATGATAGTAACTTCTGCTGTTCTGTTTTTATACCACAAATATCTAGAAAACTGAATAAAATATATTTTTATATACAAAACACTTTACAAACATTGGAAAAGAGCTTAGGACTATGACATTGATAAAGGAAATAAATAAGGGGAGCTCTACAATCACTTCAGCTTTATCCTTGGAGGAAATTTCCAGACCACAGGCACAAGGAGGGCATTCCCACGGAGGTCACCACAATCTTGCTGAACTGAAAAGACTGGAAAAGCAGATGTGGCTGAGATTTGCAGAGAAGAGATGATAAGCAGAGAGAAAGCTTCAGAAATCTTCATAGGGGTATTTGATGAGAAACCAAGCTGGATATATATGGAGCAAGATTTCAGGTAGTTGGGCAAAGAATCAGGAAAAGAATTGCTGAAAAGTTGTAACCTGAACAACTACCAGAGTTTGTGCAGGGTTGAGAGATGCTTGAGTTCTGACCAACCAAAATGGAGAAACTTTGTTGAACACCTGAGGCATTTAGTAAAGCCCCTTGAAAGGTTATGCATTAGAGGAAGGACTATACTAGCCCTAGAATAAGAGCTACCCTAGGCACACCCATAAAAAATTCAAAAACAAGGCTTGAAATGTTCACGTTTGTCCATAAATAAATTAACAGTATGCCAGAACAAAATTCAACATTCATTAATGGAAGACAGCAGAATCCAGGAATTCAAATATGAAATTAATAATGTCTAGCATCCAGCAAAAAATTACTAGATATGTAAAGAAGCAGGGAACTGTGATCCATTATCAGAAGAAAAATCAGTCAGACCCAGAAATAATGAAGGTGATGGAATTAGCAGGTAAGAACTTTCAAACAGATATTACAAATATGTCCAAGAATTTCAAGAAAAACCTGAACGTAACGTTGAAAGAAATGGAAACTATAGAAAAGAACTGAACATAATTTCTAGAACTGAAAAATATATCAGTAGTGAAAAATATATAATACTGAGTTTAACAGCAGATTAGAAGTAAAGTGTATGGAAGTGAAGATCAGTGAATTTGAAGACAGGAAAATAGAAGCTGTCCAGATGAAGCAGAAAGAAAAAAAGAAAGGGGGAGATAAAGAGCCTCTGTGACCTATGGGACATTACCTAGTATTCTAACCTACATGTAATTGCAGTCTGAAAATGGGTGAGTGTTGGGGGAGGTAATGGCTGAAATCTTTCTGAATTTTGTGAACACAAAAGCTGCAGATATAAGAAGCCCAGAATCTCCCATGTAGAATAAACAAAGAAAACCATGTGAAGATATGCCATAATCAAGATATCAAACACTCAAAATGAAAAAAATATTTAAAGGCACCAAGACGAAAAAAGACACATTGCATGTAGGAGTCAAAGATAAGAGTGGTCACTGACAACCAATGCAATGGAATGATATCTTTAAAGCAATGGGAAAAAAAGTGCTCTCAACAATTCTGTGTTCAGTGTAAATGTTATTCATAAATGAAGGCAAAATAAAGAGACATTTTCATCAAAGAAAAAGAATTTACCACCAGAGACATGCACTATAGAAAATGTCAAAGAAAGTCTTTCAGGCCAAAGGAAAATGATTTCAAATAGAAACTCAGAGGGGTGCCTGCATGGCTCAGTTGGCTTAGCATCTGCCTTTGACTCAGGTCATGATCCCGGGGTCCTGGGATCGAGCCCTGCTTCGGTCTCCCTGCTCAGCAGAGAGTCTGCTTTTCCCTCTCCCTCTGCCCCTCCCCCACCCCACCCCCAATCGTGCTCTCTCTCCCTCCCTCTCTCTCTGAAATAAATAAATAAAATCTTTAAAAAGAGATGGAAACTCAGACCTACAAAAAGAAAAGAAAAATACCATTAGTGGTAAATATAAGGATAAATAAGAAACTTTTTATTTTGTATTTTAAAAAAATATTTTCAATAATATTATTTTAATTATTTTTAAAAGAAAAATCATGACTTAAAGCCACAATTATAGCTATATATTTTGGGGGTTTTAGCATGTAAAACTAAAATGTATGGCAAAAATGGCAAAGAGACAGGAGAGGAAAAATGGAAATATACAGTTTTAAGAGTTTTACATTACATGTGAAGCGGTGTAATATTATTTTAAGGTAGACTGTGGTTAAGTTAAAGATGCATATTGGAAGCACTAAAGCAACCATTAAAAAAAAATAAAATGAATAAGTATAGCTAATAAGCCAATAGAGGATAAAAATGGAATACTACAAATATTCAAACCAGAGAAAGTGGGAAAAAAGGAAAAGAAGATTAAAAAAAACAGAAAAAATAGGAAATAAATAGCAAGATGGTAGACTTAAGCCTAAACTTATTCATAATTACATTAAATGGAAATAGCCTAAACTCTACATTTCAAAGGCAGAAATGGTCAAATTGGATAAAAAGCAAGACCAAATACAAACACACTTGAAGTATATAGCGAGAGATAGAGAGGGATGATAGATAAGTTAAAAGCAAAAAGAAGGGGAAATGTACTTGAGCTTTAATATGTACTCAATAACAAAGCTTTAAAATACATGAAGCAGAAACTAGTACAATAGAAAAAATAAATAGACATATTCACAATGTTAAGATTTCTTTTTCTTTGTTTGTTTCTTTCTTTTTCTTTCTTTCTTTTTCTTTCTTTCTTTCTTCCTGAGAGGAAGAGAGAGAGCACACAGAGGGAGAGGGAGAGGAAGAAGCAGACTCCATGCCGAGCAGGGAGACCAGTATATTCACAACTTTAAATGGAAAATTCAACATTCTTTCCCCAGTAATTTAAAGAATAAGTAGAAAATCAGTATGAACATAGAAGACTTGGGTATTCTGGACTATGAAACAAATCTCAACAAATTTAAAAATAGTGAACTCATGACAAGTATATTGCCTGACCATAAGAGAATTAAATTAAAAATAAAGATACCAGGAAAAACTCCCAAATATTTGGAAATTAGACCATGTACTTCAAAAGTAACACTTAGCTCAAAGAGGAATTTTTTTTTTAAAGATTTTATTTATTTATTTGAGAGAGAGAATGAGAGAGAGAGAGAGAGCATGAGAGGGGGAGGGTCAGAGGGAGAAGCAGACTCCCTGCTGAGCAGGGAGCCCGATGCGGGACTCAATCCCGGGACTCCAGGATCATGACCTGAGCCGAAGGCAGTCGCTTAACCAACTGAGCCACCCAGGCGCCCTCAAAGAGGAAATTTTAAGAAAAATGAGAAAATAGTTTGAAATGGTAATGGAAACATGACATATCAAAGTTCTGAGATGCAGTTAGGCAGTGCCTAGATGGACATTTATACTTCCTTTCAATGCTTATTTTAGAAAAGAAGAAACGTTCAATACCAGTTTTGTAAGATTTTTGCCTTAAGATGCTAATAAAATCAAAACAAATTAAATCCAATGGAAGCTGAAGAAAATAAATAATGAAGATGATAGTAGGAATCAGTTAAATAGAAAATGAACAAAAACAATAGAGAAAACGAAAGCAAAACTTGGTTCTTTGAAAGTCATTAATAAACTTGATAAATCTCTCTGGATGGATCCAGAAAAAAATGGTAACATACAAATTGCCAATATTAGAGATCAAATAGGGAAATCACTATTAAATCTATAGACATTAGCATAATAGTAATGACATATAATGAACAACTTTATATTTTTTAAAGGTTTTTTTATTTATTCATATATTAGAGACAGAGAGTGTGCAAGCAGGGTCGGGGGCAGGGGAGAAGAAAGGAGAGAGAATCTGAAACAGACTCCACACTAAGCACAGAGCCTGATGCAGGGCTCCACCTCATGACCACAAGATCATGACCTGAGCTGAAATGAAGAGTCACGCTTAACCAACTGAGCCACTGAAGCACCTCATGAACTTTATATTAATAAGTTTGGCAACTGATTATCTGATGTTGTTCTTGAAAGACACAAACTATGGGGCGCCTGGGTGGCTCAGTTGGTTAAGCGACTGCCTTCGGCTCAGGTCATGATCCTGGAGTCCCAGGATCGAGTCCCGCATCGGGCTCCCTGCTCAGCAGGGAGTCTGCTTCTCCCTCTGACCATCTCCCCTCTCATGCTCTCTCTATCTCATTCTCTCTCTCAAATAAATAAATAAAATCTTAAAAAAAAAAAAAAAAGACACAAACTATAAAACTGACATGAGAAGTAGAAAATGTAAATAGCTTTATATTGATAAAAGAAACTTAATTCATAATTAAAACCCTTCCCATAAAGAGGAATACCAGGCCCAGTTTCTTCACTGGTAAATTCTATCAAATATTTATACCAACTAAATTCCAGAGAGATATAGAAATTATTATTCCTGTATAATTCTATTCCATCTTCCTTGTTTTTACAACTATTCTTGTTATACATTTCACATAAATGGTACAATAATTTTTATAACTACTATATATAATTTTATGTATTTTGACAAAGTTGAGAGAGGAAAGGACAGCCAGTATATAATCGTAGAATTTTTTTTTTTTTTTAAAGATTTTATTTATTTATTTGACAGAGAGAGACACAGCGAGAGAAGGAACACAAGCAGGGGGAGTGGGAGAGGGAGAAGCAGGCTCCCCGCAGAGCAGGGAGTCCGATGTGGGACTCGATCCCAGGACCCTGGGATCATGACCTGAGCCGAAGGCAGTCGCTCAACCGACTGAGCCACCCAGGCGCCCCGTAGAATTTTTTATATTAACTTTCTTATTTAACATTTCCAGTTCTCTTCATTTCTTCCTGTGAATTCCAGTTACCATCTGGTGTCATCACATCAATCCAGCTTTGTTCTAGCCCACTTCTTTTGTGCTGTTATTGTCAAACATATTACATTTCTATATACTATAGACCCAACAATACAATTATGTACATATTGTTTTATAGAATTGCTTTTTAAATCAGTTAAGAAAAAAAAATATGCATGTATATTGTCTTTTATGATAAAATAAGTACCTTTACTGATGTTCTTTATTTTCTCATGTGGTTTCAAATAACTATTGGGGATGACTTGCTTTAATCCTAAAGAACTTTCTTTAGTATTTCTTATAAGTTGGATCTGCTAGCATCAAATTGTCTCAGTTTTGTTTACCTAGCAATATATTAATTTCCTCCTTAATTTTGAAGATTGTCTTGCCGGATATAAGACTCTTGGTGGGCAGTTGTTTTTTTTGTTTATTGTTTTTTGTTTTGTTTTTGTTTTTGTTTTTATTGAGCACCTTGAATATATCATCCTTTTTCCTTCTGGCCTCAGTAGTTCCTGATGAGAAGTCAGCAGTTCATCTTATTAGCGTTCTTTTTCCCATAACAATTCATTTTCTCCTGCTATTTTCAAGATTTTCTTTTTTTTATTTTATATGACTATGGATCTCTATTCTACTTGAGTTCATTGAGCTTCTTAGATGTATAGATTAATATTTTTTATCAAATTTGGGAAGATTCAGCTATTTTTTCTTCCAAGATTTTTTTTCTGCTCCTTATTCTCTCCTTTCTTCTGGTACACCCATACATTTATCTCAGTATGCATACATTTCCCTGAAACTGTTCATTTATCTTCATTTTTTCTTCTCTCATATTTCATAATCTCTATCAATCTATCTTCAAGTTTGTGGGTTCTTTCTTCTGCCACTTCAAATCTACTGGTTAGCCCCTCTGTTGAATTTTTCATTTACATTACTGTAATATAATTTTCTACTCCAGAATTTTCATTTGGTTCTTTTTTTATGAGTTCCATCTCTTTATTGATATTCTTTATTTGAAGAGACATTACTATCATACCATTCCTCACTTCTTAAAGCATGATTTCCTTTAATCCTCTGAATTTCTGCTTTGAAGTCTCTGTCTACTAAGTTCATCATCTGGGCTCTCTTATGGGTGGTTTCTGTTGCCTGCTCTTTCTCATGTATATGAGTGACACTTTTCTGTTTCTTTACATATCATAATTTTTTTTTGGTTGGAAACTGGACATTCTATCATACATTTAATGTCTTACAGGAATTCTAGATATCGCTAAGGGGAAGCTTATTTTTTGTTTGTTTATTTGCTAGTTTGTTTAGTAACTTGGCTTATCCCCCATAGTATGAAGCCTCTGATGTTGCTCCTCAGAGGGCGCAGCCTTGGGCATGTGCAGTCACCCTCAGATGGGAGTAGTGTTAACAGTGCCTTCCTCCTCTCCTTCCCTGATCTTTCTGTTAAGCTTTCTGTCTCTATGGTGAGCACTCAGTTATTAGCCAGCTGATTCTTCTATTGTTTTCAACAATGTGCTAGGGCAAAAATTGCTTCCCAGTCTGATCTAATGAATTCAGGCCTCTGTGCATGGGTCCTTTTCGAGGCGAGTCCTTTAAGATTCTTCTGACCTCAAGAGAGTTATTTTTAGCTGTTTCTTTCCTTGAATCTCTCTGCTAAGCTAGCTTGTCTGTGGTTACCTTCTTGTTCCCATGGAGTTACCTGCCTCCTTGTAATTACCAAAGCCACCACTGTTTTCAAGAATACTCTTAGGCTTGATCTTCCCCACCCTCTCTCTCAAATGTCAGGTCCAGCCTTGGAACTCCCTGTTTTTGTGGCCTGCCTCTCTCCCTGGGCAAAATATCTGAGCCACTGTTCTGGAGCTGGCTGCCTGTCTTGGACAGTGGCCCACATCATCCTGTTTTAGAAGCAGCACTGTGGACCAGAGAGGTAGACTCTGGTCTTCTCAGCCAGCTGTGCAGCACAGAGTTGGGTAAGGGGTGAGAAATGCTGGTGGTCTTCCCCTCCCAAAAAAGATACTGTGGACCTTCAATGGGAGCTGGTGGGAGGGGAACCCTATCTTCTTGGTAAGGTTCACCCAGAGTAGAGATTTTGTCACTTTGCCCTGGTTGGGGGTGAGGACAGCAGGGTGGTTCAGTTGCCACAGAATCTTGCTGTTCTTACCAAGATTTAGTTATGTTCTCAAATGTTTCTCCATTTGCTATATGTCCTTACAACAATTTCCAAAGGCATTAAATGGTTGTTTATTTTTTAATTTTTACCAGTTATGGTCGTTTCGTGGGGGAATAGGTCCACAGAGTTCTTCACACCTCCATTCTGGGGAACAAAAAGAATCCTCCTATGAAATCTTTAAGAAAGAAACAGAGTCTTGTTGATTCATCTGTGAGGCCAACAATATACTGACAAAAGAAGGTGAAGATATTACAAGAAAAGAAAACTATATTCTAACATTCCACATGAACATATATGTAAACATCCTTCATAAAATATTAACAAATTCAGTAACATATATAAAAATGTTAATATATCATGACTGAATGGGATTTGTCCCTGGCATGCAAGTTTACTAAAACATTAAAAAAAATTAAAGTTCTCTGCATCACAATTCACTGCATTAACAGAATCAAAGAAAAAAAATCATGAAAAACGTGTGCCAAAATTCAATACCCCTTTGTGATAAAACAGTCTCAAGCACACTAGGAATAGATGGAAAGTGCATCCACCCAAATTTTTAAGAAGTAAGTAAAAAGCTTGGAGTCTTCACAAAAGCATATATATAAAATATGTTCAATATCTTTGGTAAAATTTAATTAAAACCACAATCACCATAGTATGCACCCACTAAAATGACTAAAATTACAGACTAATAAAACCGAATATTGGTGGATTGTGGGGCACATTGAACTCTTGCATGTTGCTCAGGCAGCTTGAAATGGCGCAGCTACTTTGCAAACAGTACAATGGTGTCTTCTAACGTTACACATAAACTTACCATATGATCCAGGTTTCACCTGCAGGCATTCACTAAGATTGGTTTCTACAAAAAGATTCAAACGTGAATGTTGATGAGCAAAGTAAAAACTAGAACGAGTATTAGAAAATATGAGTTTCTGCTTTTGTGGCGTCCCACAGAATATGGTCTTAAGACTATATGGCCTTAGAGCATTCCCAGAATAAATGAAAAACAATTGAAGTCACAAAGACTTGCCCGATGATATATAATTCTTGTTAAAAAGCTGTAGTTATTAATATGGTGGATATTGTTGCAGGAAAAGCCAGAAAGATGAATGCAATGAATAAAGAATCCAGAAACAGATCCATAATGAAAAAAATAGAAAAATAACAAAAGTCAGAAATGCCAATTATAGAAATTAGTAGTCTTCTTTCAGAAATTTGAGTAAAAATATATGCTCTCCAAACACAATGTAGACAGAATGCATTTAGAAAACTTATAAAGGCTGTCTTTGGAAGTTAGTTGTGATGGTCTGTTTATAGAATCTCATCCCTTTTGATTTAGATTGTTTTTTAAAATGTTTGACTATAGCCTGATTAGAGAATTCATTTTTAGTGGTGCTCTGTTATTAGTATAACCCTGGTTTAAGAAAATTATACTTCAATTTTGTTCGATTAAAGAACACTAATGACATTGTGTTGCAAAACTATACTTAAGGGTTTTTCAGTCCCCCATTACAAATCCCCATTTTAGTTTATGTTGGCAATTTAAGAATTGCATAGGCTCAATATGACATAATTCATTCATCTGGATGCAATTATTTTTAAAGGAAAACCTAAGGTCAATCTCATTTTTAATGATCTATTGCCTAATTCAGAAACATCTGCATTTCATCTTATATATTTTAATACTTCATGATCATTTAAAAACAAATATACACTTAAATTTAACATTTATTATTTTTACTTTTCTTTATATGAAAGAAAGGCATTTTTGCAAGTTGAGCAAAAGCATATTTCATCTAAGAGCATATTTGAAATTTCACTAATTCTAAATGAGGGTTTTGAGAATTCATGGTGCTTTTTCATTTTGAGCATCTTTAGGAATAGTTAAACCACAAATTAATTTGTGGTTTATTGACATTTGGCACCTATAGTCTGTTTCATAATTTCCATGTTTGTTACATTTGCCCTCTTTCCCCATTGGGCTTTCATTTCAACCTAGTTTCTTAAACTTTCATTCAGAAGACTCTTTTCTATCCTAGAAACTAAACCACTCTTTCTGCTTCAGAAGGCAGCTAAAGAAACAAACTTTGCTATTCTCTGTACGGAACCTGTGTAGAAGGCATTGGGCAGGGTCCAAGAAGAGGGAACTGTTTACATCTTCAGTTCCTCCTGGTCAAGGTCCACACAAAGCCCCACCCGGTAATTTCCCCTAATAGCAGACACAACCATAGTCAAACAGAGCAACCAGCATACATTCAATGAGGGGGAGGATTTTCGATTTAAGAATATTTCATCATTTAAAAAAAAAAGAATATTTCATCATTTGTGATTTTCTCTGTCATTAACCTCTTAAAAAACTAGAATATTTGGAGGCAGTTTTTTTTCTTCAGCATAAGTAATCGAAAAAAATCAATCAATGAATAAGTGGATAAAATGTATGTGTCTCAAGCTATGTAAAATGGGAATTTTATGACTTCAAAGGGCAAGCATCTAGATTTACACAGACTCTAACTTTTGGAGTAAAAATAAATAAAATACTAGAAGATAAAAAATTTTAGGTACATATTCTTTACAAAGTAAGTGCACAAAAGAAAAAGGCATTTTCCCCTTTTTCTTTGTTCCCCACCTTAACACTACTCCCAGATAGAGAATGAGACCTCCTGCTAAAAATATCACACAGCAGAGTCTCTGTATTTGGGGGAAGTTCTGTCTCTGATTTCATTGATGCTATCCATCCCTTTGCAATTTTATGTTGTTTTGTTGTTTCTTTTCTTCCTGGTTTCTAAAAAGGAGTTATTTTTGGTCTTTGTACTTTAGTCTCTCTTTCCCCATGATGGTAGTGTTTAGGGCCTTGGGAAGGTGAGGCCCAGATGAATACTGAAAACAGACTAGATGCTCCCAAGGAAGGGTGCTGATTGGAGGTCCATGCCAGGCAGAGGTAAAGGGCAGTTCTGTCCCTCATCAAGAAGACTTCAAGACTCTCAACTTGATACCTCAATATGGTCATCAATTTGATGACAATTTGATGGTCATCAAAATGACCATCAATAGCTGTCATAGGGTCACACATGTAATAGGCACCAAATATTTTTAGTTCAAGTGTACTCTCTAACAAGGCACTAATTATTTAATGAAATCCTGGAAAATCAATGATGGTCTGCAAATGGTTAAATTGGGCTTGGATTTTTAATGAAACCTAAGTATCAGAAACTAGACATTTTAAAATCCACAAGTCTTTGGATATTTAGTTTAAATAACACTTCTGAAAACAAGTTGCACATATATTATTAACAATCACGATATATAGCAAACAGTACAGTAAAAGATATAAAAGGAAATAAGGCCTCTGTTATTTCAAGTGTACATTCTGGAAGTAAAATGTGAATATCTGATTTTCATAATTTATTTATTCTATTTATTTTATTCCTTCCATATATTAAACTCAAATAATGTTTTGGAGTTTTATTTTTCTTTTTGATCCATAATATGAGGATTTTTAGTGGGCTTTTAAAATCCTCCCCACTTTGGAAGTTTTCTTTGTTTTCGTTTTTTTTCTTTTTAACTTTTAGTCTTTAATTGGTCATTGGTCACTTTTTTTTAACTTTTGGTCATTCTATCTTCATATTGTTAAAAGTTTCAACCAATAAATGGTCACTCTTTTTCAAATGTCTTATGAAACAATTACATTATTGAAACCCTTTATTTATTGTGTTATTCAAATTACTTATAGCTCTATCTTTGAGAAGCTGATTCTGAATTTCATCTAGAAGAGTAAATGTGCGGGAAGAGCCTAGAAATTTTTGGAAAGACAATAAGAGATGACTTCTTTTATTTGATAAACCAACTTTTAAGCTACAGGCTTTAAAACAAGTTGATATTTGACAAGAACAGAGAGATCAGAGGAGTTTTATAGATAATCTAGAGAAAGGCCCAGGCACTCACTGGAATCCAGCTTATAGCCATGGTGACATCTCATATGGTAACAGACTGTCTATTGGGAACAAACTAAATAGTACACATTTAAAACACTGGAAGTGAGGGCCACCTGGGTGGCTCAGTCAGTTGAGCATCTGACTCTTGATTTCAGCTCAGGATCATGAAATCAAGCCCCACGTTGGGCATGGAGCCTGCTTAAGATTCCTTTTCTCCCTCTCCCTCTGCCCCTCCCCTGCTCTCTCTCTCTCTCTGAAATAAATAAATAAATCTTTAAAGAAATAAATAAAAAATAAAACAGTTAGTGAATTACATATCAAAATATGCTAAAAGTGATAAAATCATAGAAAGAAAACAGAAAAATATCGTGATGATCTTAGTTTAAGGAAAAGCCTTTCTTCTGAGCATGACCGAATAAGAGAAAAGGGTAAACATTAAGGAAAAAGTTGATAAATTTGAATCCCACCCCCCCCGAAACTACACATCTTAATTGCAGAAGACACCGTAACCAAAGTGAATATACCATAACCGCTGGAGAAAACTGTTGTCAACATCTACAAGGGCAGATTCTATCCTGTCTTTAAATCTTTTCCTTTTTTCCCTTCCAACGTGATGTTATCAGTCTGTCTGTGGTATTCCACAGTACTTGCTCATTATTATTTTCCATATAACTATAATTCAAGACCTAACATATAATCTAGGTAATTGTTATTTAATCTCTTTAATGCAGTTTTTCAGTCTTGGGCTGTTGATGCTTTGGCCCTAATGATTGTGGATTGTCCAGTGCAACGTCAGATATTTAGCAGCATGCCTGACCTCTAAATGCTAGTAGCAGCTTCAAGCCTAGTCCTAACAATCAAAAATATGTCCCAGCATTACCAGGTGTCCCCCTTGGTGCAAAATGGTCCCTGTTTGAAAACCGCTGGTCTGACAGTATTTCAAGTTATTGGGGGCCAAAGCTGTCCTGGTCATCTCTGACCCACTTTAGTGTCTCAGTGCTTTGCACATAGTAGCAGTTCAATAAACGTTTGTTGAATATAAAGGAATAAATAATGATTCTTCTAAAAATCCCTTCTTAACCAAATATACTATTATAAGGAAAATGTATATATCAAGAATATTTTCTGTGTTCGTACATCATTTATGTTAAAATGTATTGGATATAAAATGCAATAGTGAGTGGAACAATTTAGTTTCTGAGAAGACACTGTTGTAAGCAGCTTATCATAACTTAGATAAATTTTGTATGTTCCTTTGTTATTGTTTTAGGACCTTTTCACATTTTTGTTTGAACAGTTTTAAAATGTTTTGTGGGAAAACTGGGTGGAAGGTACAGAGAGTTACCATAAACCTCTTGCCCCCAGTGTTCCCTCTTATTGACATCTTGTGGTTAGCATGGTTCACTTGTTACAGTTGATGAGCCAATAATGATCCATTTTATTACCAGAGGTCCATAATTTACATTAGGGTTCATTCTTTGTGTTGTACATTTTACGGATTTTTGAAGAGATTTCATTTTTTTAAGAGCAGTTTTAGATTCACAGAAAAATTGAGAAGAAGGTACAGAGATGTTCTGTATAGCCCCCTGTCCCCAAACGTACACAGCCTCCCCTATTATCAACATCCCCCACCAGCATTGGTACATTTCTTACAATCGATGAACTGACGCTGACATGTCATTGTCACCCAAAGCCCATAGTTTACGCTAGGGTTCACTCTTGGTGTTGTACATTTTACAGATTTTGACATATATAGTAACTATATCCACCATTATAGTATCATCCAGAGTTGCTACACTGCCCTAAAAGTCCTCTGTGTTCCCACTTTTTCATCTCTGTTCCTCTTCCCTCAACCCCTATTAACCTTTGATCTTTTTACTGTCTCCAGAGTGTTTCCTTTTAAAGAATGTCATATAGTTGGAATCATACAGTATGTGGTCTTTCCAGATTGGCTTCTTTCACTTAACATTATGTATTCAAGATTCCCTTATTCTCGGTGTTGGCAACTAGGTTTTAAACTCAATTCAGAGTCATACCTTTCTTGGACACTTTTGATTAACAGAAAAATGTACTGTAATAATTGGTCATCCTCATATAATCCATACCTCACACTATGTATCAAAATTAAATAAAAATGGATCATATACCTACCTATGTAAAACCTAAACTATAAAATTTCCTATAGAAAATACAGGAGAAAAATTTTGTGACCTTGGATTAGGCAAGGATTTCCTTTATAGAACACAAAAGGCAGATTCCTTAGTATTCTAAAAATGATAAACTTAAAATTTCTGCTCTTCAAAAGAATCCTTAAAGGACAAGCCACAGACTGGGAGAAAATATTTGCAAAACACCTGATAAAAAAATTTGCAAAACATCCTAGATATATAAAGAACTCTCAAAATGCAATAATGAGAAAACAACCAATAAATAATGAACAAAAAAATTGAATACTTTCCCAAGGAAAGTGTATGAATAGCAAATGAGCACGTGAAAAGATAGTCAACATGATTAGTCATTAAGAAAATCCAAATTAAAACTATAATGAGATAACACTGCTATTTAGAATGGCTTTAAAAAACTTCATAATATCTGCTGGCAAGGATGGAGGGCGACTGGAATTCTCATACACCACTAGTGGGAATGCAGAATGGGATAGGCACTTTGAGAAATAGTTTGGATGATGCTTAGAAGGTTAAACATATGACTCATAGGACTCAACACTCCCCTGTCTTAGGTACTTACTAAGAGAAATGAAAGGTATATTCATGTGAGGAACTGTATGCAGTGTTTACAAGGGTTTTGCTCATAATTGCCCCAAATTGGAAATACCTCAAATGTCTTTCAGTTACCAAATGAATAAACAAACAGTGGCTTATCTATTCAACGGAATACTCAGCATTAAAAAAATGAATGAACAACGGGGTGCCTGGGTGGCTCAGTTGGTTGAGCATCCTACTCTTGATTTTGGCTCAGGTCATGATCGAAGGGTCATGAGATTGAGCCCCACTTCAGGCTCTGAACTCAGTGTGGAGTCTGCTTGAGATTCTCTCTCCTTCTCCCTCTACCCCTCTCCCTGCTCATGCTCTCTCACACTTTTTCTCTCTCTCTAAAAAAAAAAAAAAGGAATGAACCACATTAAAACCTTAGAAAAGAAATATTCAACAATAGAGATGAATTTCAGGTTCATTAGGTAAAGTCAAAGAAGCCAGACTCAATGGGCTGCAACCTTATGACCCAGTTTCTATGACAGTCTTGCAAATGGGGACAGAAAACAGATTAGTGGTTTCCAGGGGCTAGGGAAAGGTTTGACTACAAAGAAACACAAGGAAGGTTTTTATGTCCTGGATTTGTTCGATATCTGGGTTGTGGTAGTGGTTAGATGATGAATGCACTTGTCAAAACTCAGAATTTCAGCTAAATTGCGTTAATTTTATTGTATGTAAATTGTATCTCAATATACCTTACTTTAAAAAACAAAGTGAAGAATTTATTACAAAGAATTCTGTATTCTAAACTTTATTAGATGGGAAAAACAACTGTTTGAAATAAAAATTGACTACAGAAAGTAAAATTTGAACTGCTTAGTGTGAATTACAGGACTGCATTAGTTGTTCCTGTAGCTCCTTTTTTATTTTATTTCCTGCACATTCTTTAGGGTTCCTTTATCCCTCCCCTAACATTCCAGCCATTTCCTCTTGCATTTACAGTCAACCCCAGAAGATGCAGCCAAAAAGAAGCCACACTTCGGAGAAATTGGAAAGGACACTTAGTCTCCCCATGGTGATTTTTAGATATTTTAAAACTGGCCCTGAAATGTGGGTGTTTTGTTTTGTTTTGTTTGAGAGAGAGAGAGAATGAGCAGGGGAGAGGCAGAAGGAGAGGGAGAGAGAGAATCTTAAGCAGGTTCTATGCCTAGAGCAGAGCCTGATGCGGGGCTTGATCTCACGACCCCGAGATCATGATCTAAGCCGAAATCAAGAGTCAGACACTTAACCAACTGAGCCACCCCGGTACCCCTAAAATTTGGTTCTTTGAAATAAGTGCCATGCAATTTAAAGAAATTTGAATTTCTTTTCAATTTTGAGTAATTCTTTGAACCAGTCATGCTAGGCCACAATGGGGGCAGCGTGACCCTGTTCTCTGTTGCATGGACAGCAAGAGTCTTCTGTTTGTCCAGCGAAATAGTATTCCCCTTCCTGATGCAGAAGAAAATGCAAGTTTGGGAATGCTGGGACTGCACCTCTATAAGCTGAAAGAAGTTTTCTTTGAATGTAGAAAGGCATCAGCTGCAAATTGGTTAAGTGTGAAGGCTCCATTCTAGAATCACACTGTCCCAGTTCCTATCTTAGCTCTGTCACTCCTGTGTGATCTTTCGAGAGTTACTTTATCATTTTGTGTCTCACTTTCCCAATCTTTAATATGGAGATGATAATACCTACTGAGGGAGAGGCGAGATACAGAGATAACTCGTGTGAATGGATTAGAAATGTTCATGGCACAAAGTATGTGCTCAACACATCTGAGCTATGATTACCTAATCCATAATGTATCAGAAGTGTTGGGCATCCAATACAATTGAATTACCATGTTAGGAAAATTTTGGGAGAAAATGTGTTCAGTATTTCAAACTAGGATGCCAGGAGTTTACATCCTCTCGCCGATTTTCTCTGCCTCTATTTAGCTTAATAAAGTCATGGAAATTATGGCTTTTAGCTCCCAGGCACTGGTGGGTAACAAAGGCAGGCAGGAGAGAAGGCTGAAAAGTCAGGGTAAGACCATGGACCAGAGCCCCAGAGGAGAATCAGGGCAGAAGGTAGAGGCTAAAGTGTCAGAGATTAATAGATCAATACTCACGGGGTCCAAGCTTCACCAGGACCATTTACCTAATTATCGCCCCTCTCTGGTGCTTCTCTGTTCTGCAAATCTGCTGCTCTTTTGAAAGTTTTCTGTGGGATTTAATGTTACCTAACTTTGGAGAATGTGCATGTGAAAAATTCCCTACCATGGTCTTCCCTTTTGTTTTTTCACTTAGATTCCCCTACTTCTGTGGTGTTGGGGCGGGAAGAAGCTAAAGAGCCTGAGAAGCATGATGTTTAAAACAGTTTTCTGAAATGTTGTTTGTAGTCCTTATTTCAATGCATTCTGAAATTTTGCCACAAAGGGGGCTTGTTTTTAAGTGAATGCATGTACAAAATAGTATGTAGCCTTGTATTGAGGTCATAGAATCTTATTGCACTATTAATTAAACAATCAGAAATCAAGAATACTTTTTTTTTTAAGCCCTAGATCCTAAAATTGGGGACTAATTTGTGGAATCATAATTATTCTCCTTGAATTTAAAAATCAAGCCCAGGGCTTCTCCAGGGTCTCTTCTAAAAAGTAACACATGAAAACTGTTTTCTAATAATTAATTGCGCGTTAGTACATTTTATTTGTTCATTTCATTTATGAAGCCATAAAGATGATGAGAGCAATCGTTTGAAACAAAAAATCGGAACAATTTCAAAAAAATGTTTTTAGAAAACCTTTTAGAGCAAGTACTTAAAATGTCATATCCATTTTAATATCTTGGAATATTCCCTTATAGCTGTGCAATGGAGGATCAGTGGCTGATCTTGTGAAGGGATTTCTGAAGAAGGGCAAAAGAATGAGTGAACCCATAATTGCCTATATTTTACATGAAGCACTATTGGTAAGGTAATTTAAATTGTTCATGCATTAATTATGAGGCAGTCCTAGTTCAATAAAAAACATGGATCCTAATTTTAGAAAAATATCACTACATTAGTATTGATTGATGCAAGAGTATATGCAAAATCTGAAATGTTTAGCGTTACTAATTCCTTGTTTTAGTAGAAACCAAGGGGCGCCTGGGTGGCTCAGTCGTTGAGCATCTGCCTTCGGCTCAGGTCATGGTCCCAGGGTCCTGGGATCAAGCCCCACATCGGGCTCCCTGCTTGGAGGGAAGCCTGCTTCTCCCTCTCCCGCTCCCCCCGCTTGTGTTCCCCCCCCCCCTCTCAAATAAATAAATAAAATCTTAAAAAAAAAAAAAAGACACCTACCCTCCTTTGTGTCAGCAGAACCCTGAGTTCTGATGTCCCACCTGTATTTCTGAGACTGATTGTGATGAAGGCAGATAATGTGTACTTTTTATTAATAGATTTTTATTTGCCATTATTTAAAATAAGTAGACAGAATGTTTCATCCACTGAGATCAACATGTTTTTAATGAAGTATTTGATAAGAGTTAAGGAAGGGGATGCTCTCGTTTATGAATTTTTATAAAGTCCAAAGTGGAAATGAGGTATTTTGATTTGACTAATTCAATGTGAAACATTTTAAGAATGTTTGAATGTTAATTTTGACCAGTATTTCCGATTGATTTTGCACAAACGCACCCTTCTGAAAAATAGTTGTTTGTTTGATGCTTTCTTTAAAAGTCATTCTATATCTCCCACCCCTTAGGGCCTTCAGCATTTGCATAACAACAAAACCATCCACCGTGATGTAAAAGGAAATAACATTCTGTTGACCACTGAGGGTGGAATCAAACTCGTAGATTTTGGTAAGTGTGGCTTGAAATGCGTGAGTTTGGGCTGCAAAATGAGCCCTCAGCCTCACTTTCTAGGCATTGAAAGTGGAGAAAAAACAGTATCCCACTGAGGGAAGAAAGTGCAGGGATTTTTCTTGTAAGTTTGGTCAGTGAGAGATTCCCAGAAGCAAAAGTGACTCTTTTCAAGCCAGCGAGCCTGTGCTCACACCAGTGTAGCAGTATGTGGGTTGATGGTCTGAAATAGACAGCACCCCAGATGCTGACACTAAGCCTACGTGGTAGTCCCACGGCCCTTATTAGTTGCTTTACAAATGGGCATGTGTCCAAATGCAAGATTTCGAGACATGAAGGGAAACCTTCAAAGGTCTCTGGGAAAATTGTTCCTGTCGTAAGAAGGAGGCACAGGGAGAGGTGGTCTCTTTCTTTCTTGGGACCCTGTCTGTCTTATTGCCATGCGTGAATGCGCTGCAGCCCCCTTGCTCTATCCCAAGAGGAGAGCCACCCTGGGAGAGGCGGAGCTGAGAGGCAGGAAGAACGAGGGTCCTCAGTGGTAGAACTGAGCCACTGAATCAATGGATTCCGGCGCCTGCCCTCTCTCTGGACCTTTTGTCATGTGAGATAATAAATTTCCATATTTACTAAGCCAAATGGGTTTCTGTGTCATAGCCAAAGGCATCATAACTGATAACGTTCCCTGTTCATCTGGGCAGTTATTTAGCGGTATGACAATGTCCTTCCACACCTCCTCTCATTGGATTCCTGTTGAGTGCACTGCTCCTGGGACGGTGGGCCACATTATTCTAGAACGTCTCCATGTCAAGTGTCCTTCAGTCACCTTTCCCTTACTCTGGCTGGGGAAGGTGTCCCTCCTTGTGCTTCTTTACCCTTTATATTTCTCCCTTTTTGTGTTTATCACATAGGATTTTCACTATCTATTTGGTCCTTATCCTTTGATAAAAATACTTAGGAAGATAGATAGGCTCTTTCAGAGGTAGAATTTCATCTTACTCTGTCTTGTAGACCTAATGCTTTGGGTGTAGTAGTGCAGTGAGTAATAGTTGAAGGAATGAATGTTACTTCATTTTGCATTTTGGAAACTGAAGCTTAGGGAAGGTGGAAATTAATTGAGTTTAATATCCGAGTGTGTAGCTCCCTAGGGATCTGGCTTACCCCCGGAATGAATTTCAGAGCATCTGGAGAGGAATGGATGAATCGCATATTCTTCAAACAGCCATGCATGCACCTTTTTTTTTTTTTTCCTCAGTTGAGTTTTTGAAAACTGCTGAGCAACAGTGAGCTTGACAGTGAATTTCTGATGAACAATTGGGATGCAGCTAGTCTGTTGCTGGTTGAGTTCAGAGCTGTGTGTTGGCACAATCTGGCTGGGTTAGGATACTAACAGCCAACTTGTGCCTGAAATGGAAAAGAACAACAACAAAATGCTTTATATTGCTCCATAGGAAGGGCCGTTCTCTTCAGTCATGAAAGAAAAACTGGTAAACCAGCAGCTTTGAGAAATGCACCTTCCTGGGACACCCTCCAAAGTAGTCTAGATTAAAAACATATACCTAAATAACAAAGTGGACTTTTATGTGATACCTTTGTAAATAATCGTAAGTTGGGAAACTGACAAAATGAGGGCTTTGGTTTTGGATGAATTGAGTTACGGACTTTATTTTCAGCAACAATTAGAAAAGAGGGCCAGTCACCTACTCAGTGTGTTCACAGTGTCTGATACTAAAATGCTATTATTTGCATGTAAGATAATGCTTATATTTCTGTTCCCTGTGGTAAGATGACTTGGATTCAGTTTGCCTAAAACGATTTGTAGGTTTCCAAATGAATTAAAACCTGGGGATGGAGGTGCATGCCTAGTGAATCTCCTCAAGGGCAGAAGGAGTCAAATGTGATAAGCCACAACCTGCCGCATTTACATTGAAAACCGATGTCCTCATTTAACGTTGAAATGAAATGTTCGGGGAAGGCTGAAGCTGGGAGTAGTGTTTTAGAATACATTTTATTTGAATTTCTCACCTCACAAAATCAATAGTAAGCTCATTATTGGCTCCCGAAGGACTGTGCCCGGATGGCTACCAGTCTTCAAAATGTCCAAGTGGAACTCCACCACCCCAGCCATCCCCAGAAATCTGCTTCATGTCAAGAGTTTCTTGTCTTGGAAGAAGTCACCAGTCCTGTTTCGTTGCTTAAGTCAGAAATCTTAGGCTCATCCCAAGAGTCTTCCTTCGTCTTTGCCTCCCACATCTACAACTAGTCGCAAAGTTCTGTCTCTCTATTACATGTATCCCCGGTCTCCATCTCTCTGGCTTCTCCCTACTACTGGCCGCTATCTCCCACCTGACCTCCTGCACTTCTCCTTCCCTCAACCCCTGCATCCAGTCTTCCTCCCTTCCTTCCGGTCCCGTTCTCCACACCGCAGCCAGGGGCACCCTTTCGGAAAGCGTAGCTGGTCCTGGCACTGTCTTGCTCAGTATTCTGGTCAATGGCTTCCACTAGCCCTTGTGTAGGCCTTTGCCTTATGATTTTCTGGGTAGCAAGACCCAGGCTACCTCTTGAGAAAGGTCTGTCTAAATCGTTTTATCTTCTCTTTAGCATACAGAGAATAAATTTCCAGGGATACACCAGAGGGTTTCACACAAGAGAGAACAGGAAGAAGAGGGAACACTTTCCAATTCTAGGGAGATTGTGGAAAGATGAAACAGAGAAAGAGGCAGGAGAGTGAGATGAGCTTTACAAAAGTGAAGCTGACAGCGAGGGCAGGAAGAAGCTCTCACCCACACACTCCCCACCATTGTCGTCCACATTCCAGAGAGGCCACCGTTGCAGAGTGGACCAAGCCACGTCCTTGTCATCTACATCTGGACATGTAAAGTGATTCAGTAGAAGAAATACTCAAGTCGAGCTTCCCTAAACCCTCCCATCAGCGTCCAGAAGCCCCAAAGTCACTAAGAATCTGGGAAATTCCTAGAGGAGTTGCTCAGGATGGGCGGTGAGGCGCAGAGCGAATCACCTGGGCCGGATCTGAATAGGAGTCACAGCCAGACCTCAGAGTGTTCTCAGCTCCGGCTGAAGCCCACGTGAGCCCAAGTCTGCCCAGAGGAACTCCAGCGTGCCCTGCCTGCATGAGGAGAGTGGACTACAAGCCCAGCTGATGCCAGCCCCAGCGTGGGAGGCCAGTAGGGTGCCTTGCAGCCGGGCAGACACGCGGGCATGTGGCCCCAGCAGCTAGAGACCCACCACACCCAAGGACGCTCCCTCTTCTCCCTGCCCTAGGGTCTTATTAAGCCATCCCTCATCCTGTACGCACAGTCCCATCTTCAGGAGGGAGGAAGGAGAAGGGATGCCATCTGCGAGATGGGGCAGGCACTTTTATCCAAGAGAGACTGGATATTTCTTTTTATTGGATCTGACTAAGGTTTACTGCCTTCCCCACCAGTAGGTAGGGGCACAAAGAAAGGCCATAACAGAGGCAAAAGGAAGAAACTACAATTTCTCTGTGTATCTTAGTATAGTGTTACTAAATTTTGTGACCAGTTACAGACATGATGCTTTCCCTACAGAGAAACCTCCCTTCACCCGTGCACCCAGCTAACTTCTGTTTGCCTGGCTGAGTACCTCCCCAACCCCCCATACTTTGTTTAGCTAACCAGTTGTCACACTTGATTTTAATCATATATTTAATTTGACTCCCTTCCCTGCTAAGCTATAAGCTTCATGATGCCACAGTCTCTGTCTGGTCCAGCACTTGGTCTTTAGGGCCAAACATGGTATCGGCATCTTGAAAGCGCTCAGCAAATACTCCCAAATGAGTGAATGAATGAGAGGCAGGATTTTCCATAGGACATCAAAATGCTCGTCTACAAGTAAGAAAAAGAATATTCTCTACCTCAGATGGTTGAATGCTGTGAAAAATAAATGGCGTGATACAAGCAAACTACTTAGTATAATTATTGACACTTTATCATTTAAAAAATTTGAGCTATTACCATTATCATGAAATAGTATTCTCACTTAGCCCCTAGCTCAGTGTTCTACACATAGTAGGTAGTTAATAAACAGTAAATATTTTTATTTTTTTATTTTTTTTTTATTTTTATTTTTTTTATTCTTATGTTAATCCCCATACATTACATCATTAGTTCTAGATGAAGTGTTCCATGATTCATTGTTTGTGCATAACACCCAGTGCTCCATGCAGAACGTGCCCTCCTCAA
>NC_138373.1:55769786-55883102 GCF_054177405.1 Leptonychotes weddellii | reverse complement strand
GACTTGTTAATTTTAGCCATTCTGACTGGTGTGAGGTGGTATCTCATTGAGGTTTTGATTTGGATTTCCCTGATGCCGAGCGATGTTGAGCACTTTTTCATGTGTCTGTTGGCCATTTGGATGTCTTCTTTGGAAAAATGTCGTAAACAGTAAATATTTTTAAAAATAGTTGCTAAATACTGAAAATGTGAGTTCCCAAAATAGCTTCTTTTTGTTTCAAAAATAGAAAGTAGCCCTTTGCTGGAATAAATTTGGTATTACTTTAAGTATCAAGCTACTTAATTATACTAAAAGTAAGATTCAGTTTGCTAATACTAGTTATGAATACAGCCTTTAAGAAAACCTTTTTTTGTTGTTGTTAAATGGATATGTTTTTACAGAAACCCCCCAGACACCTCAGAAAGTAAAAAGACAAGGGAGCTTGTAAACATTATAAGTGAAATACATTAGCAGTCACTAGTATATAATCAATCAATAAATAATATGATCTCCCAGGAGGTAAACCCCTTTAGGCAAATCAGCTAATGTCTGGAAAAGCAGTCCTTATCTGGACTGGAAAATGAAAGAGACTAAATTTGAAGGGCAGTTCTCAGTTCTCATTTCTATGGATTTCTCTCTGGGGAACTTCATTTCTAATAGGATAGTTAACATTTCAATACAAAAGTACAGAATGTACTTCTTGTGATTTATTTAGACATTTTTCTTATGGCAGAATATTTTATGGCTTTAAATCTCTTATTACCCACATGCCCAATTTTAGACCAAATCCCCAATGAGTAATGTAGGTCAAAGAGAAGTTGTGATTTATTTATTTAATAACCCACTTTTAGCATCAAGTGAGGCAGTCGTACCTGAACTTAAAAACTGTGAAGTTCCTTTCAATCCTTCCTTTCTTCCCAAATCATTCAGAAAAAAAGCCTGTGGTGGGAGTGAGCAGGCACAGGAGTGTGGGGTGTGACTCAGCATGTGGTTTGGGCCTGAAAGGGGAGAGAAAGGTGTCCATGCTGGGAGGGTGGTCGTAACGGTGCTAGGCATGGATTGTTGAGTCCCCAGGTGGGACAAGGAGAGCATCTGTCTGGGGAGATGGTGATAACCCCACATCAGGTTGTCAGGGCCCGAACTAGGTAAGAAGGACATCTGTGTAGGGGTCAAGATGGAGACAAGAGATTGTTACATAAAGGGGAATTAATACCATCAGGAAATATAATGAGAACAAGGAGAACCACATTTCTTAATGTTAGAGAAAAGAATTACAAATATGGAAAGGAAGAAAACTGAACCCCCAGCGCTGTTAGATTAGAATCAGAGGTATCAGTGTGAGCTCATGGTTTTCAAAATATAGAGACAAATATAAAAATAAATATAATGGAACATGCATGGTGTGTGTGTGTGTGTGTGTGTGCATGCATGCATGTTACTTAGTTATTTCCACTAGAGGACTAGCAGACATTGATGCCCTAAGAGCAGACCCTTCAAGCACCTGGCTCTTGGTTTTTAAATGTAAGTCTCAAGTTAGAGGAAGCCAAGATTCTTGGAGAAAGGCTGATTTTATTGGCTATAAGATGACCCTGGTACTTAATGTGCCAAAAAGGAAGGAAATATTAAAAGAATAATGGAGACATGTCAAAAGGACACAGAAACCAAATTAAAGGAATTCTCACTGAGCAAATCTGGGAAAATTTGAGCATCAAAATAATGATAATAATGATAGTAATGATGGTAACCCTTTAAATAAAATAGAAATCTATTAATCCATACTTGTGCACTTATTTCTAAATAAATGAATGGAAAGAAGTGAAAGATTTTCCTCACAGAAGAATGCCAACTGATAAATACAGAAGAAATAATGAAATTTTTAAAATTATCATTTGGCAGTCATCGTAGTAATAATTAATTCATCCCAAAATTTCAGTGGATCCTAAACTAGTGTGTTAAGTTTTGATTAGAAATAGGATATTTACATAGTCTTAAAATACTTCATAAAATACATAATTACAAAAGAAAAACAGAAACTTTAGAGGAGGGGCACCTGGATGGCCCAGTTGGTTAAGCATCTGCCTTCAGCTCAGGTCATGATCCCAGGGTCCTGGGATCCAGCCCCACATCGGGCTTTCTGCCTGCTGTTCCCCCTGCTTGTGCTTTCTCTCTCTCTATCTCTCTCTTTCTCTCTCTGTTAAATAAGTAAAATCTTAAAAAAAAAAAAGAAAGAAACTTTACAGGACAAAACCTGGCAGACAAAACTAAATCAATTGATCAGAGTGAACACAACCAGTAATGGGGCAAGTAAAAATCACAAACCATCTGGTAGGATGCAGTGGGATGACCTCAGTATCATTTCCATGATATTGCCACCAAAAATATAATCGTGAGGGAATATGTGACAAATCTAAATTCAGGAACATTCTACAAAATGTCACGGTCATAAATTCAAGGAAAGATTAAAAAATTCCTCCAGATTGAAGGAGGCTAAAAAGACATGGCAACTAAATGCAACACATGATCCTGGATTGGATCCTTTTGTTGTAAGGACAGACCCATTTGGAACAATTGATGAATTTTGAATAGGGTCTATAGATTAGATCCTAGAAATGTATCCGTGTTAATGTCCTGACTTTGTTAGTTGTACAGTTGGTATGTAGAAGAATGTCCTTGTTTGTAGCAATCACACACTAAGGTCTTTGAGGGGGGCATCCCGTGGCCTACTTACTTTTCAGTGGTGAAGGAAAAGAGTTATTTATACCTCCCTTGCCAACTTTTCTCTAAGGTTGAAATTATATCAAAAAACTTTTTAAACTATGGAATAGAGTTGGAGATTTAGCATGGAAGTAGAAAGACGTCTACTTGTATACATGTCTAAAGATATTATATATATATATGTATATGTGTATATATATGTGTGTGTTGGTAGTTGGATGTTATGAATCTTGAAAATGTGAGATTTAGTGCTTTATAGAACGAAATAATGGAAAAAAAACAAGGGGGAAGAACCATTTTTAAAAGTTGACAGAGCTTTAGAATAATCATACCTATTCAAAAAACTAATATTTCACTAAGCTAGAATTTATTTTTGTACTTTGGGGAGGTGACCTTTATTTGAAAGAAATGACATTTGTAATTCCTTCATTATCTACCGCAGAACCATGACTAAATGGACCGTTTGTTTTATGGCTTTGTGATTCCAACTAAACCTATAGGCTTACGTATTCCAAACTGAATGTTTTCCACAGTTGAATTAAGTTATTTAACATCATAGGTAATGTTACATGCCACAGTCAAGGGTCTTTTAGTCGTAAGGGCAGGAAAACCAAACTAGCTCCAAAAAAGTAAGACAGAAAGGGCAATCTCAGATAGAAGAACAGGACTCAGAGGACTGGAACCAACAGAAGAATGGAAGGCAAGAACCACAACCACTTGCTGCCTCTTGCTCTCTCACTGGAGAAACCAAATCTCTCGTCTCTATTCTGTCTGGGAATCTACAGACCAGCCTCTGAAGTTTTCATGTTGCCCATCAAGGCTACTCAAAATAGCAGCCTCAGCTTTCTCAGCCTATATCACCTGTGGTCCAGTGCCAATAGCTAACCTGGCCTGGATTTTTAGCACCCCAAAGCAAAAGGAATTTGGAGTAGGAGAAGGAGTTCAGTTGGACAAGCTGGGTCAGATACCCTCCTTTGATCCAGTTAGCCATGACCAGGGAATGGGCTGACATGGCATAAGCAAGCCTACCTAAGCTATCCCATTTTACAAGTAGCTGTGAATAAAGAGGGATTTTTAAAAAGAGGGTTATGGAAAAGGAGAGACAAAGATATTTTCTAAATATTCTAGATAACATGTTTTCTTATGGATGTGCACGGCCCTATATTCCAAGAGATGGTCAAAATTTTAGTTTTTAATTGTTGAAATTAAATTACATGAAGTACACCTAAAAATTCTATTATGAAGTCAAAAATGGATTTCAGATGTTTTGAAAGAGTTTTTATTTGGTAACAGAGGAAAACTTTATATCTAGGGATTTATCCAACATAAAAACAAACTAATTACCTCAATGCAGCTGTAGAAATTTTAATAAGAGTACCAGGTATGCCTCTCATAGACTGATGACTTTAGGTGAATCAAAGAGGACTTTTCTTATATTTTTTTTAAGAATCACCTCTTGGCTCCCTCAGTTTTTTCCCTTTCTTTCTTCTTTCTTTCTTTCTTTCTTCCTTCCTTCCTTTCTTTCTTCGTTCGTTTCTTTCTCTTTCTTTCTTTCTTTCTTTCTTTCTTTCTTTCTTTCTTTCTTTCTTTCTTTCTTTCTTTCTTTCTTCCTTCCTTCCTTCCTTCCTTCCTTCCTTCCTTCCTTCCTTCCTTCCTTCCTTTCTTTCTTTCGGGAGAGGGGAGGGGGCTGAGGGAGCAGGAGAGGGAGAATCTTAAGCTTGGCATAGAGCCTGATGCAGGGCTTGACTTCACAACCCTGAAATCATGACCTGAGCAGAAATTGAGAGTCTAATGCTTAACTGACTGAACCACACAGGCACCCCCAGTTTGGAGTAAGTGTTTTGGATTAAAATTATATGATCTTAGTCTGCAGCTCTAAAATTTCATTTCCTGAAAAGTTTCAAGCAAAAGGAAGATTTTTATGGTGAAACAGAAGACAGGACAATGGGAGAGGTGATTGGGGATCAAAGGGAATGAAAAGATAAGATAAGAGATCAGTGATAGTGCACCATCAATGAGGAGTATTCTATATACAGTTGACCCTTGAATAACGCAGGTTTGAACTGTGCAGATCCACTTATACATGGGTTATTTGTAATAAGTAGAGTAATGTAAGTGTATTTCTCTTCTTTTTTAAAAGATTTTATTTATTTATTTGAGAGAGAGAGCACAGGCAGGAGGAGCAGAGGGAGAGGAAGAGAGAGAATTTCCAACAGCCTCCATGCTCAGCACGGAGCTGGTGCAGGGTTCAATCCTAGGACCCTGAGATCACGACCTGAGCCGAAACCAAGACTCAGTCACTTAACCGACTGAGCCGCCCAGGCACCCCTGTGACTTTCTTAATAACATTTTCTTTTCTCTAGCTTACAAATACAGTATATAATATATATGACATACAAAATATGTGGCAATTGACTGTTTATGTTATGGGTAAATTTTCCAGTCAGCAGCAGGCTATTAGTAGTTAAGTTTTTGGAGAGTCAAAAATTATATGCATATTTTTGACTGTGTGTGGGGAGTTGGCACTCCTAGGCCCCACATTGTTCAAGGGTCAACTGTACTCAACTCTCTATAACTGAGGTCCAATACTATACATGTATACACACATACAAAGTCATACATAATCACATGACACAGCTCAAGGTGGGTGGTTTATCTGTTCAAAGCCAAGGAGTGTGCATCGAGCAGTGTGACCTTGATGTTTTTAGAGAAAGCACTACACAGTCTCCATTACAAGGTATGAGCTGAGTATTAAAAAAAGGGAAAGATCTAGTGCCAGGTAGACTGGAGACAGGACAGATTTCCAGGGGAAATCACATTAGTATGGATAGGAGTAGTGGTTGTACAGAATCACTTCCCTTGTGTCATCTTTAGACTCACTGAAAGCTAAAGCTGGAGATAACCTTGAATGTCCTTTGGTATATTAAGTACAAGAATGTCAGGAGATTTTTGATATCCCCATATGCAAAACATTATGTGAATATGAATTTCCTGATGAGAAATCCATGTCTGAGCCAACCAGCCAACCCTTTCTGACTTTCTAAACATTTGCAATCTTAAATGCAAAGTCTCTGCTTAGTGGGTCCGTATCAGGAAATTCAGCCTGATCCAAGTTACTTCTTCCACCATCATCCCACACCCTTAATAAGGAGATTCTAGGTTTGGCTTTCAATAATCTCAACTCTGCATCAGCTGGAGACCAGGGTCTCTTTCAGGGCCCACTTAGAAGCTTTCAGGGCATTTATGCAGCACTGGAGATGGGAATTTGAATCCCTGAGCTCATCCTTTTTTTCCCCTCACTTTGTCCAGTGACATTAGTAGAAACAAGCCGATTTCATTATATTCTTTAGTTTGACGAAATGTCCAAAGATACCACCCTGAACCATGCCTCTTATTTTTTATTTCTTTTTAAATATTTTATTTATTTATTTGACACAGAGAGACACAGTGAGAGAGGGAACCCAAGCAGGGGGAGGGGCAGAGGGAGAAGCAGGCTTTCCCGCAGAGAAAGGAGCCCGATGTGGGGCTCAATCCTAGGACCTGGGATCATGACCTGAGTCAAAGGCAGACGGCTAACGACTGAGCCACCCAGGTGCCCCTGAATCATGCCTCTTATAAGTGTTTGATTAGACGTATGCAGTACTGGTAAGTTATGTACCTCTTTTGCCACATCATGCCATGTACTATCAGTGTTCTTTACTACTGGAAATAGAGCCATTAATGTCTCTGATCTAACCAGATTAGAAAGCCAGTTTCAGAAACCCCAGAACCAATTTAGAAAACTCATCTTTAAGATTCTGTTCCTCTAAGAACCATTCTCAGTACCAAAATCTGTATCAGCCAGAGTTCTCCAGAGAACTGGAATCAACAAGCTATGGTGGGTTGGGGATGGGGGGTGGAGAGGAGATTGATTTATTTTAAGGAAATGGTTCATGTGACTATGGAGGCTTGGTGACTCCAAAATGTGATGTTAAGCTGGCACACTGAATACCCAGTTTGAGTCCAAAGGTAGGCTGTTGGCAGAAGTTCTTCTTACCCAGCGGAGGTCAGCCTTTGTTCTGTTAAGGCCCTTCACTTACTGACTGAGGCTTATCCACAGTATGGAGGATAATCTGCTTCACTCACAGTTAATTTCATCCAAAACACACCTTCACAGAAACATCCAGAATAATGTTTGACCAAATATCTGGGTACCCTAGATGTCCAGATTAATCTTCAAACTATCTTAACTTCGTCAACAAAATGAGGATATTAGATGGTATAATAAATTTTATGGCCTCTTCTTGTTGAAAAAAAATCTGTATTTTTAGAATTTCAATTCTCATTCCTGCAGTATTTTATTTTTAACAAGAACAACAAAATCCCATACTCTTCCCTTTTCCCTCTTTAAATGTCAGGGGTTTTGCTATATGGTTATAGCAAATCAAATTTCCCGAGGTTGTCTGGTCTTTTGAAACCACGTTGGAAACCACATATTTAATGTTTCTTCTGACTCCCTAAGGCTCTCAGAGACCTCTTGGCATGTTTTTCTCCCTAAAAACAGGACTTAGGCAATAGGGAACAGAGTTGCTGTACAACCATCAAACAACCCAGGAAGCCTTGTTGGAAGGGCTTGAAACAGCATGAAAATTTCAATATAATCAAAGCAAAGGGCTAGAGAACCATTAACATACACCTCTTAATGTTCCTGAGGCTTTGACTTTCAGTGGATCATTGTCCTCTCCTCTAGTCTGTTTTCTGTTCAACCCTCATCTCCTTCTGGCCTCCTGTTCCTTCCAATAGCCTCTCACTAGCCCAACTTTCTGCCTGGAATTTTCCAGCTTTTTAGCATCTTCTCCCTTGAGATGCTTACATAACTGTTTACTTTGGCGACTTATTCCATTATTTCCTCTCTGGACAAGATGATTTTCCTAATCTTCTTTACTTCCTAGGGCTCCTGAACTCATAATTTGGATTCCTGTTGCCTTTTAAAGTAATTTATGGCAACCGTTTTTAATAGAATTTTGCATTTTTCTACCTTCTTAGCTACTTTTCTTGTGAGAATACATACCAAATAAAAATGCCATTTGTCCTCAGGAAACTTACTTTTATCTCCAGCTGAAGTTTACCAAGCTGAAAATGAACACGTTAGACTTTACGACCGTTAAGTGGCCTTCTAGCTCCAAAGCTATTTGGTTGTGTTGGTAAAATGATGTTGAGGTTTAAGGAAGATTGCAGAAACATTCAACACACACATGAAATTTGGCAAAGGCCTTCTTCTGTCACTCTTTCATGGTTGTGTATGTATCTTGTTTTTAATGTGAAAATCATCCAATATTATAAGAGTCAAGTGTTAATTTTTTTTAAGATTTTATTTATTTGTTTGAGAGAGAGAGCAAGAGAGAGTGTAAGTGGAGGGGAGGGGCAGAGGGAGAAGGAGAAGCAGACTCCCCACTGAGCAGGGAGCCCGAGGCAATGCAGGGCTCCATCCTAGGACCCCAGGATCATAACTTGAGCCAAAGGCAAACGGCAGACACTTAACTGACTGAGCCACCCAGGCATCCCAACTCAAGAGTTTCTTATTCTACCTAGTGGCATTGTTCCTTTTTCACTTATTTGAGACTTTCTTCTTCACATTCTGGACTACATTTTTCTTGTTTCCATACAGTTTATAGCTTTGCAGTGTCTTTTTGCCATACAGGAACCAGGTGTAAAACCTTCTTTCTGCAGGATCCCAAAAGCCACTAAATGATATGTGAGACCCCAGAACATTGTAATTCATTACCCCTGCCTTCTGACCAGTGGTCTTTGAAGGGGGTGTCAATACCAGGGTGCTTGCAAGGCATCATGGGATGCAAAAAAATATTCATATCTAATTATGACATATTCATAATACAGCTATTATTTAATCTCATCCTTTAAAATTATCCTTATCTGCTTTAGAATGCATAAATTAATATAGTAGTAAATATATAGAGAATATCTATAACTGTATCTATACTGAGTATGCTTGCTCAAAAGTTTCTTCTTTGGGATGTGTGATTAAAGAGTTTGGAGGCCAAATGTTGCCCTAGAAAATTCTTAATCTCATAGTAACATATAAATATTATATAATCTCATATTAATATAAAACCTAGTGACTCTTAGACTTTGTAAACTCATTATTGAATATTACCCTTATTAATTTGCTCCTTTATATGTAAAATCATTTGGGTCTTGTATTAGTTAGAGTTCCTTGGTTGTAAGCAACAGAAACTAACCCTGACCAACTCAGGCAAGGATACTAAAAACGACACTGACAGCCTTAAAAAGTCAAGGGGGAAAAAGAACCTGAGCCATCTGGCCTCCTAGGAATAGGACTATGGCAGCCCTGGTCCTCAGGAGCAGCATCACCTGGACCCATCCTTAGAGCCCTGCCATTGGATGACTTAGCTCTAATTACCTCCTCCCTCAGTGTCCACTCCACTCAAGATTCACATTTCCAAGAAAAGAATCTGAATGGACTACCGTGGGTCACATATCACACCCTAAAAAACCTTTTTCCAGTATCTTTCCATGTATATTTATTTCCTGTGGAGTGTGGCAGGAAGGTCCTTTCCAAACCATCCATGGTTATAAATTCAGACACCAGGACATGACCATTTGCTAAGAAATGCCAACTCTAGTGACATAATCTTTTCTTCATATTTAGAAAGAGAATAAAAGTATCACATGATTACTCTAAAAGGTCATTTTCCTGCCTGGAGCAAAACTTTTTATTTTTTTTATTACTTGGTTGTGGTTTTTTTTTTTTTCCCCATTCCCTTCACATTTCAGTTAAATGACATTTGAATTCTTAAAATCTCTTTATGAAATTGAGACAAAAATGTTCAAGGATCAAGTATAAGGTAAGTTTAAATAAATAAATAAATACCTTTAGAATAAATCTTAGTAAATTTAGAATCAATTTGAAGTTGAATTGATTTTAAGATCCATTTGCAGGGCACGTGTGGGGCTCAGTTGTTTTAAGTGTCTGACTTCGGCTCTGGTCCTGATCTGGGAGTCCTGGGATCAGACTGCATCTGGCTCCAAGCTCAGAAGAGAGTCTGCTTGTCCCTCTCCCTCTGCCCCTCCCCCTGCTCATGCTCTCTCTCTCTCAAATAAATAAAATCTTAAAAAAATAAAATAAAATCCATTTACTTTTCCCACTTACATAAATAAATTATAATACTCTGATACTATAATAAAATCTGAGCTTAATCACTTCTACTTTTAATTTATAGAAAAAGACAATGTGAAGTGTTTAGATTTAAATTTAATTTTTCTGAAGGTTGAAATGCCTGGAGTAGAGGTGGAGGTAAAGGGTGTATTCTGGAGAAATGTGCTATTAAGTGATGATGCTCTTTCTTCAGATATACTGTTAGAAAATATTTAAGGGACAGTCTTCAAGCACAGATTAGATCATCTCCCTTGAATTTAAAAAATTATTTAGTGAGGATATTTTTCTCTGTCAAATAATTAACTTTTTCAAAGACAGAATTTGAAGGCCATAGATGAAGATTCTGTTTAGGACAGGATTTATACTATACATCGGTGGAATAGGTAGATGCATTTATGCAATTGTGAGATGCAATTAATGTGGAATTGAAACATACTGCCTACCCCTGTGCCCAAGTATATTCCACCAATATTTAGGCATATTTCCACCACCAAAATACGCTTTTGGCTGAATATAGCCTTTGAGTTTCATGATAAATGTCAAATGCCAACTTGGAAGAATCAAATGTATCCAAATTTAAATATTAATTAATGCCTTTGTCCTACTTGGCTTATAAGATAAATAGCCAGAGCCTAAAATAAATGCGACACCTGGGAGGTACTTTTCAAAACAGGGAAATCAGGGGGCACCTGCGTCACTCAGTTGGTTAAGCGTGTGACTCTTGGTTTCAGCTCAGGTCATGATCTCAGAGTTGTGAGATCAAGCCCTGCATTGGATTCTGTGCTCAGCATGGAATCTGCTTGAGATTCTCTCCCTCTTCCTCTCCGCCTTCTCGCTCTCTCTCTTTCTAAAATAAATAAAATCTTCAAAACAGGGAAATCAGGGAGTGGAAGCCCATGGTTTGGGTGTAACCCATCAAGTTCAGAGCAGGTCAAGGGAAGAGTACTGGACAGCCAGAGGCAGCCAGGCCTGTCTGCATGAGGAACAGGAATGTGAAATGCAAGGAGAGACTGTACTAATTTTCTAAAGGATCAATTATGATTATATCTAACCAGGTGTGATTAGTGGGATGACAAGATTGAAAATTTTGGTTATACCTCTTTATTATAGTCCTTCCTTCTATAATCTCTCTAAAGGAAAAGAACTGATTGTATTTACATTGTTGGATTAAATAGATGCTGTTAATTTGCAGGTGTGATTTGTCCAAAGTTGATCATGTGATGGAAAATAATTTTATTCACATTCACAAGTAACCTACTCTGTGCGTACCACCATAGAAAAATTCTGAAATTCACCAGAATTTGGTAGTGAGCAGAGGGAGGAAGAGAGAGGGGAGGAGGCATATCATTCAAATAATAATTACATGCCAAACTATGTAATATAGACAGTTAAAAATGTAGAAGGTCAAAAAAATAGAGATTAGTGTGATCAGGACCAGAGTACTGTCAGGATAGGGGAATAAAACTTGAATGGGGCATTTAGGAGGGAGACATTTGGATATGAGAAACAGAAAATTAGAGGACTATTCTATATTTTGGCTATGACGAAATCCTGACTGAGGATACTTAAATATGAAGTTCAGGTCCCATGGCATCTTTAAGGGAACAGAATTTTAATGGTAGTTTGTAAGCAAATGTACTGCAACTGGAGTCTCTTTTCATGAGTAATTAATGCAAGAATTGAAGTCTTGTTTCTTTCAGGTGTGTCTGCACAGCTCACCGGTACTCGGCACCGTCGGAATACATCCGTAGGAACACCATTTTGGATGGCTCCTGAGGTCAGATAGTTTTGAGAGGGACAAATGTAATATTTGATCCTTCTTGACTTTCCTTTTCATGCATACTCCATCTCCATATGTGTTTTGGAAAGGTACTAGAAGAAAATATCAATTGTGTTGTTTTTATGCAAGATTTTTGCATGTGTGAGAAGGAACGTGGGAGGTGCTCAGTACATGGACTGTGAATGAGCATATGAATAAATGAAGGATTGAATGAATGAATCAGATGATGTAAAGAGAAACTGCTTGCAGCCTTAATTTTCTATTAAATTTACTTTTAATTGCTTAGCATGTATTCATATTATTGATATTTAGATTCCGGTTTTACATTATAGTAGAAATATGAAAATCCCTAGCCTTTGTTTAAGATCAGATTTTCGCTGATTAACCTGTATCCCAGGTTCCTACATTGAGTCAGTCTTGCTTGGGGACAACCCTCAGCTTGAATAGAATCTTTTCAAACCATTACCTTTGGGAAGCTGTGGATAAACTGCCAAAATTGCTGAGGGAAAAAGTTTTCTAGAGTCTCATCTTCTCTCCACAGCCACTGTTAATGCCTTTAATCTTTTTAATTATGTTTATCAGTAAAGAACACTTATGTTTGAAAGCTCTCTCTTCAACCTCTGGGAAACATTCTGCTATTTATTTACCATTCTCTAGGGAGTGAAGAGAGGGAAGTGGTTCAAATACTACATTAATATTGCAACATCTTAGAATGAAATGTGTTTGGGGATTAAACCCTTGTGCGCTATTTCTATTTTAATACTAATTCAATTAGTACTTGCAAAAAATGAAATGTAAGTGGAATATAAAACATGGAGAAAAGATACTTTATCTTAAGAATCTTTTAAAAACTCCAATGGATTAAAAAACTTTTTTTTTTTTTGATTTTATTTATTTATTTGACACAGAGAGCAGCACAAATGGGGAAATGGCAGGCAGAGGGAGAGGGAGAAGAAAACTCCCCACTGAGCAGGGAGCCCTATACGGGACTCAATCCCAGGACCCTGAGATCATGACCTGAGCCCAATGAAGGCAGACACTTAACCGACTAAGCCAGCCAGGTGCCCTGGATTCAAAAACTTTTAAACACAGTGTATATCCTGGAATAAAAATAGAAAGTGTAGTCATATAAACAAAACTAAAATTGAATAAGAGACTTTCAAGCGAGAGTTTCTTCAGTTTGTTCTGATATATTACTACTGTTTTAAAAGCTTATGAAAAAAATTTTAAAGTGGGAAATTAATAAAATATAGGGATAATATTAAACAGTGCATAGTAATAATATAAATACTATAATATACAATAAATGTATCATTACTTGATTAGTATTAAATAATTAATAGACTAGTTTTATGTTTTCCATGTTATAATAACAAAGCCATTGTTATGTGTTTAAGTTTTCTTTTAGTAAAAAAGCAATTTTGATTAGTGGATCTTGGAACCACCGTCTAAGTAAAAGAAAATATTTTGATCTATCTAAAATATAATTACCAGAGTATTAAATGAGTTAATAATTAAAATCGACACTCCTAAATATGCAATTACCAGACCATCATTTTACTGATATGTCATTATTTATTAGTAAAATAGCACAAACTGGGTTTGAAAGTGCTTTTCTGCTTAACAAACCAATGGATGTTACCTAAAAGAGAAAGGTTCACTGTGGTCTTATCAAGCTGTCATGTAAATATGTGTATGTTCCAGATTTTATGCGTATTATGCTTATTTTTCTACAATAAACATTTTTCCAACTTATGAACGATGGGCAGTATTTCAATAAATTTCCACTTATCTAGAATTGTTGAAGTATATATATAGCTCGTGAAGGCATGGCATATATGCCAGCTCTATGTTATTAATGACAAATCTTTTAGAATTAGAAAGCAGCAAGGTAAATAGATTTTAATATAGTCTCCATAACTAATGGCATAGAATTATTTTAGTGTTCTTAGGGCCTCAGAGGCAAGATTGTTCAATAATCAGTTGAACAGTGAAATTCTCTACTTGACATTTTTAAATTAAATTCTAGTTCAGAGGTAGCATTTGTTGGTTACATAAAGCCGTCCTTCTCAGGCTGGAGTCCGTGTGTGTCAGGATGAAAGGGACAAAGGAAACAGTGACCGTGGTAGGTGACCGTATCATTTTTGCAAGCCATGACACTTTGCAGAGAAAAAGGGGATGGTATTTATAATAACTCTAGGAAAGCATAAACTAAGGATGTCTTGGGCAAATTGGAGCATAAATTCACCCAAGCATTTGGCAAAATATTCCTAGGCCACATGTATGAAGTCATAAAATAACGAAAAAATTGGTGGGGCAAAATACATTTTTATACTCAGGAAGACAAAGAGACACAACAGAATAGAAAATTCATATGCATGTTTTTTATTTTTATCAGCTTTATGGACATATAATTCCTATACCATAGAATTAACTCATTTGATGTGTGCAGTTTAATGATTTTTAGGTGTATGTTCACAGGGTTGTGCAACCATCATCCAGTCTAATTTTAGAGCATTTTCTTTCCCCCTAAAAGAAACCTCTTACTCATTAACAGTCAATCCCCATCTTCTCCCAAGCTGTCCTACACTAGGCAACCACTAATCTGCTTTTTTGCCTATGGAATTGCCTATTCTGGACATTTCATTTAAATGGAATCATACAATATGTGGCCTTGGTGTCTGGCTTCTTTCTCTTAGTGTTTACGCATGTTGTAGCATACATCAATAGTCTGTTCCTTTTATGGCTGAATAGTATTGCATTGTATGTATACACAGTATTTTGTTTATCCATCACCAGTTGATGGACATTTGGGTTGTTTCCACTTTGGGGCTATTATGACTAAAACTTCCGTGAATATTTGTCACATGAATTTTTAATATAAATCTTGGGACTTTCATGCTTGCTTTTGCTACGATGCTTGCTAAAATCACAAACTTCACCCTTTTCTTTTTTTTCATTTTCTGCTAGGTGATTGCATGTGAACAGCAACTGGACACCACTTATGATGCCAGGTGTGACACATGGTCCCTGGGGATCACGGCCATCGAGCTAGGGGATGGAGATCCTCCACTAGCCGACCTGCATCCCATGAGAGCGCTCTTCAAAATTCCAAGGTCAGAGAACTAACATGGGGTACAGTATCTGTAGCCCATCTTTCTTCCTTCAGCTGGTGCTCATCAGGGAAATATTCAGTATATTTCAGCAAGGTGGGAGCACAGTGGCCTAGGATATCTTCTGCCTCTTCTGAAACACTGTATGTATTCAGCGGTTTCATTTCCCTGGTCTAAGTAAGAACTTTCTCTTGATACTCACTGTGTCTTCCTTTTGCCGGGGTTTGAGCTCAGAAAGCAGCGGTTCCTCCCACTCTTTATCCACTCCCAAACTTGTCAGTAAGGCCCTGGGCCCCAGTTGGTGCCCCAGTGATTGGCTTTGCTTCACTCTGTCAATCCAGTGATTTGTTTTTTACTACTTGCTAAGACTTCTCTTTGGAGATTTAAAATGATATTATTAATAAATTTATACACAAAATTCACTGATACAATAGCAAGGACTTTAAATATGTTAATATTTGAATATATTCATATAAAACAGTAAACTTAGAATAATCTCTTTGGAGCCATGAAAGCACTTTCCTTTCTGTGTAGAGCTTTCCCCTTCATTGTGTATATTAATAAACTTTCCCCTGTCTGCCCTATTACTAACTAAATACTATTTTATATATGTTTTGGTTAGTTCCTGGCTCTTTCAGAAAACTGATATGAAAAGACAGCCTATTTTTATTATACATGTGTTCTCCTTTGAGGACTGTCTGAAGGATTTTGCCTGGTACCATAGTCCCAATGGAATGCACACCAAGGGCCTGGGGTGACAGGGGTCGAAGGCAGTGGTGGGGTGGTATGTTATATAATATTATTAAATTTTGTCATCCTAGTGCCTATAGCACATAGAATCATATATACGAAGCCCTCAGGGACAGTTCTCCAGTTCTAAAGAAATAATGCCAATATGTGATACTCATGTCTACATGGGTTCATTTGGAATATTGGGCACATATTTAAATTAATAGAAGACCAAAGAATTTGAATGTATTTTTCATTTTATCTTTGAACTTCCTGTCTGATATATATGTTCTGAATTATAATGCCTTTATCATCCTTTACATAACAATTTCCATGTAAATCTCAGGTCTAGCTCTTTGTAAAATATGCTGCTTGGTTGGTAAGTGGGGAAACAAGATTACAAAAAAGAACAGAAAACCTGCCCTATACCAAGTTTAAGACATTTCATTAAATTTGAGGAAAACAGAAAAAAAAATCTACATTTCCTAACTCCTGCTGTCATTCAGTCTGTAAGATGAAGCACTACACTTCCTGGGCCATTTTAATTATGGTTTAAACTACCAGAGTTAGCCGGATGTTGTTATTCTTGGTGATGACACCAGATGGACACCCTTGTGTCCAACACCATTGATGTTTCTTATACCTGTGAGCAAGGTGCCTCTGGAAATGGCATCTTCTTACTTGTTTCTTATTACTTCTGCCACTGGTATATCTCTAGCATGAAGGTCTTAGAACACGAACTGTAGAAATATTTAGAAAAAAAAAATAAGGGATCTGAAAATCTACCCTGTTCTAAGTGTTCTAAAATCATCAAAACTTTGTTATAGTCCAAGCAAGCCAATAAATCTCTTAGAAAGGAAATTTTCAGGAGGACAAGAAACAGAGCAAGACTACTGGGGAAGAGAATTCTTTTAATGTGCAAATCAGCAATCTTCAAATAGTCCTAAGAATTGTACAATGAGCTCGAGGCGTGATCTAGGGTAGATGAGTGGCTGCACTTTTCTTTAATGAGCCTATATAAACTGTACACTAATTTCATTATAAGCTATTTAAGGAGTAATGCAGAACTGAAGACGAAGTGTTTCCATCCCACTAATGAAAACAAAGAGCTGTTAGGATTAGTGGAAAGCAGTATTTCAGCAAATTCAGCTATCATGGTTGATCAGTGCTGCTTGATTACAGACTTAGATCAGCCTCATTTCCAAGGGAGGTGCCTTCGTATTCATGAACATGCCAAAGAAGAACAAGATTTGTTTGGCCTAGAAATAAAGGCAACTAATAACAAAATCTTTTAAGTGGCATTCAGAGCTTTCTAGCTAATCATATTTCCCAGTTCCTTACTTTCGTAACCTTGTTTTCAGCAACAACAGAACAACTCCTAAAGGCATTCTACTCTGCCCCTGTCTGCTACAGTGTCCCTTGTATTCTGAATGACACACCTTTCAGGTCACCTCTGTGTACCCTGGATATTCCTCAGAGACTTCTGCAGGACTCAAAGTAAAAAAAAAAAAAAAAAAAATCCCCAGTATTCGCTGTTTCTATTTTGCCAAGTATTGATGTTTCTCCCTAGGGCACTCAGGTAAAAGCAAAAAGATTCCTTAAAAGAAAAAATCAGAAAAATTGGGTCATATATTAAGTGCTTTCCGAGAAACAAGGAAGCTGTCATTTTATATGAAGAATGCTTAATAACTAATTATCTGTCTTTGAATCGGAAAATTGTGGTATGTTTGATTATGTCTGGCAGAACCTCTGATCGCACTAATGCTCTAGTCTGTCCGGCTCTGATTTTGCACCGACTGACCAATGTGCACAATCCAACCTTGATTCTTATTTTTCTAGGAATCCACCCCCCAAACTAAGACAGCCTGAGATATGGTCAGCAGAATTCAATGACTTCATTAGCAAGTGAGTAACAATAGTCTTTTAAAAAAACGAAGAGATACCATCCTGCTAGAACTTTGAAATGTGCCTTTTATAACACTTCTGAATCTCCTCCTTATTTCTTATCTGTTGAACAGCTCCAGAGGGTATCCATTATTGTCTTCAAAACCAGCATTTGTACTGTCCTCTGAACGTTCAGTGAATCCATTATTGCTCAAATAATGATCTTAGGGTCATGTTCATTTGCTTAAAGATAGCTATGCTTCTGAGGTTGCTTCATGGTCCAGGAACACATCCTTCCATCCACCTGCCTTTTGCAAGCTACGCCTTCCCATCTCCCACCTACTCACCCACCATCGGTTCAATCAGCTCTTTTTAACCCTTTGTTTATCTGCATCACTCATTCCTGTCGCAGTCAGGGAATTTTCATTGTAGTCGGTGAATCAGATAATTGTATCGATAAAATGCTTACGTATTTGATATTCAGTGAACATTTTTAATTTGACAAATATTTAACACAAGTGCAGTGCCTCTGGGCAATCAACTGGAAGATATGAGTCAATAATTTCTAAAAATCTGCCCCATAAACCTGTTTTCACCATCTTACTATGTCTTTACCATAAATAATAATAATAATAATAATAATAATAGAAAATAAGGTAAGGGATGACCCCAGGTTGTAAATGGGAGACAGGGGACATTAAGATTACATGTGTCAGGGACGTCTACATGGCTCAGTCGGTTAAGCGTCTGTCTTCGGATCAGGTCATGATCCCAGAGTCCTGGGATTGAACCGCACATCAGGCTCTTGGCTCAGCCAGGAGTCTGCTTCTCTGTCTCCCTCTGCTGCTCCCCCTGCTTGTGCTCTCTTGCTCTCTGTCTAATAAATAAAATCTTCAAAAAAAAAGATTATGTGTGTCAGACACCACTCAGAAAATGTAGAAAGGGCAAAGAAAGTGGAGCAACCAGTCGTACACATACCGCAATCATTGGTTTTTCTACCAAGAATATCTCCTTATTCCCTTATTCCTATAAAGACAAGAGGCTTAGATTTAAGGGGTGTGAAAACCCGAGGATTGATAGTCCATTTTGTTCCCCAGATTTCACATGAGCATCTCTTACTGGAGTACAGACTGTGCACTACAGAATATTTGATAAAGTGCAGTCAGACTTCACACATCTCCTGGGAGGATCCCTGGTAATTTTAGAGGGCTCCCCAAAATTCGTAATTGTGCCCCACGTCTGCAGTCCTTCCACACAAATCCTCCATTGAACCTGGTGACTTTGACACGTTTCACACCATTTCACCTAGCATTCTGCCCTGTGGGCTATCGCTGCATTTTGTTCCTTTTCTGCTAGTAACACCTCTTTAGATGCCTCTCTTCCCAGCGAGACAGTGAGTAACTGCAGGGCACCGAATATGCCTTACTTGTTTGTGCAACGCTGCTGTCCAGTAGAGTGCCTGGTACATACCAGCTATCTGATACACTTTTACTTAGATAAAAGAATTTCATATGTGACTATACTCAATCCATGGAGCAAGTGCTACAGATGTCAGAAATGGATGCGTTCTGTTAAACTAAATGATCATGAAGAGCACTTGTTCTTATGTTCAGATGTCATCATCCTGATTCCTTAGCATATTTTACCATCCTTGAGAAATACGTTACCGGTTAAGCCCAGGAAAATAAATTGCCAAACCATCATCCCAGGAGGAGTAACAGTACAGATTAGAAATGCCACTGCCCAAATCAAGGCATGGACTTCTTCTTCCTCTCTCTTTTTTTTCTTTTTCTATGTCGCCAAGTGCCAGCCCACCTCTGACCAGTTGTCTCACTAGCATAGATCCTCTGAATCCCAGGGTGGGAAGGGTACTGGAAGTTGATACAGCCCAAACCATATCCAGAGCGTAAATCCTTCCCGAGCATGTGCACTGAGTGGCCATCCCGTCAGGATGTCCTCATCCCTAATAAAGGTGATCCTACCCAGTGCAGCCCATTCTAACTTTGAGAAGCCTCCCTGATGAGAAGTTCTTCCTTACGCTGCCCTGAAATCTCTTTCTCTCTTAATTCCACTAATTGATCCTGGGTTCTTTGTCTCTTGTGACCACTGAAAACTAGTCTAATCCCTCTTCCGAATATTTGAAGACAGCTGTCATGGCTGATTAAATGTCCCAGTTGTTCAAATGTCCCTTCTGCAGTGGTGTTTCAAGTGTTCTCATTAGCTTTATCCTTTCTCACGCTACTATCTCGTTGAACCTACCAAGAGGTGTGGCGTGCTTTGGTGCATTTGCTCTATATAGAGACCTCCAAAAATGTCCACTGATGTGGGATTTAAACATCCCCAGCATATTAGTTTGGCAGTTTTATCACGTAGAAAGAAATAGATCAATTGAGAAGCCTTTAAAAGCGTTAGGGGAGGGAAACAGAAAAGTTTGTTTTAATTTTAGATAAGCTTTCAAACTGTAATGACTTTGATGCTTCATTCTTTAGCTTGCTGGCTCATAAAGGAGCCTGCTGGGGAGACGGCATTTAATCACCACTATGCCAGCACGCTTGCTGGGGCACGAGGGAGTCATGTTTAGTCGGAAGCTGGTAAGACTACATGGCATTGCTCGCAGATGTGTCCACTTTCACAAACATGCATTTCATCATATTGCAGGTTAACATTCTTTGAGATACGCTTCTCAGGATGAACATTTGTGAGGAGCATTGCTCTCTTGTGTTACAGTAGTTTTTAGGAATAATAATAATAATGTCAAAACTCGAACTTATCTAGTCATTACATCTTTCTTTCTTTCTTTCTTTCTTTCTTTCTCTCTCTCTCTTTTTTTTTTTTTTGCCAGTGCAGATGCTTGACTAAAGATTATGAAAAGCGTCCAACAGTGTCAGATCTTTTAGAGCATAAATTCATCACTCAAATTGAGGGCAAAGATGTGATGTTACAAAAACAACTCATGGAATTCATCAACATTCATCAAGGCACGGGCGGCACAGAAAAGGCCAGGTAATCAAATAATATCTTCACTTGCAAAGTCCAAACATCACCTAATGACGCTGAACAATTTTATAATGCAATAGTTGTTAAGGTGAGAAAAGAACTAATTTAAATTAGTTCACTGTGATTCCGAGATAAGGGGATACTTGCATGAAAAGTGAATTGAGTTGCATCCCAATATTGGTAACATTGCTCGCAGCATTTTCTAAACAACTTCATCAGAATGAAGAATGTAAACTTCAGTAGATGATTAGTATTGGCATATATTTTCTTGTGTTTTCTGTTCTTCTGTAAAGTTAAGGTATCTTACATTTGAGATTTAAAAAGGAACATAAACCTTGAAAGACTTGGTATCATTTTTTCTGGCTAAACTGTATTCAGAAGTCATTTTAAATATCATTATTCCTAGTTCCTATTTGGGTTTCTAATAATCTACTATGTATAGTTTATGTAATATTGATTATCTTTTTACTTATTATAGGTAGTATATATGTTTATTTCAGGGAATTTAGAAGATACAGAGAAGTATATAACCAAATCAATCAAGTATAACATTTTAATCTATAACCTTTTAGTATCTTATGAATGGATATACATTTTTTAAAAATTAGAATAATATTTATAGGTGTTCTGGAGCCTGCTTTTCTTTTTCTTTGTAATCCCCATCACCTATTTCACCCATCCCTCCCATACTCTCTCCGTTCTGGCAACCACCAGTTTGTTCTCTGTATTTATGAGTCTGTTTGGGGTTTTTTTTTGTTTGTTTATTTGTTTTGTTTTTTAGATTCTACATATAAGTGAAATGATATATTTGTCTCTCTCTGTTGAATTTGTTTTACTTATCATAATACCCTCCAGGTCCATTCATGTTGTTCAAATGGCAAGATCTCTTTTTTTATAGCTGAGTAATATTCCATTTTATATATATATATATATACACCAAATTTTCTTTACCCATTTACCTTTCCATAGACACTTGGGTTGTTTACATGCCTTGACTGTTGTAAATGAGGCCACAGGGGTGCATATACCTTTTCAAATTAGTGTTTTCATTTTCTTTGGGTAAATAGCTATTAGTGGAATTACTGGATTGTATGGTATTACTATTTTAAATTTTTTGAGGAATCTCCATACTGTTTTGCCCAGTAGCTACACCAGCTTACATTCCCACCAGCAGTGCGTGAGTGGTCCGTTTTTTCCACATCCTCACTGACACTTATTATTTCTTGTCTTTTCGATATTAGCCATTCTGACAGGTGAGAGGTGATATCTCATTGTGGTTTTGATTTGCATTTCCCTGGTGATTAGGGATCTTGAACATCTTTTCATGCGTCTGTTGGCCATCTCTATATCTTTGGAAAAATGTCTATTCAAGTCTTCATCCCATTTTTAATCAGATTATTTGTTAGTGTTGGGTTGTATAAGTTCTTTATATATTTTGGATGTTAAATCCTTTATTGGATATATCATTTGCATATATCTTTTCCCATTCAGTAGGTTGCCTTTTCATTTTGTTGATGGTCTCCTTTGTTGTGCAAAAGCTTTTTATTTTGATGTAGTCCTGATAGTTTATTTCTGCTTTTGTTTTCCTTGCCTAAAGAAACATTTCCATAAATAATGTTGCTAAGGACAATGTCCAAGAGACTACTGCCTATGTTATCTTTTAGTTTTAATTTTCTTTTTTTTTTTATTCTTATGTTAATCCCCATACATTACATCATTAGTTTTAGATGAAGTGTTCCATGATTCATTGTTTGTGCATAACACCCAATGCTCCATGCAGAATGTGCCCTCCTCAATACCCACCACCAGGCTAACCCATCCTCCCACCCCCGTCCCCTCTAGAACCCTCAGTTTGTTTTTCAGAGTCCATTGTCTCTCATGGTTCGTCTACCCCTCCAATTTCCCCCGCTTCATTCTTCCCCTCCCGCTACCTTCTTCTTCTTTTTTTTCTTCACATATATTGCATTATTTGTTTCAGAGGTACAGATCTGAGATTCAACAGTCTTGCACAATATCTTTTAGTTTTATGGTTTCAGGTCTCACATCTAGGTCTTTAACCCATCTTGAGTTTATTTTTGTGTAAGAAAGTGGTCCAGTTTCATTCTTTTACATGTAGCTGTCCAGGTTTCCCAACACCACTGAAGAAACTTTTTTTACCCCATTGTATATTCTTGTTTCCTTTTTCATAGATTAATTGACCATATGAGAGTGGGTTTATTTCTGGGCTCTCTATCCTTTTCCATTGATCTATGTGTTGGAGCCTGCTTTTTTTCACTGAATAGTGAATATGCATGTCATTAAATCCATGTCATTCGTATCATTCTATGACAGATTTCTTTAATTGCTGCAAACATTACCTTGCATGACTATTCAATGATTGATTTAAATAATCCCCTATTATTAGATATTTAGGTTGTTACTAATTGTTTCTATCTCTAATAAGTAACACTGTAATGAACAGAGTTGCACACGAATCCCTTATTATTTCCTTAAGATAAATTCCTAGAGATAGTGCTAAGTCAAAGAGTAGTCTTGTAGTTTCAGTTTATTCTTGAGAATTCTATTAGTTTCATTTAAGGAGCATATCACTATTTAAGGGCTAAGTTAGGAGAAGTGAGTAAAAAATAGTGCATGACTTAAAAGGTGATTCTATTTGAATTCCTGTCGGGGGTTACATGCTTCATTCCTATTTTTTTAATGCCTGACTGTGTGCCAGACATTGTTAGGACTTTATATTATCTCATGTGATTTTACAACATCCCCAAGGGAAGTGTTCTAGGACACTCCATTTTTACAGCTGAGAAGAACCAAAGTTTGCAGAGGCTAATTAGCTTGTACAAGGCTACACAGGTAATGAATGGCTTAGCTGGAATTCAAATCCTGATCCCTAAGTCCAGGCTTTATTCACATGAGTAAACAGAGTGACGATGGTAGACATCTCTGGAGGTAATAGGCCTTGCCTATATGAGTTTACAGCCTTGCTGGAGAGACAGAAGTCATATACCTATAGTGAGGAAACATTACGTTGTGAGTGGAATGAATTACAGAGAAGGAAGGAGGCAGGTAGTTTACAGTGAGGAGGTGGCCGTGGGCTCATACATGTCCTTCCTTCCTTCTTTGTGTGACCACAGTTCCATAGTCAGCCACAACCCCATTCTTCCCAGAGCAAGTGGACAAACAACAAGCAAACAAACAAAACGGAAATTGAAGTATACCAGCATTGTGTCAGGTGCTCAAGAACTATGTCAAGAACTATGGAGAATTTGAGATTTTACCTTATTTGCAAGCTAATAAGTTGACCTGCCTGTTTCAAGCATATTGGAAGAAGATAGACTAAAGGATCAGAGAAAAGGGCCTTACTATTCTTGTTAAGCCAGCAACATGAGTCTTATATTCATGTTGGTTATTCTTGCCCCACAAGTCCTAGTGTTGATGTGGAATGGCCTAGATGGATGGGTGTACACAGTGGGTTTGCCACATAGTGTAGGAACCCTGAGCTTAGGAAACTCTGGTCTTTGAAAAGGGAAGGGCTAGCGAACCTGCCCAAACTTTGTCCTGGAGCAGACATTATCTTTACTATTCTGTTCAGCAAACGAAACTTCCATCTGTCCTGGAGAGAGACATTATCTCTAACTTCCAAGACCATTTGCTATACAAGTATCCTTGGAAATATAGTCTGGAAAAAAAGCTAATATAAGACATACAGAAATGAGAGGGACCCATGGATAATTGTCTCCCAACATTCAAGCACCATAAGAATGGTTGAATTACACAATATTTAGATTCTAAGTCTGTTGCTCTAAGTTCAGAGATCAAAATAAAGAAAAAAATTATTGAAAACAATTCTATATTGGGCACTGCATTAGGCTCAACACTTGTGTTTCTGAGTCACAAAATTGATTCTTGTTTCTCTTTTTAAGAATTCAGAATATGTTTTCAATATGAGAACTTCTGTTTCATTCAGTTGTGGAAAATTTTCAGTCATTATTCCATTAAATATTGATCTTTTCTTATTCTTTTTATTTTCTACTTCTAAGAGATAAATATTGTAATGCCCCAATATACCTTATGTGTCTTATATTTTCTCTTTTATGTTTGTCATTTCTTTATCAATCTTTGCTGTATTTTGGGTTTCTTCAAAATTGTTTCTCAATTCACTAATTCTTAGAATAGGACTAGTCTAGATTTACCCTGCATACTTATTTTTCATGCTGATATTTCTGTCAACAGCTGTATTTTTCATTTCTACAATTTCTTACTTTTTGTAAACATTCTTTATTCATGTCTGACTTTATATCTGGCTATTCCTATCTGGCTAATTTATTTTTTTCTTTTTTTGTGACTGTAATTCTTTTCTTTTTCTCTGTAGACTCTTTAATAGTCATTTTTTGATTTGCATTTCAGCCAGGGTGAATTGTCCTGATTATTGAGTTTGTTTGTTTCCTTGATATTTGGTGTTCTACTGAGGTTTAGAATTTTGGTTTGTTCTCCCACCTGGAACAGGAGGGGTTTTGCTCTGCTTTTTCTTTTCTTCTGCATTCTCTTCTCCTATTTTGGAAGTTTTGCCTTTGCCATAATCTGGCTTCAGGAGTCTTTCTGCCCCATAGGTTTTGAGGATATTGCAGATCTGGCCATGGAGCCAATAGGAAGTAGACCCCATGTCTGTGCTTGGTCTTGCCATCGCAGGTACTTGGCTCCATAAAAGGAAGAAGATGCAGAATTTTTTCAATGTTCTCTTCCAGGTAAGAGACACCCCTCTCCACATTCAGCTACATTCTCTCTACCCAGTCTAGGTCAGGGCCTTCATTGTGACTGGGGCGTTTCATTTCCTTTACTGTCCAGTCTCTTCTGCCTTTTTCTAGTCCTGGACTTTGTGTCAGCCTATGGTTTCTGCCCTCTTACCCAGGGTGTATCTGACCTGTTAGGTCCACTGTCATGTTCATCTTGTTTTGGAGAATGTCTTTGTCTTTTTAATTCAACTTAAAAATATTTTGAAAAATATTTTATATTTCACACGTGTATATTTGGAGGGGGTGGGAGTAGAGTTTGAATCATTAATGCACGACACCCTTTTGACCACAGATCTTAGTCCCATGTCATAGGAGGAGGAAATATTTTCCTGCTCTCAGCACTCTTATACTAGTTCCAAAGTGTGAAACATATTCAGGCAAAAGAAAAGACGTTATGGGGTGCCACTTGCAACACCTTGGGAAAAAGTAGTCTTCAAGATCAGGCAGAATTATTTGATTTGGTACAGTTCCCAACACTGGTAAAGTTAATCCAAAATCTGACTGTACTAAATCAACATAGCTAACTCAAACCTGACATTTTTTTGTATGTGATATTAACTTATGAAATTGGATTGATGTATGTATTTGGTTGGATAATTTTTTAAAAATCATAATTCAGTTTTAAAGAAGACTGTCCTATGATAAATTGAATACAAACTGAGTACTTTAAATTTCCCAATAACGGTAAGGGGGCAGTGTTAGAAGGCACTGTGGGATGGATACAGGAACTTTCTTTTTTAAGTCAGGCCTGAATATAACAAGTCACTCTCATAACTTACTCAACTACTCTGAGGAATCGAGATGCATATGCATGCAGTAACTGCTTCTATGACAAACTCTCAAACCATGGAAATACATTTTCCCCAGGAGTTAAACTGATAATGTTACAGTGAAGGCTGAATCAGTAAGAACTTTAAATTATAAAATATTTTAAAAGAAAAGTTTGGCTCAGGTGCCTGGGTGACTCAGTCGGTTAAGCATCTGCATTTGGCTCAGGTCATGATCCCAGGGTGCTGGGATCGAGTCCTGCATTGGGCTCCCTGCTCCACAGGGAGTCTGCTTCCCCCTCTGCCCCTCTTCCTACTCATTCTCTCAATCTCTCTCTCTCAAATAATAAATAAATAAAATCTTTAAAAAAAAAAAAGTTTGGCTCTTGAATCCAGTATTGTAAAGTATTCAGTTGCCTGATTTAATGGGAATAGATAAAAGTCATTTGTAATTGAAATGTATTATTCAGCTTTCTTGACTAAAAACAACACAAGCCAATTTAAGAAGAAAAGCAATTGAGTGAAAAATACTGGATGGCTCAGAGAATTGAGAGGAAGGCAGAGAGCCAGGCTTAGACCTGAAGCAAAGGAAACCTCAAATAGCCTTCCCCAAGAGCTGCCTGCTAAGAAACCACCATTGACACCCACCCTCCCCGCCCCAAGTCCTGTAGCAACACTCGTTTCTGGAATGCCACAACCACTTCAAAATACTTGTAAACTGACCTTGAGCTTTGTCACTCCCTCAAGACTCTAAATTCCATAGAAGACCATCTGGTTCCCCATGCTTAGCTCGCAGGTCCATGTTGTAGGTGAAAAAAATGCAGTGAGAAACACTTGCTTCTCCCTTACTTCCGGTATCTTTGTGAAGCAGAATCCTTTCTTGCAACCATCTTGGAATTTCTTCCCACAAAGGAAGAATATTTTGAGATACTAAGCAATGAATTATGGAATATGAAAACAGGGTCCTGAAATTCTTTCTTTTATATATCTTGAACATTTACCTAAAGTGTTATTTAAGGTATGATTTGCATTCCTTCTAAATAAAGGAAAAACCTAACCCAGTACCTAGTTGAATGATAAATCCCAAATTAGGATTTCATTTTGTGGGGTGCCTGGGTGGCTTAGTCGGTTGAGCTTCCAACTCTTGGCTTTGGCTCAGGTCATGATCTCATGGGTTATGATCTCATGGGTCCCGGGATCGAGCCCCACATCAGGTTCCATGCTCAGTGGGGAGTCTGCTTTAAAGATTCTCTCCCCATTTGCTAGCTATAAATCAATCAGTCAGTCTTTTTTAAAAATTTCATTTTGTGGTTGTTATATTATAACATGTTACCTTTAAAATTTTCTTTTGCTTTATATACAAAGCAAAATAACTTTGATATTTTACTTGATACCCTCAATATGCTAGTGGTGATTAACTTTAATGTAGGTAAATTATGTTTTGCATATAATTTTATAGAAGCAAGAATTTAGTAACTCAGACATAGTTATTTCTTAGGCCAAAAATATTGGCTGTATTTGTGGTGCTCTTACAATCACCCCACTTGTCCCAGCGTATATGGTTTTCAAACCAGGATATAAGACAACTTTGAGACATACATGAAAGGATTAACAAATGAGAGACAAACTAAATTATCCAACCTTTCAGGACTGAAAGCCTGGTTCAAGCTGTCAATTCTTTATTTAGGTATAAAACTTTATGTCATATAAATTCAGTTGAATGGGATTTTGGTTTTACAAAAAAAAGAAAAAAGGAAAGAAAAAAACGAGAAAAATCGGTAGGAGGTAATAATAGGGTTTTTTCAGTGTGATACAATGCATGATTCTATTTTATTCTCTATTTTCTGGGCATGATAATTTTTCTCTAATGGCTGTAACTATGTCTTTGTGAGAATTATTCACTCTTTGGAATGTTTACTCATTTCCCTTAATATGTGGGACTTTTAAAATGCTTATCCTGGCTGCTCTTATAATAACCATTCTTTTTGATTCCCATCTTCACATGAACATTTCAAAGACACTTCAAACTGAACATGTCCAGAATTGAATTTATGCTGTCCCACCCAAAATTAGTTATTTGGTCCCTTTCTTATTAATGGCACCATCACTCAATTCCTTATGCCAGCCAGAAACCTAGGGATTATCTTGACATATTCTTCTTTCCTACTTTCTGTTTTTAGTCCAGAGCATGACTAAATTTCTTTTTTTTTAAAGATTTTATTTATTTATTTGACAGAGAGAGAGACAGTGAGAGAGGGAACACAAGCAGGGGGAGTGAGAGAGGGAGAAGCAGGCTTCCCGCCGAGCAGGGAGCCCAATGTGGGGCTCGATCCCAGGACCCTGAGATCATGACCTGAGCCGAAGGCAGTCGCTTAACCAACTGAGCCACCCAGGTGCCCCCATGACTAAATTTCTTATGCCCGCATTCAACCCAACACCAATGGTGATATAATCCTTGCTACCATGAAAATCATGGATTGAGATAATCCCAATGTCTCAGTATTTATTGAGGCCATTGTATAAAGACCTGGATCACGTGCTACCACAGGGGGCTGATGGCTAAAGCATAGATCATCTGTGCACCTGGGGGCTTACTTTTTAATAAAAGGGATAAGGCAAGCCTGTAAATAACCATTATACAGAGTAAGAAGTTCCAATCCCATGAAAGGAATACAAATAGTATCCTATGAGAGTTAGAAGAAGCAGAAAATGTTTACAGTAACAGGGACAGGAAGGCTTATCCAGGAGGCGGCCTTTGAATCAGCACTGGGATAAACAGGACTTGATCATGTGTGAAAATAGAGTTACTACCTGATGAGCATTATTTCTAGAAAGAACAGCCTGGGCAAAATCATGAAAGCCAGGAGAAAGGCAATACTCACAGAAAGGCAAGCATTTAATCAAAGCTGTAAGGGGAAAACTCAAGAAATGTGGTTGGAGATATCCACAGAGAGCCGACCACAGAGATTGAGAGCGTTGATAGTCAGACAAGAGGTCTGACCAGTGCTCTTGACAGCCTACCCTGGGGATGCCCCTAGGCCACCTGTGTCCTGCTGTGCACCATCCCTTCATTGGCCCTAAAAGGTAAACTATGGATACACCAAGACAGACTATGGCACTACTTTTGGATGCATTTTGCTTGTCCCCAGTATTTCTTCTTAACTTAAAGCTATTATATATATTTTTTTAAGTGAAAGAAATTGGTCTCCATCATGTTTAATGATCAAGATATTAGTGGCTAGTGTTCGGCTATTTGGAGATGACAAATCTATTGATATATCTATTTCTGTGTATTTGTGGGATGTTTTAATTGTTTGGTGTGTGTCTGTGTGCACATGTTCATATTCTAAGTAAATGTTATTTTGGAAAATTGCAGTTTTATCTTGGCCAAAATAAGGGGTAAAGGAATTGTCTATATGAATCTGAGAGAAAAGTTCTCGTGAAGGCACTAGCTGGTGACAGTGTCTTGTCCAAGATAGGGAACTGAGAAAAACGACAGGTGGAGCTGGGGGACTATAGTCAGGGCCCATCTAGGGCCAGGAAATTTAGAAAAGAAATGATAACTTATCCTCCCCCCAAAAAATATTTCCTTATGCCTTTCTTTACTACTTCCTCTTCCAGACAAGCTCCCGAATAAGAGTTAAATAGCTTCAGCTAAGCATGGTCCCCTGAAGGAATTTCATAAGGAACAGGCTATTGAATAAGCATCCCCTGGGGAAGACCATTAGGAGTATCTCTGCTTTTAAGTCACAATAAATAAAGGAATTCAAATAAACAGGAAGAAGTTGTTAAAATGTCCTAACAAGGTGTAAATAATTCCTAGGAATAAGTTACATTGATGTTTCAGAATAAAATGCTTTACAAACAGTAAAAAACTACCAAGGAAAGGGAAAAAAAAAAAAACTGTCAATCAAGGGGGGATAAAAGACTTGTTCACGGTCATTTTCTCTCCTATCATGCAGAAGAGCTGGGGCCAGAACCAATTTGTCCTAACACCTCTTTCAGTTCCTGTCTGTATCATGCTGCATGCCCCTTTTTTTTCCTCCAGAGCATAGTCATACCAAAATAGACTTATTACTGGAAGGGAACTTCTCTTCTGGTTCCTTATCTGAGAGACTAGAAAACTGAAGCCCAGAGAAACTCAGTCCTGCCAATTCAATAGCCAGCTCATGGTCAGCGCAGGGCTGTAGCTCAAATCCCGTGATTTTCAGCACTCTTACTAGTTTCTGTATCCCTCACCAGAAGTAGAAATTGGCATTCACAAAACTGGCAATACGAAGAATTTCTCTTGGACTTTTGGGGGCTGCTTTGTATGATTTACTCATAATGGGCATTTCAGCTTTCACCAGTTTCTTTGAGATCCTGCAGTTGGAGTTTACTGAGTAGTGTATTCAAGGGTCAAGAAATCTTTGCTCACATTTCCCTAGACTTCTTTGTTTTAATTAAGAGGGTAGAGTATAGGGGCGCCTGGGTGGCTCAGTCGTTAAGCGTCTGCCTTCGGCTCAGGTCGTGATCCCAGGGTCCTGGGATCGAGCCCCGCATTGGGCTCCCTGCTCAGCGGGAAGCCTGCTTCTCCCTCTCTCACTCCCCCTGCTTTCATTCCCTCTCTTGCTGTGTCTCTCTCTGTTGAATAAATAAATAAAATATTAAAAAAAAAAAAAGAGGGTAGACTATAGAAATAAGTAAGTCTAAAATGGCGGTCTAATTGACAGCATCTTTGAAGTATTTGGGATATAGTCATGTACTAACTTGATTTTAGTGACTGCTTGACAAGAGTTGATGATTATCAACATCGTGATCTTTTCATTTCTCTTGGAAAGAGTCCCTCATCTCGGTGATGAGTTTAAGGATTTGCATTTGTTATTAGTAAGTAGGTTGTCCGTGAGTGCCAACAAAATTGCATCCATTTATAAAAGACTTTGTCCCATTTCTCTGGTAATTACTACTTGAAGTTATACCACACTCCAAGACTTCTTCTAGCATGCTATTTTTCAGTCGTTAGTTTCATTGAGGTCTGAAAGGACAAGTTCTCAGTGGCTCCCAGCATGTCACTGATGACCGTATGTGGGCCTGTGACAACCAACGTGTCCATCTCCTTCTCCCCCCACCCCCGACCCTGGTCACCAGGCCACTTGCTATGCATTTTCATTCCTCTCTGTTCGGGCTCATGCAGTGTTCTCTCCTTGAAATCTCCCCCTCTTCATTCTCTCCTTGAAAATATACTTCAAAACCATATCTCCAAAAGTCAGTTAAGTACTTTTGAGATGCCTTTCCCCAAAGCCCCAAGCGTGTATTTACATTTTCTGTCCTCTGTGGTCATGCAGCCCTTTGTTCTTGCTTCAACGTCAGACAGACTTAGATTCAAGTCCTCATCCTTCCGTGAACTAGTCCTGCCATGTACTAGTTTTGTGACTCTGGGCAAATTACTGAACCTCTCTTAGACCCAGTTAATCCTTGTTTATGAAATGGGAATACAAAGGATACCTACCCCGTAAAGCTGTGAGGATAAATGTAATAATGCCTAAAAAGCATGGGCATAGTACCTAGCACAGTGTAAGTTATCACCATCACTTAATGGTACTTAGATACAATATATTTTGTGAATCTCAATCATCTTTGTATCTCCAGTGCTGAATCCAGGACTTTGCATTCAGTCAGTACTCAATAAATATACAGTTGACCCTTGAACAATATGAGGTTAAGGGAGGCAACCTCCTGTGCAGTTGAAAATCCAAGTATAATTTTGACTCCCCAAAGACTGAACTAATAACCCACCGTTGACCAGAAGCCTTACTGAGAACATAAACAATTAACACATTTTGCATGTTTTATGTATAATATACTGTATTTTTACAATAAAGTAATCTAGGAAGAAGAAAATGTTGTTAAGAAAATCATAAGGAAAAAAATAAATTTATAGTACTGTACTGTATTTCTTGCAAAAAATCAAGGGTTAACTACATATAATCTTTTTCTTTAAGATTTTATTTATTTATTTATTTGTCAGAGAGAGAGAGAGTACAAGCAGGAGGAGTGGCAGGCAGAGGGTTTAGAAGCAGGCTCCCTGCTGAGCAAGGAGCCCCATGGGATTATGACCTGAACCCAAGGCAGATGCTTAACCAAAGGAGCCACCCAGGGGTCCCAACTGTATATAATCTTGATTTGAAGAGTTTGGGTTGAGATCTGGAATGGAAAGCCCTCATCTGGCTTTATATATTTAATGGACACAATTAATAGTGCATTTAACTATTTATTACTTAACTAAAAAAAAAATGGAGAACCAACATGAAAGATTTTTCTTGAGAGAAGGGTTTTTAATTTTTTTCTACAGAGAACTTCTTTTTATAGTTCTCTTGCTGGGTTAGGGGCAGACACAAAAAGAGGACTTGGAAAAAAATAATAAAATCTACATGAACATCTCATTTGTTTCTAAAATCATCTCTATGAAATTGTGTGTTATGGGTCACAGTGATCTCTTGCAGAGGTAGGACTGGAAGTTCTCACTTTCATCTCTGTGTTGTTTCTTGAAATTCAGTTACTCATTCATCAAGAGAATCTAACCAATACTCTGAGGGTAAATCATGTGTTTTAGAGATGCTTTACCAGTGGAAGTTACAGATAGAATGGATTTGAGTATGCCAGTGTCTTAGTATAACCAACACACGAGGTTCTACAGCATTGAAGCTGGCTCTTGCGAGAGAATATTGCATTTTCTGTTTGAAGCCCCAGTTTAAAAGGCTCAGGCTCTCATTATCACTCTGGTTTTACCAGTTTTGCCAACACAGTTATTCACATGCTCCCACTTAATCTTTGCCAGTCTCACTCCATTACTTTTCTCAGATGGGAGCCATTGGAACCTTTTGCTTTGAAACATGTTTTGATTGTCTCTGCTTCTTAATTCTTTTGAAGGAATAATGAATATGAATATTAGTTTATTTGTAAAAGTGACCCTTACTTATTATTTAACAACCTAATAAATACATAAAAATATGAAGAAGTTTTAGGAATTCGCTTGAAACCACAGCACCCAGAGGGGAGGGCAAAAAAAAAAAAAAAAGACCCAGCATAAACATTTGATGAACACAATTCCAGATTTCTTTCTGTATGTGTGTGTAGAGCAAGAGAGATAGGAAGTTTTTACAAATACAGAATTTTTCTATAAATACTACTTTTATTGAAATTTTTATTGATATAAATTTAGATGCATTTGTAGGAAATAATACAGAGAGACCCATGTACCATCTACCCAATTTCCCTCAATGGTTACATTTCACAAAACTGTATAAATACTGTTTTAAGTATTTTACCCAAATTTAACAGGTAAAAGAGAAACTTAGGGCAAAAAGGAAGAAATTATTGAAAGTCAGATAAATGTTTATCTTTCTTCACCTCAAAACTTTTTGGCTTTTGGTAAAGTTAAAAGGTTAGATTCATTTTGATTCTACTGTAGACAATATCTACTACCTCCTTGCTCTGAAGAATGAAGTTAGCACAGTTACACTTCCTCCCATCTCCTTGATTTCCACATCCTGAACTTGTTACACTATTCTTTTATGTAATCAATGCTTCACATTTATAGTATGTCTATAAGCCTAATTTCTAGGGCTGTTTAATCTTTTTTCTGTAATTAAGTTGATTCAGTGCTCACCGCAAGTCTTTTTTTAGTATACACTCCCTTTTCTGAGTGCCTTATTTTAATTATTCTCTTGGGTAGCTAAACTGTGTCATCTCATAGTTATTTCCAGAAAGCCTCAAACCCTAAATTCTTGCCTCCTTGAGCTCGAAGCTCAGTTTAGTTAGGTGAAATAGACTTCGGCTAGCATTTTCTTTTCCTCAAAACATTGCAAACACTGTTCCACTCTGTCTTGGGCAGTGTGTATTGCTGTTGAGAGAACTAAGGCAATGAGCTTCCTCCCTTTGTTCATGGCCGGTTCTTTCGCAGGATGTCTGCTGGTGGTCCGCAACTTCGCCAAGCTGTGTCTTAGCGACCATCCTTCCAGATCCATTTTACTTACACCCTGCGATATGCGGGAGTTAGCTCACACTGCCTCACGAGAGCCAATTGAATCTTTGTTCTTTTCTCTTCCTTTAATGTACTTAACCCATGTACCTTACCCTATCTGTGAATTCAGTCATGTTTATTCCATATCTTTTCTTCTGTCATGATTTTTCCTCCATTCCTTTTTTGATCACAGCCAACTCAGTTTTTACCTCTTTCTGTTGTCTTCTAATCTGTTTATTAAAGCTTCATACCATCTCTTTCAAGAGAAAAAAATTCTTCAGATATTTCCTTCTTTTGAGAAGATCATATAAGAAACATCTTTGAAGGATGGAGAACTTCTATCTGAACTTTTTCTGCAATTCTTTCCTGTGGTATATGTTCTTCATCTGCCTTTTGCTTATAATCAGTCCTTAACTACTCCTCTTCCTCCTCTTTTTTCCACCCCTCTTTGGTTAGAAGTATGTATGGTGATGAATGTCTTCTCAAGTAGGACTAGAAATAGCTGTGTGCTAGCCCAAAAAAATAAGTGGGAATGGAGGAAGGATGATTTGAGAAGTCTTCAGTTTGGATTAGGTTGATTCTCTTGAATACCCTTCCACCAAATTTGTATTTTCTTTGCCTTCTCCCCTCAGTTTTGAACCTTTAAGAAATCACTCTACAAGGCCACTGACCGGTACAGGCCCAGGGGGCACCATTCATACCGTCGTCGCTATAATGACAGTCTTCCTGTGTCATGATGTATCTAGCGTATCGACTGCTGCTCCTTCCCTTCTCCCTTCACCCGGCCTTCCCCTGGCCACTCCTTTACTGGACGAGTAGATGATAGGTCACTCTCCCCTGGTCTTCTCCCACCCTCTTCCTTTCCTAAATGTGAACCGGGTCTCATCAGAACTTTTCCCCATTTCCCACAATGAACCACTCATGCCTCTGGAACTGACAGCTCCAAGCAAAGGCTCATTGAATCTGCCTCTCAGGGCAGTGCACTTTCTTTTAGAAAAGTCTCTTTTCTAGAAATAACCATGTGATGACACAATTTAGCTACCCAAGAGAATAATTAAAATAAAGAACTCAGAAAAGGGGAGGCCTGAGGAGTTATGTGTTGGTTCTCAGCTTCCTTTCTCATTTTAATACAGATTTCACAGTATTTGACAGTTATGACTGTGGTTTGGGACGATGGCCATTTCTGTTTTTCATTAAAGAAAGACACTTTTCAACTTTTCATCCTTTTTGTTGTTTAGTGAGTTGTCAGGGAAGGGAACATTTACTTTCCTCTGTGATCTTTAATTTGCAGTGACTCTGGCCGAGCTTCTTGATAAAATAGGACAGGGTGTGGATTACAGGTTGCCACAGTTTTTGGATGCTTCTTGTTGGCGAGTCTGTGTTGTACACCCTTGAGCCCCAGCATTTTCTGTGACATCCTCAGTTAATAGAAGATGGCTGAAGTAAGCCTATGACATTTTTAAGCCCAGGCCTTATACCCTGGCAGTGTGTTCTTCATGTCTCTTGGAACACTCTCTGAGAGCCCAGAACTGCCATGAAGGAAGTGTGACTAACCGTGGTCACCCTGCTGGAGAGAGACACATGTCAACCAATCTGATCAACAATCCTGGTTGAGCCCAGCCTCCTAGTGCCAACTATATGAGTGACGCTATCTTGGCTCCTCCAGACCAGCCTACCCACCAGGGGAATAGCACTGAATGACCTAAATTGATGCCACATGGAGCAGAAGAATTTCCTATCTGTGAGTCCTGTGTGAATCCCTGACCCACAAAATCATGAGATATAATAAAATGGTTGTACAAAGCTGCAGAGTTTGGGGATAATTTGTTACACAGCAATGAATAACCAGAATGAGAGGATATGAATCTTATTAAAATCACCAATATTCATAGTATCTATGTGGCTTAAAACCCTTTGTTGGCTTAGGTAACAAGTCCCACATTGAGTGTAAGGAGATTTGGACATGTCTGGGCAACCGGTGAGGGGAGTCTGTTCACATAGGTGGAGGGCACCCAGGCCTTCTGGGAAAGGAACTGAAACTGTGCCCACTTCAGTGAGCCAGGCATTTCTAGTAGGTAGTGGGTTGGCCCAGCAGGAGTCTTTCTGCCAAGAGTCATAGAATCTTCTGCGAGATGACTGATACTAAGGGAAAGAGCACAATTTTTTGACCCAATAACAAAACCCTAATGGTTAGAAGGAGCCACAACTCTGAATACAAGTATGGCTGTTAACAAAAGCTGTCCCAAGGCCCGCCCAGCCACATGGGTGCATATCTGTGACCTAAGGAAGGGCGAGGTTATGAGTGGAAACTGAAAGAGGTGCTTCACTCAACCTATATATGGGGTACAAGAAACAACGTGCCCTGTCTCAGTCAGCATGTAACACAAAGGGAAAAGACCCATCGTTTCCACTTCCCGAAGGACCCAAGAGTCCTTCCAAGAACTGGAACAGCAGAAGTGTGGTGGCCATGCCTGATGGGCTGAGTAGCCACACAGCAGGAAGTATCTGAGTATCCACCCAGAGGATCATCAGCAGAGGAGTCACCTACCTGGTACAGCACTGGAGACCATGCTTTTCCTGCTGAGCAATGCCGAACCATGCCCAGCCTAGCTGGCAAGGACCTCACATGCTGAGGAACAGCAGGAGCTCTGAGGGACCAACAGGGTGTCAGCCACTGTCTGCCTGGTAAAGTGGGAAGGAGACCGATACTCGGCTAAGCAAGAGCTGAGTAACGGTGATGTCTAGCTGAAGCAGACTTGTCCATGAGCTATTGTGAGCCATACTTATGGGGACTTTCTAATACAACAAGAGTCCTCCATTAGCATGTGATGGCAACAAACCAGCCAAATAGGATCGCTTTTGTTATGACCCCTGTTGTACCCCTAAGTGATATGGGGTGGCCCAGGCTGGACAAATCCAGGAGGCACCATTCATTTCGTAGTTTACGTGAATGCTATCACCCTGGAACCCCGAGATACAACATTCATGGTGTCCTCTAGAGTTGTGCAATGAGAACTGTGGCTCAGGAGCCTGGAAAAATTCTGAGCACATTTGTTCTACAACCCAAAATATCTGTGATATTAGCTGTGTACACATGATGTTAGCACAAGCAGAGAACTGGATAGAGTAAAAAGCTCTCCCTGGTTTCTGTGGTTCATTGTTTATTATCAGGGTCCTGATTTAGCCTGAAAAATGTTGTCCTCCTCAGTACTTTCACATAAAGTTGCTTTCACATAAAAATGTTTTCAGCAAATACATACGAGGATGAAATCCTCTGATATTTCCTTGAAGTTCGGGTGAACTAATTTATGTCATTTTCTTGATATCTTCAGCTTCAGTTAATGGAAGATCACTTTTCATTAGAGTTTAGTATTAAAATATGCTAATTATAGTATATATGTAATTTATAGGGAAATTTAAATTGTATCAGATATTAGGACCACTTTACAAATTCTGAAAGCTTGTATCAGATTCCCAAATTCCTGTAATGTTAATTTGGCAGTGATATTCTAGAAATCATTATTTTAATGATAGCATTACCCATTTTTAGATATATTAAACTGATTCAAACCCTTACTTGTTTTAAAAATATTTATACTTTTTCTTATAATTTTATAATTATTTTATTTAAAGAGTTTCCTGAAAATGATTGCATTTGATTGCATGGGGTAAAATGGTATGAATCCAACAAGTGCGTGTACTTAAATAAAGCAAAATATGACACATTTTTCTAAAAAGAACAAAATTTCCTGAAAAATTCTGTTCTGTCTTTCATTCAAAGGCATTAGCCTTTAAAAAAATTTTTATTCTAGAGGGGAAAAAATAACCTTTTTGTTTTGATTGTCTTTTGATTGTCAAGAGCCTTGACCTATATTTTAAAGATTGCAAGAAGTACTGCAATATTATTTATTTGTTTTTTTCCCTTCAAATTAGCAATGGCCTATGATATGAATGCATCCATTTTTGGTATTGTAGCCATAAAGAAAAGATTCATTTGCATAGAATTGCATTAACTGTTGAATTCTGCAGTGTCTCACAGGAGGCAGGACACCCAGTGTGGATGATACTCATTTTTTTGCAGCAGAGCAAGATGCACAGGGTGAGTGGAAGGCAGACCTCCCATTTTCCCTGAGTGTCTTCACATTTTTAGTCCTCTAAATATATTTTTGCCATCATGTCAAAGGCAGTAATAAGACGATTGAGCATAACTTACTGGAAAATTTTGTGCTTTAAATGAGCTAAAACTTTTAACCATCTTTTTGCTGGGTAAGAGGAAAGAAATATTTTTTAAGGATAGAAGTCAAGGTTTAGAGCGCAATATTTCAGTCTTTGAGTAGAATTTAAAATGACGTGCCCCTCATTCCTCACTGCCAAGCACGTAAAGCTTTATCTCTGGCTGTTCAGCTGCTCTAATCTTGTTTGCTTCCCCATTTAGTTTTGTAATCTCTGCAAAAAAAAAAAAAAAAAAAAGCTGTATTTAACAGATTTTTTTTTTAGTTTTGGAAGATCATGATTCACTTTGAAGTTAGATTTTTATACATTTATATAAATACAGCTGGGTTTTGTTTTTGGTTTTTTTTTTTTAGGGAAAAATCTGAAGTCAAAATGCTTAAGGTTTTTTCAAAAAGAGGAAAGAAAGGGAAATAGATAATACTTAACTATGACAATTCCAGTCTTGGGAATAGAAATTGAAATGGAATACTATTATGCCATGGTTGATTCTGGATATTACTGTACCACAAGTTCCTCAAAAAAATTATCCATATCAATACTCATCTGTCTATCTATCTAAACATTACCTGGGCAGCCCAGCCTAAAATGTGGGTGTTGTTCATGGTCTATGGATGATAGCAAAATTCCCCTATATTTATTCAAATAGGTGGAGGACGGTCATGAATTCTGTTCGGGGGATGTTAAATTTGACTTGCCAATGAAACATAAAAGTAAAGCTACTAAGTAAGTAGCTGGATAGAGGAGTCTGGACTTCAGGGAGGAAGTCCATGTTAGAAATGGTTTTTTTTGTCATTTGCTTATAGAGCAAATGCCATGGCACTGGGTGAGGTCACTTAATGTGTGTATTTAGACAGAGAAGTGAAAGGGACCTAGGCCAGAGCTCTGGGAGACACCAACATTTAGGAACCCGGCAGAGGGAGAGGAGACTGAGGGAGTGTGGTCTGTCGCAAGCCACATGAACCAAGTATTTCAAGGAGAGAATGGTCCACTCTGCCAAATAGTGCTGAAAATTCAAGAAAAATAGAGCGACACTGAGTTTGGACACAGGAAGTTCTTCAGTGACCCTGACAAGAGCCATCTAAGCAGAGTGGGTGGAAGGAAGCCCCGGCTGGGAGAGGTTAAGGAGAGAGGTGTCGTGAGGAAGAAGAGCTAGGGAATAGGGACTACTTTTTCAAGAAGCTCAGCTATAAAAGGAGGAGATAAGGCGCAGCCACTGGGAGGCATGGAGCATCAAAGGAGAGATGTTGAAAGCTGGGAGCTGGTAGAGCAGATTGATAGGCTGACAGGGAGAGGTTGACAATGCAGATGGGATGCAGAGAGAGTGGATGAGCTGGCCTCTGCTCAGAGTAGAGACACTTCAATCCATTCCAACCAGAGAGGAGACTGAGAGAAAAAGTTAATTTGTTTAAAATATAGGTATATAGAAAAAAAACTAAAAGGAAACACCAAAATGTTAACCATGGTTATCTCTTGATGATGGAACTATAGGTGATTTTTTTTTTCTTATACCTTTTGACATTTTTCAATTTTTTAAACAATGTAGTTTATTTTTATACTTGGGGAAAAAATGGATGTAATAAAAATAATCAAACACTTTCTAGTGACCCTTCACGCCATCATTTTTCGACCAGGCAAACTACACAAAACTCCCCGGCCATGTTTGTTCGTAACCAGATTAATTTTCTATAATGGTGTTTGCCCTATGGATACTTACTGTGGCATTGGTAACTCTGACTATGGAAGGAACCGTGCCTCTCCATCTTTGCCACAAAAGTCTACTTACAGAAACTGGCTCTTCTCTACTCTCTTGTTTATAAGCTAAGAGTGAGGAGAAGAAAGAGGTAAGGAGCCTTTGGGAGATGGACAATAGCCACAAATATTCTTGCAAACTCAGAAATCAGCCTTATTTCAACATCTAAAAACAGGTCACTCTATCTAAAATAATAGACATCACAGAGAAGTCACATTCACAGCAGAAACAGACAAGATTTCCCACTAGGAACATTTTTCTTCAGCCTCCAGATATCTGATTCCTTCTTAAGAGCACACAGGTTCCCTTTCACCCTGCCCAGGACCACCTAACAGAGATTACCAGGTAGTATGTGTTACTTAAAACTTGCTAATTGCCTTAATAAAATTAGTCCTTTTAATAGGTGAGATTGTGCCTATTGTCCAACTCATAAAAGATCATATACTTTTTCTTTTTTTTTTAAGATTTTATTTACTTGAGAAAGAGCAAGTGAGAGAGAGAGGGCACGAGCAGGGGAGAGGGGCAGATGGAGAGGGAGAAGCAGACTCCCCACTGAGCAGGGAGCCCAATGTGGGGCTCAATCCCAGGACCCTGGGATCATGACCTGAGTCTAAGGCAGACGCTTAACTGACTGAGCCACCCAGGCTTTTCTTGATGCAGTTGCTTCGTAGTTATAAATCAAAATCTATACTAGAACATAACCTCCTTTTTCTTTTATTCTGTTTATGAATAGGTAATGCATGCATATTGAAATAGTGCAAAAGAGTAGACAGTGAAAAATAGTCTCCTCACTTATGTCCCTTCCCAAAGGCAACCAATATATCCAGCGTTTTATGTGGATTTCTAGAGATCTATTTATATGCAAGCAAATAACTACAGCATTAATGGAAAATTTACAAGGCTCTTAAACATCATTTTAACATTCTTTATCACTTAAAACATCAAGGATGCTTATAACGTTAGAAGCCACTGAAAAATAGTAGTCAGGGGGAATTTAATATCTTTCTGAAATAAAAGTGTGAGTGACTGGAGAAAAGATTCACTTTATAAAACCTTGATCCCCATACCTCTTTCATGGACACATTAATTATATTAAATGATATGCTTCACGTGTTCTGCAACTAGCTTGTGAGTTTTAATGTAATACTAAGCACTTCATGGTTTAATTTTTTTAAATAGTTTCACTCTCAGTCATCAAGCATACATTAATCTTTAATACGTTTATTTTTTTTTATAGACTGTCTACCTTTAGACCCACTGATCATTAGTAGTATCTGCTGTCCCTCTCTTCTAGACCCTTCTTTTTGCCCCAGATCTCTTGCCTAACAGAGAGTCAGCAAGCTATGGCTTACAGGCCAAGTGTGGCCTGTATCCTAGTTTGTAAATGAAATTTTTTTAGAACACAGTCATGCCTATTTGTTCATGTATTATCCCTATGGCTGCTTTCACACTGTAATAAGGCTGAGTAGTTGTGATGCAGGTCAGATGACCTTCAAAGCTGAAAATATTTACTTATCTGTTTTTTTACAGAGAAAAGTTGCCAATCCCTATTCTAGAGTATGGAATCTTGGTCATGGTAATGAGTGGGCAAATAGCATTAGAGAAAAGAAGAATCAAGAAGTGATTGTTAAATGTGTCAATAATGAGGGGCGCCTGGGTGGCTCAGTTGGTTAAGCGGCTGCCTTCGGCTCAGGTCATGATCCTGGAGTCCCGGGATCGAGTCCCGCATCGGGCTCCCTGCTCGGCAGGGAGTCTGCTTCTCCCTCTGACCCTCCTTCCTCTCATGCTCTCTGTCTCTCATTCTCTCTCTCCCAAATAAATAAATAAATAAATCTTTAAAAATAAATAAATCTTTAAAAATAAATAAATAAATAAATAAATAAATGTGTCAATAATGAAATGATCATGGGACAGAGTATTATATCGCAACATGCAAATTATACACAACATCCTTGGGTGTTCATTTATTTCATATGCTTCAGTCCCCACGCAGAGAAAGTAGTAGAGAGATTTGGAATAGCAGGGAGAATATAGTAGGGAGATTCAGTGCAGAGATTTGAAATAAATTAAGGAAGACGCTTACATCAGTAGAGATTTTTATCTGTTTTCATATATCACTTTTCCAACTTCATCCTTCCTTCTAGCATTGCCCCAGATTTTGTGAACAAGTGTGTATCTGTACAGTCCAGATGAAAGCATGTCTTTACAAAATCATATGTGAGAGAGGAAGAGCTCTGTGAATGAAAACGGCAATTAGAAATGTCCTGGGGGCTGGGTGACTCTGACATCTGTCATTCCAGTCATGGCCAGAGTTGGCCTGCTGATCTGGCTGGCCAGGCTGGTGTGTGCACCTTTCCCCACCATCGTTTCAGAACTTCATCCTCGGCCAAAGGGGCGCAAGTGCACGTGAATAAAAACTGGTCTTCCAAGGCGTACCAGTGACAGCCTCCACTCCCATTGGTACCGCCAGTTGAGACTTAGGTACTGGAATTTAAAGATGGATAAGGAAACTAAAACAAAGCCATTGATTAGATTTATGTTTGACGAAGGATTTCTGTACTACCCCCGGTGGCTCCTGAATCACCTTAGAAGATAGGGCTTGATATTTACAAGAGAATATTTTACCAAAGTAAGAGCAAATAAAGCTGTTGCATTACAATAGTACAACTGAAGAGTAAGGATAAAAATTTTAACATCGGGCAGTGATAGTGGTTTCTTCTTTCCATGTGTAGAACTGAAAGGCAAGTGAAGCTGTAAGAAGCACCCTAAGGGAATTTGTGACCTTTGACAACACAGAGAGAAAATATTTATAGTCTGAAACTATGTCTCTCCAGTGTGACAGAATAAATGAAAAATATAATCTGTTTAACAAGCTGTACTTTTCACAAAAGGACAAAAATCTTATGGAAGTATTCTGACTTTGCTTTTTCCAAGTCTTGCAGAAATAAAATATCTAATAAAGTAACAAGAATGGAAACCAGTTCTATAAAATGAAGGCAAAAGGAAAATGTTAGAAGTGTAAAATTATCTTGAAGTGTGTGTATGTGTGTGTGTGTGTGTGCGCATATATACTTTGATCATTTCAATTGTTTATAACCAGAGAAAAAAAGAATAAAATTTCTTTGGCTCCACAGTCAATGAACATTTAGTAAAGCAAACTATTCATTCCTTTATCCAATAAACATATTTTGAGAACCTACCATTTGCAAGAATCTTGTCTAGGAGTAAGGGGTAAATCAGTCAACAGATTAAAAAACAAAAAACCAAACTGAAATAAAAAACCTACTGTGGAGCTTACATATCAAAGGGAAAACAGACAAAAAATAAAATAAATCAGTAAAAGATGTAGTATGTTAGATGGCGGTGTGTGCTGGAGGAAGTATAGAGAAAGGGAAGGAAGGTTGCGAGTCCTTGCAGGGTTGGGGGGAAGTGGATCTGCAGGTGGAGGAAGACTCTGGAGGCCTCTGAGGCAGGAGTGTGCCAGGTGTTGGAGGCCTGCCAGGACGGGAGCAGGGGACAGTCTTAGGAGACAAGGTCTGACACAGCAGGGTAGAGTTGGGTGGGTTTACATGGGACCTTTCTCTGGGTGACATGGGGCCATTGGAGGACACTGACCAGAGAGTGACCTATCTGGCTTACATTCTAAAAAGGTCACTCTCACTATTTGTAAAAATCCAAGTAAAAATAATGGGGGCTTGAAGATCAAGGGAGTAGGAGTGGAAGTTTTACCTCAGAAATAGACATTTGAGGTCTGATTAAATACCCTCTCTGTTGAGGAGTTAGCAGGAGAGCAGAATATTGTTCAGTTATAAGAAATGCCCCCCCACCTTTTTTGCCCAGTATCAAGTCAGCAACCCTGGGCAACATTTCTAAGCTGTGCTTACATGTTTTCTGTAGCTTTCATGACATCCACTTTTTTTTCCCTGCCTTTCTTACTGTTCCCAACCTCCATCAACGGGCCATCCTCTCCTCAGTGGAGATGAAGAGAAATGGAGACCCAGCAAATTTTAAGGAGAAGAAAACAGTGTAATCTGGTGATGGCGTGGATTTAGGAGATGAGAGAGAGGCAGATTTCTGGTGTGTGCAGCTAATCAGAAATCCTGGAGGAGTTCTAGGCTTTGTGACGGAAGAGCGTGCTTTGCTTTTTGGACATTTGGAATTTGAATGCATTGAAGACGTCTGTGTTTCTCAACAATCATGCCCTTCCCAACCTAGTTTCCTCAACCTCTGGCCTCTCCCACACTAGCACTCTGCATTCTAGCTGCGGCAGATCATCACTGTCCTGGGGCACATGCCCTGCATTGCCCATTCACACGTGCTGCTCCCGCAGACTTGACCACCCACCAGTCACCACCGCACATACAAATACTCTTCCACAGGTCATCGAATCCTGCTCCTACTCAAATAGCAAGACTGAATGCTAAATCTACGGAACACCATTCCCCATTCACCAGAAGGGAGTTACTGCCTTCTTGCTATTTCTATAACATTTAATTTTTACATCGGTTTTGGCACTTGCCATATGCCTTGGGTTGTTTTAAATGTTTTTATAGCTTCCACTTGATTGAAACTCATTGAAAGTAGGGTCTGGATTCCTTTTCACCTACGGTAACCCCTCAACACTTAGGACAATGCCTTACACATAGCAGGGTCTCAATAAATATAGGTTGGATTGAATTGCACAGTTAGATTTTTATTAAAATGACACTGATGTAAGAAGATTCTAAAGAAAATGCCCTTCTGGAATCAGTAGCTATCCCTTTCTGTAAGTATGTTTTTTTTTTAACTATCAAAAACTTTTTGCCTTACAATTCTTTTTTTTTTTTTTTTAAGATTTTATTTATTTATTTGAGAGAGAGAATGAGATAGAGAGCATGAGAGGGGGGAGGGTCAGAGAGAGAGGCAGAGTCCCCGCTGAGCGGGGAGCCCGACGTGGGACTCGATCCCGGGACTCCAGGATCATGACCTGAGCTGAAGGCAGTCACTTAACCAAATGAGCCACCCAGGTGCCCTTGCCTTACAATTCTACTATCAGGTACTTGGTATGTAGTTAAATCTAACAAATCATTGTATGCATTTTTTTAAAAATTTGATACCAGAAAAATGAAAGTTGACCAGAACAATAGCAGTCATGATTAATTAGATATTCACTAATGTATAAAATTATAGAAACATTTAGATGTTCTTTTGAAAATCTAGGTGTACTTCCTCATTTTAATAAATACCCAATATTATACTAGGAAAAATTCAAAGCTTTTATTTATACAAACTCCAAAGAATTCAGTTTGTTTCAGACAAACATGGATATCATATTAAGGTAGTGACAAAGATTGGACTAGACATCTTCCTTTGACAAATAATCATTTATTCTTTCATTTATTCAATCTACTTATATTTATTGTATTTATTGAGTGTCTGCTATCTCCCAGTTACTGTTTAGGTGCTTAGGATACATTAGTGACTAAAAGAGATATGTAAGATGTAAGATATTTTCACAATTGACAATTCTTTTAAAATTTTCATTCATTGAATGTAATTCAATTTTTCTTAATCATTCATTACAACTTTAATAGCTTTCAAAATGTTTAACTTATGGAGAAAGCTTTCATACACTAATTGTATGCACCTGAATTAACTATGAATGACTTATGTACTTTCAAAACCCATGTGAGCAAATACAGCTTTGTCCATTGAGTAGTATTTGAAGCAATAGCCAGTGCTACTTGATTTTAGCATATTCTTCTTCAAAAATGAATCTGTCCAAACATATCAGTCCCAGCTCAACTTATCTTAACTTTTTTGTTTATATGTGTATTGTTAACTATTCCATCAGGATGTGTGTGCTCTGTGTGATCAGGGACCTTATCTGTTTTCTTCATAGCTTTATCCCAGCTCCAAATTGCCTGAAATATATTGAATGCTGCAGAAATGTAAATATTTGTTGAATGAACGAATGCAGTAATGGATGTTGAAACATGTAATATTTAAGGCTCTACTTGGGGTATAATGTGTTGTGTGTGTGTGTGTGTGTTTTGGGGGGAAAAGCCTAACAAAACCAGAACAGGAATGGAGATGTCATATCAATCGCCTGGTTCATTGAGTTTTGACACAAAGTTGGACACATCACAGGCTTGCTGACCTCATTTTTCACAATTCTCAAAATGAAAGGAAATGGACTGTAATATATTTAACTGATCTTCTCACTCTTACGCCCTTTGATCTTATGTATTGTTAACTGGGTAGCTTTTTAAATGTGAAGCTAATTTTAAAGCTGAACAAGGATATAATTGATGCAACTAGTCATGTATCAACGCCATAGAAGAGTAGAAATGTGATCACTCACTATTGCTCTTTTGTTTTGACAGCTGTAACTGGCTTTTTTTTTTTTTTTTTGCCTTGTCTCCATAATGTGTAAGACCCATCCAAGTGACAACAGTGCTGACCATGCTTTCCAGAGCAGCCCATTATGATGGCCCTGTCTAACAGTAACTAATGGTGCAGATATACAGATATGGGAGAAACATGGAGAGGCAATTCCAGTGGCCACGGGGCTTCTCTAGTTCAACTGACCTGGCAGAGAGCAGCACTCAGTCATGATCAGCGAGAGATGGGAGGAAGGTGTGCTGGAGCCCAGATGTGCTAGACACCTGCGTATCTTCTCACCGTCAGCCTAACTAAGCTTCAGCTCTGTTCTGTAAAGTCAGCCTGAAACACTGCAGTGTGAATAGGGAAGAGAAAAAAAAAAAAAAAGAAAGAGTTTGCTTATTTCCCTGTCATCTGATAGAATGCATAATTCCTGCTGAGCTACTACCCTCAGGGTATACATAGGATTTAATAGTAAATACAGTGAAATCCTTCACAAGACCTGGGCCCAAATTCTTCTCATTTCTTGCTTGGTTTATGCTGAGTCCAGTGTCATGTATTTACAATTCATGTTTGTTGAAGGCAGAAGGGTATCTGTGGAATGAGAAGAGGATGGAGACAATTAAATATAAAGTTAGTATAAATATAAATTTAAAATATAATTAAATATAAATTAAAAGTAAATACTAAATATAAATATAAATGAGGATTGAACCCATGATCATAAAAGCAATAATAATAGTTAAAATTTATTAAACATAGCAGGTACTGAAAGAATCACTTTCCATGTGCTATGTAACTTCACCCCACAACAGCCTTATGAAATAGACTTTTATTATTCCCATCTTATGTCTGAGAAAGCACAGTAAGTTATGTGCCCAAGGTCACATGGCTAGTAAGTGATAGAGCCACAACTGGAATAATAGTAGCTCTTATATATTAGGCATTTTCATATGCCCATTCCAAATAAGCATTTTCCATGAAATCTATTTTATTTATCCTCACAAACTCTTTTGATGTTTGCTCTGAGCATTCGGATTCTAGAGCCCATGTTCCTAATACTACTTTGGTGTCATGAATACCACAATCTAAACAAAGGCAAGGGTTCATATAGCTTCAGAAATAACTTTTGATTTTCCATATAACCATCTCAGAATTCAGTTCAGCATCTAATAATTTATCAGTCAATCCATAATCCACCCTGACTTCATACCAATTATCACTACCAGCTCAACCATGCTCTGCATCTGTCAGCCCCTCTACCCTTGAGTTGAAAAGAAATCTTAATAGAGGAATCATGTTCTAGAATAGGGCCAAGCCATCTTCACAATTACACTGATAAAGTCTTTATAAGTGATTAAAAAAAAAAAAAAGAACGAGTTTTTCAGAGTCACAGAAAATGGCTCCTCATTTTCTCTTCATAATGAAGCAGTCACCCATCTCCTAGGTAATACACCTAATCAATACACAAAATTATCAAGCCCATTAGATTGACAAATTATAGAATTCCAGGACTGGAAGAGACAACAGAGATTATATGATTTAGCTACTTTAATACCATCAATCTAGGTAAAATTATTAGCTTTCAGTATTTTCTGGTGATAACACGTCTTTTTAGGAAATGATAGTGATGGATTTATCTTCCCAAATCAAAATAGAAAAGCCTAAAATTTGTGTTTTCAGTACAATTTTACTATCCTAATATCTCATGGTATCTCATTTTCAGTGTTCTTTTTAATGAATTTCAAAAGTTCTTGAAATATTAAACATATTAATCCTTTGTCCATCATACAACTGCAAATTTTTTTATTTTCCTTATAACTTATGTTTTTATTATACTCATATATTAAAATTGTTATCCTGCCAAATCTATCCCATAGTTTTCATTCTCTTTTCTATCTTACCATACTTACAAATTCCATTCCTACCCTATTATTACAGAACTCTTCTTCTGTATCTTCTCCTAGAACTTTTATGAGCATATTTTTAAATCTGTAAGTTTGTTAATCCACCTGGACTTTATTTATATGGTACAAGATTCCCAAATTTTTAACTAGCTATTCTAGCACAATTTCTTGAATTTTTTCTTTCTCTACTAATTGGAAATGCCACATTTATAATATGTTCTTAGAATGTATGACCTCAAATTAGAAGATATTTACTACTAGAATTCTAACTTTTCTTGGCTGTCCTTAGTGTGATGATGTTTAGTGATAATGTTTATTTTTAGAGTACAGTAAAATGATTTTTTTTTCCTTGTTTCCTGTTGTTTCCAGGCTCTCCCTCTTGATTAAAATATTTCATTGGCTTCCCAGTATGTCTGGAGTCCAGGCTCACTGGGCACCAGGGTCCCTCTCACTCTTTCAGCAGCAGGGCCCTTCCCTGGGTCCAGAGAATACAGCATGTCCTCTAGCCTGTCTCCCGGCCTCCATGTGTGCTCCTCCCTCTTTTTCCCAGCAGGTATCAGCCTGACAACCTCTCCACATTTGAGTACATACATATAAAAGCTAAATTTCATATTTTCCATTATAACTGTGAATCACAGGGAGCACCTGTGTGGCTCAGCCAGTTAAGCATCCGACTCTTGATTTTGGCTCAGGTCATGATCTCAGGATCGTGAGATCAAGCCCTGCATCTGGCTCCGCATTGAATATGGAGCCTGCTTAAGATTCTCTCTCTCCGTCTGCCCCTCCCTCTCCCACTCACGCTCTCTCTCTCTCTCTCTAAAAACAAAAACAAAAGGAACCTGTGAATCACAGAATTTAATTCTGTGGATATTAAAAGTGTATTATGGTAAAAGGTCCAAAAGATGGTAGGTTAGGTAGGTTTTGATGCCAGCTGACTTATTAAAAGGTTTGCCAGAAATCATGGGATATGAACTAAAAGGGAAGGACACAGGATTGGTTACACTAAGAGATATTATTCTTTGCACACTGGCTAGTTGGGTGCGACTCAATATTATGATCCACACCACCAATATATTTCATGCCTCTGTATCCTTGATACCAGGCATAGAACGATGAATAACACTTGGTCGCTGCCCACAAGTTTTTCCTAGTCTGGTAAGAATGGTGAACATACCTAGTTAAAGGTGAAAGTTTCTCTACTAGAGGTACAGAGAGGATGATACTTGAGCCTGACTTTGCATGAAAAGTAGAATTTAGCCAGACATGGAAGGAAAATAATTTCAGGCAGAGAAAATGGAATGAGCAAAGCACTGAATCTCAAAATAGTTGGCATAGTGGGGAATGTTCTGTACAGAGATGATGGTTGATGATGCTGGAAAGGCTCTTTGAGACAAGGCTGTGAAGGGACGTGAATTCCATGCCAAGGAGTCTTTAAGTCACGCTGTAGAAAATGGGGAGCCATCTGAGGCTTTCAATCATTAAAATAACAACATCTTTTCTAAGTTTTTGGAAACTAATACCAGAAGCATCAAGGAGGATGAATTCACAGGAGTGGAAGAATGAGTGTATTAGCCAGCCAAATATTGATCTCCCAATTCTTCACCACCTGCTTCTTGTAATTCTCCAATAACAGTCTTTAGCTGCCAAATGGGCCCATAAAAACAGATGAAAAATTCAGGGTTCTTCACTTTAATTAAATGGGTAGTTGGATTTCTTTCTCTGTTTTCTCAAAAATAATATGAGTCTCTTTGGAAATAGGGGGATAAGTAAGATGATACTTATTGAATTCAGCAAATATGGAGACCAACTATGTGGAAATTCTGTGCCAGAAACTGTGTGGGATATACATTGACTCATTCATTCAACTAACATTTATTGAGAACATACTATGTTTTAAATAATCTGCTTGTTCCCCAGATACAATGGGGAACCAAAGACACGTAATAGTCTCATGCATCTTGGAGTTTACAGTGTAGTAAGGGATTCAAACATTAACTAAATTATCCATACCAATAAGTGCATATCTATGAATTTTTGTAAATGCCATAAAAATTGAGGAACCCAAGAATTGAAAATAGGAGTAAAACTATCCTTACTAGATACAAGTCCTTTATCAGATATGTGATTTGCTAATATTTTCTTCCAGTCTGTGGCTTTCCTTTTGTTCTCTTAACAGTATCTTTCATAGAGCAGAAGTTTTTAATTTTAATGAAGTCCAACTTAGTGATTTTTTCTTTCATGGATGGTACTTTTGGTTGCATCTAAAAATTCATTTCCAAACCCAAGGTTGTCAAGATTTTCTCCTGTATTATCTTCTAGGGAGTTTTATAGTTTTGCATTTTACATTTAAGTCTGTGATCCATTTTGAGTTAATTTTTGTTAAAGGGGCCAGTTAGTGTCTAGATTTTTAAATTTTTGAATGTGATGTCCAGCTTTTCCAGCTCCATAGGTTGAAGAGATATCCCCATCCTGAGGAACTTTACAATCTAGTAAAGGGAATAAGACCCATATACAAATGATTGGTTGAAATGATGTAACTAAAGTATTTGTTCTGAATGATGTATAGAATTACGCTGAGAAGTTTTAAAGAGGTGGCATTTGAGGTGAACTGTGAAAAATGAATAAAGTTTCATCACACAGGTGGAGCTGAGGAGGAAATAACATAAATGAAGGACAAAGCTTACTGACTGCAATGTTGAGAAGAGTGTAGAAGGCAAAGGTGGCAGTAGGGAAACCTCCTGGGTGGGAGGCCATAGTGGTAGTGGGATGCAATATGGCGCAGGTGATGGCGATGAGAAATGGTTGGTTCTAGATAGAATTTGGCAATGGAGCTGATGGAATTTGTATATGGATTGCATGAGGGATATGAGAAAAAAAGAAGAGCTAAGAATCACCTGAACAATCAGAAGAGGGGAGTCACCGCCTACTGGGATGAGAATCATGGGGCAGGAGCAGGTTTCGGGCTGCGTATTGAGGAGCATGGTTTGGGATATGTTAAGTCTGCCAGTTAGACTTCCAAGTGAAGTGCTGAGTGAGCAGTTGGATGCTTAAGCCTGGAGATCAGCAGAGTTGTCAGTGTGTGGGTGGTATTTAAAGCTATGAAATCAGGAAGTGAATGTAGATAGCGAAGACAAAAACTGCAAGGATTAAAGCTCAGGAGATCACAAATGTGACAGAAAGATGAGGAAGAACCAGAAAAAGATTCTCAGATGGAGATGCCAGTGAGGCAAGGATGAGAATCAAGAGAAGTGTACACCAAAACAAGTGTATTTAAGAAGGAATTTGTCAGTGCTGCCCGTATGTTAAGCAGAATGAGGTCTTAGACTTGCCCATTGGACTTAACCGTGTGAGGCCATTAATATTCTTAACAAAAGCTGTTTCTGTGGGTGAGAGATGGCAGCCTGACTGAAACGAATTTTCTTAATGGATGGAAAGAAATTAAGTATAGATAATTCTTATGAGGATTTTTTGCTACAAAGCAAGGAAATAGAAAAGTAGATGGAAAAAAACTGGAAGTCAAGGAAGGCTGTTGTGCTTGTTTCTTTTGAGACTTTTGAGACAAGTATTATGATAGCTGAGAGGAAAAACTGAGTGATGTTAGGAGTGAGAGAGGAACCAGCAGTGTCCTTGAATGAGTGAGACAAGATAGAATCCAGTGAACCAGAGAAAGGGCCGGCTGAGGATAGAGGGGTGGGGACAGTTTATCAATAGTGACTTAATTCTTTTTTTTTTTTTAAGAGAGAGAGAACATGAGCAGGGGGGAGGGGTAGAGAGAGAGGGAGAAGCAGGCTCCCCACTGAGCAGGGAGCCCGATGTGGAACTTGATCCCAGGACCCCGGGATCACGACCTGAGCCGAAGGCAGATGCTTAACCGATTGAGCCACCCAGGCGTCCCAATAGTGACTTAATTCTAAAACAACCGGTGTTGGCAGGGATGTGGAGAAAAAGGAACCCTCATGTCCTGGTGGTGGGAATGCAAACTGGTGCAGCCACTGTGGAAAACAGTATGGAGTTTCCCCCCAAAATTAAACATAGAACTATTGTATAATCCAGTAATCACACTACTGGGTATTTACCCAAAGAATACAAAAATACACATTCAAAGGGATACATGCACCCCTATGTTTACTGTAGCATTATTTACAACAGCCAAACTCTGGAAGCAGCCCAAGTGTCCATCAATAGATGAATGGATAAAGAAGATGTGCTATTATTCAGCCATAAAAAAGAATGAAGTCTTGCCATTGAGAACATGGATGGAGCTAGAGAGTATAATACTAAGTGAATGAAGTAAGCCAGTCAGAGAAAGACAAATAACATGTGATTTCACTCATATGTGGAATTTAGGAAACAAAACAAACGAACAAAGGAAAAAAAGAGACAAACCAAAAAACAGACTCTTAACTAGAGAGAACAAACTGGTGGTTGCCAGAGGGGAAGTGGCTGGGGGGATGGCTGAAACAGGTGAAGGAGATTAAGAGTACACTTATCTCGATGAACACTGAGTAATATATGGAATTGTTGAGTCACTATATTGTACATCTGAAATGAATATAACACTATATGTTAACTACACTAGAATTAAAAATTTTTAAAAATAGTGACTTAATTCACTAAGCAGTGAGAAACCATTAAAGTTTACTGAGTAAGTGGTATGGTTCTTATTGTTCCTTATAGTCTACTTATTCCTTTTACTAATGGACAAATTGAAATGATTAAAAGTACAGTTAACCCTTGAGTAACACAGGTTTGAGCTGCATGGGATCACTTGTATGCAGATAATTTTTTCAATAAATACAGTATAACACTATAATTGTATTTCCTCTTAATGATTTTAATAGCATTTCCTTTTCCTAGCTTACTTTATTGTAAGAATACAGAATATAATATATATAACATAGAAAATATGTGTTAATCAATTGTTAATGTTATTGGTAGGGCTTCTGGTCAACAAAAGACTATTAGTAGTCAAGTTTTAAGGAGTCAAAAGTTATACCTGGATTTTTGACTGCATGAGGGGTTGGCATCTCTAACCCCATGTTGTTTCAAAAGTCTACTGTATCTCCAAAAATAAACAGTGAAGATACAGTTTTGTTCAAAATATTGAGTAGATGATAATTTCATGTCCAGAAAAGATGAAATACACCCTGGTGTTTATCTCAGCAACTTCTCCAGCCTTCATGTCAAATCAAGATCCTCTGGCTGTTATCAGAAGTTGCTGAAATGTTTTACTTTGAAAATAAACTTCCTAATGCCTGAAACCAATTTCCTACATCCATTTAACCATCTGAAAATCAACAGTGGAGTTTATTTTGCATTCCTCTTAAATTTTGCTGAATAATAATTTTTAATGTTACCATTAAACACCAATGGCCTGACACTATCTCAAACAAAACTGGAAATCTAACAAATTCAAATCTCTTTGACTCACCACTTTGTAACAGATTAAATCACAATTTAGAGGAAGCTTTAAAGCAAATTATATATAGGAGAGTTCTTGATAGAAATAATGAACTCTTTCCATCATCTGTGAAGTAAGTTTGACATGTTGTAATTTTCCTATAGAGAGGAGAAAACAGACCAAATATATTAGGCTATTTTCTGGGAAATGGTTAGCATGAATTTAGGAAAATCAGCTTCATAGAAGTTTTGTAGTCTCATATGTATCTAAAACTTACCTCTACTGTGATCAGTAATAAGTTCTCAAGTCAGAGAGGGTTTCTCTCTTTGTATTGCTCTACAGACATGAACGTATTCACACCAAGAAAAGTAACTTCAGTAGATCGCTAATGTCCAGTCTGAAGGATGTAGATGATTTAGCAACCCTAGAAGTTTTGGATGAGGTAAGAGACTCAGTTTAATTAAACCTAAACATTCTATATTTTGTTTAATTTATAGAAGTGATATGCACAAGTGGCTTCAGCCTGTGTCCTTTTTTCCCTTTCTTTCTTTCTTTTTCTTTTTCTTTCTTTCTTTCTTTTGATAGTCAAATTACAAAGGCGTGGGTTTCCAGTAGCTTGAGTTGCTTATAAGTTACAGACCCATCTTCCCCTGAATTCATTCTGGGAGCCTCAGAGGGATGATGTACTGAGGTCAGAAAATGGTCCACCTCCTACAACCTCCACATGGCATCCTCCCTCTATTTTCTCTTCTGCTCCACTCTCAGTGGTTGTACCCAGAGGCCTCTAGGAAACTCCAAGGAGCCTGTCTCTCTTACCATGGTCATTGTCCCCCTCATGGGATCTCAGAGTCCCAGCTCTCACAGGGCTAGCCCTTTAGGGCACTGAATTCTCCTTGAAACTCCTTATCCCAGTGACCTCAGAACTATTTCAAGCATCTCTTGCGAAGGTACAAATGCAAGCCAGTAAATTATAGTTTCAGCCTCTCTTCTCCCTCATCTCCCTCTATTCTGGATAATCAGATCATTAGAGAAATAAATAGCTCCTTTTCAGTAAAAGGTTAGGATCTCTATCCTGATCAGCGGGGTTTTTTAAATACATGTAATACATGCCTGAGATTTGCTTAGAAAGTCAACAAATCAGGAGACATTTTCTGAACAGAAGTAGTCATTTGGTAAATTTAGGGTTGCTTAAACAACTCAAGTACTTCCTTAAAATAATCTTTCTTGAGAACATCAAACATCTTGTAATCAAGTAGTATTTGCAAGTCAGAAATTGCCAGCACCTTTATGAATCTTTTCATACCAAATTCTCCAATGATGTGAATTTCTAGGCTTGTGGATTTATAAAGAAGACTTTGCTCATCATATTGCTGACCTATATATTAAACACTGGGCTTGTTTTTTTCTGTTGTCTGTGCTTTCATTTTTGTCTCGTTTTTGAGCTATGATCTTCTGCTCTTCTCTTGTGTCATACTGTCAATGATGATTTCTGACACTATTAAAATTGATTTCATGTACTCATGATTTATCAACTATGAAAGCTACTTTTCTGAACTTTTTACTGTGCCTCATAAAAACAATATCTCAGCAAAGGGCTAGGACATTCTACAGAACCACTAAATAACCTTGATTTGCAATAAAGTCATGTTCACTGTATCTTCCCTTCTCTTTTCTATTGATCTTTCTCTTTATTTCATCTTCTGCATTTACTTATTTTCTGGAAGGTTCTCTACATATAATATCCCTGTAATATTTCATACAGCCTTTGGAAAACACATAGGACAGTGCCATCTCTCTATGGCTTTCAAAACAAAAGAAAATACTTGCCAGGTGGAAAGATATTTGCTGACCCAGTGTTATACTCCTTACTACCAGGGTGTCTATTCCTTTCTGATCTTTAGTCCAAATTCCAGATGTTTCATTTATATTGTTTACATTTTAAGTTGTAACTGACCTTAAATGACTTTAAGAAAAAAAACTGTTTTTGTTTTATTATAGAATACAGTCTCACAGCAACTTGAGAAGTGTTATTCCAGAGATCAGATTTATATCTATGTGGGAGATATACTCATTGCTCTTAACCCTTATCAGAGTCTGGGTCTTTATTCCACAGAGGTATGTGGTGTGGCTTGCATTCTTTTACTTTGTAATAATAATTATACTACTCAGATTTTTAAATTAATTTAGATGATGCCAAAGATAGTTTTATGCAACGCCTTGAAGAAACAAATAATTACTGTTAAAACATAGAGATAGGGAAAATAGGAGGTGAATCAATCTGAATGTGGTTCCTGGTCTTCCTTTTTCCAAAAGTATATGGCAGAAAGGTAATTACTTCCAGTCATTGGTAACTGGTCTATACTATGTATCATATTAATAAACAGATGCCTACAAAATTGCAGGTGTATTATCTACCTCTGAACCAATTGGAGAGTCAAGAGTATAATTACGTTGTCTCACAGGTAATATATACTTAGTGGCTATGAAACTTGTCATTATGAATTTAAAAATTCCTTTTGACATATTGGTTTTTAGTATCAGACAGTGTGTGTTTTATGAATATGAGTATATAATTATCCATTATTCAAGCCATAATGGCTTAAATATAGAACAGTATTCGGAATTAAGCTAAGCTGTCTTTCATTTTTAATTGGACCTATTCTCTTTTAGCTATTTGTGTATTCTAGAAAATCAGTTAATACTGTGAATAATAGTTTTTTTTATGTGAGAAATAAATAATTCTGTCATCCTCTACCACTTAAAATTTACAAGAATAATGGTAAATTTATGAACCTTGAGCTTAAGTTCCAGAAGTCTGGGCTTTCACCAAATTCTGCTATCAGTTAACTTGGTGATTTGGACAAATAAATGACAGGCTGTATGTCAAATGATGTCAAAGGAAAAAAGTGGTGATCGTATGTCAGATGTTATTATATCCAGGGAAGAGTCAACAAAATGATACCTGATAAACCCGATTGTCTTATTTATAGTATCTTTTTATTTAAAGAAATAATAGTATTTTGAAACATTAAGTTCTGCTTTGGAAGTGGTATGCACTTCCAGGAGTCTTCTTTTAAATACTGCTACCAGAGTGATATTATATTCTATTGTTACATCATATTTCTGAGCTCTTTTATGTCAGGCTTTTATTTTATATAATTGTGCATACCTGTAAGTGTGTGTAGTATGCGTGTGTAATGTGTGTGATGTTTTGGTGGTATGAAAATGTATTCTGATTTATGTTTTGTTTTAAAAATTGGGAGTTCTGCCTGTAAATAATCTAGGATTTAAACAAAAACAAAAAGAAAAGCCCCACAAAATGTGTTCTTTTTAACCTGTAGCATTCCAAACTATATATTGGAGCAAAGAGAACTGCCAATCCTCCTCACATTTTTGCAGTGGCTGACTTAGGATACCAGTCAATGGTAACATATAATTCAGATCAGGTAAGGAGAGTCTCACATCCTTAGAAATTCCCCTTTTAGCTTCTTGTGTATGAGCCACATCTTGTGAGTATGAGTCTTCTCATGGTTTCCTTCTCTGACTGTGCAGTGCATTGTTATTTCTGGAGAAAGTGGTGCTGGAAAGACAGAAAGTGCTCATCTTTTGGTTCAGCAGCTGACGGTGCTTGGAAAGGTACAATCTTTTCTCTATCCTAACAGAAATATTTATTGTATTTCAGAACCTAATGTAGCTGATTAGATTAATGTTCACTAATTCCCACATTAAATAATGTACAGAAATTATAAAACACACTTGCTATCCTCTGTGAGTTTAAAATATAACAAGCAGTAGAAAAAGTGTATGCTCTGTTTTGAGGATATTCTAACTTTTGTAACCCTTAGTAGGAAAGGCTTTATAAATGTGATTTTCTCCCTTTTAAGCCCCAGCACATTTACTGAATACTCTTTTTACTTGTCTCCTTTTGTTGCTTGCAGGTTAAAGTGAAGTTAATATACAAAAATCAATTGTATTTATATATGTTATATACATTATAAATGCATATATATTATACATAATACAAAAGTTAATTTGTATTTTATATATATCAGCAATGATCAATTAATTGAAAAGTGAAATTTAAAAGTCTCATTTACAATAGCATCAAAAAATTATTTAAATCTAAGTCTCATAAAACATGTACGAGGGCACCTGGGTGGCTCAGATGGTTAAGCGTCTGCCTTCGGCTCAGGTCATGATCCCAGGGTCCTGGGATCGAGTCCCACATCGGGCTCCCTGCTCCTTGGGAGCCTGCTTCTCCCTCTGCCTCTCTCTCTCTGTCTCTCATGAATAAATAAATAAAATCTTTAAAAAAAAAAAAAAACATGTACGAAATTTGTATGCTGAAAAGTAGAAAAAACTGATAGAAGAAATCATAGAATACCTGAATAAATGGAGAGATACACCATGTTCATGGATTAAAAGACTCTATTATTACACCAATTCTTCACAAAGTGATCTGTAGATTCAGTGCTATTACAATAAAAATCCCAGCAGGATTTTTTTTTTGTAAAAATTAATAAGCTGAATCAAAAATTTATATGGAAAGGCAAAGGAGTTGTAATAATCAATTTTGAAAAAGAACAAAGTTGGAGGATTCATACTACCGGAGTTTCAGACTTACTGTAGAGTTGCAATAGTTATATTCAACATTAAAAGCATAATCCACAAAGGAAAAAATTAGATTTCACAAAATTAAGACCTTCTGTTCTCTGAATGACATTGATAAGACGATGAAATCACAAGCTGTATCCTCAAAGAAACTATTTGCAAGTCACATATCTAATAAAAGATCTCCATCCTTAATGCATATATTGTAAAAAGAAACTCTTAAAACTCAATAATAAGAGATCAAATAACAAGAAAATGAACAAAAGAGTATATCAACTATATTTAAATAATAAAAATTTATTAAAAAAATGAACAGAAGATTTGAATAGTACTTTACCAAAGACAGTATGTAGATGGCAAATAAATGAAAAGATGTTCAACATCAGTTGTCATTAGGGAAATGCAAATTAAAATGAGACACCATTATACACCTATTAAAATGGTTAAATTTTTTTTTAAGTCTAACAATACCAACTGCTGAGAAGGATGTGGAATAGCTGGAACTCTCATATATTGCTGGTGAAATGAAAAATAATGCAGTCACTTTGAAAAGCAGTTTGGAAGTTTTTTATAAAGTTAAACTACACTTACCATATAGCCTAGCAATCCTACTCCTCGGTATTTATCCAAATAAAACAAAAACTCATGTTTATACAAAAACGACAAACAAATAACTATTGTGGCTTTATTTGTAATCTCCAGAATGGATAAACAAACTGGTACATATAATCAGTGTAATATTGCTCAGTAACCAAAGGAACAAAGACTGACACAAGGAATGAATCTCATTAGATGAGATTTGGATGCTCAAATGCATTGTGCTAAGTCAAAGAAGTCAGATTCAGAAGACTACATACTATATGATTCAATTTATATGTCATTCCTGCAAATTTAAAATTATAGAGACAGAAACAGATCAATGATTTTCACAGGCTGGGGATGAAGGGACAGGTTGACTACAAAGAGTAATGATATAGTTTGGGGGAGTGAGGGAACTGTCCTTTGTCTGGATTGTAGTGGGGGTTATATGATTGTTTATAAAAACTTTTAGGGGTGTCTGGGTGCCTCAGTCAGTTAAGTGTCTGTCTTTGGCTCAGGTCATGATCCCAGGGTCCTGGAATCAAGCCCCACATTGGGCTCCCTGCTCAGTGGGGAGCCTGCTTCTTCCTCTCCCTCTCCCTCTACCTGTGCTCTCGCTTGCTCTCTCTGTCTCTCTGTCTCTCTCTGTCTCTCTCAAATAAATAAAATCTTTTAAAAAAATTATCTATAAAAAAACTTTTATTTTTTAAATTTTATTTTATTATGTTATGTTAGTCACCATACATCATTAGTTTTGTTTTTTTTATTATGTTATGTTAATCACCATACAGTACATCATTAGTTTTTGATGTAGTGTTCCATGATTCATTGTTTGCGTATAACACCCAGTGCTCCATTCAATACGTGCCCTCCTTAATACTTTTAGAACTGTACTCTATAAAGGATAAATCTTACTATATGTAAAATATACCTTAATTTTTGAAAAAAGGAAGTTGATGATAGATATTTGGTTTGATTTTCCAGGTAGGGTCCTTGAAATAAGTCAAGAATTATATGTTCGTATTAGAATGACTAAAAAAAAAAACCCAAAATACCCCTTGTGCAAAACTTATCCCTGTGAGTATTTTTATTATGATCCACATAGTTATAGAGCATTATGTTAAAATTTTTGCCATCATTGTGATTTTAGGAATCTTGTTTTTTAAAGTACTGTGAGCGCAAGGACAGACCTAATCTCTCTATAAAAGTGTGAGGCCTCCTCATCCTATCAGAACAACTGCTTAATGGAGTCTAATTCATTTTCAGAATAATGAGTTGAAAGATTTCTGTGTTTATATTAAAAATCAATGAACTAGTTTTAATATTTTCAGTCACGTGTTTGAGTATGGAATAGAAACATAACTCTGCTCAGTGGGTTAATTTGCCCTCCACTAACCGGACCTATGACCCCTCGGGACTAGAAGAGCTAGTAGAGCCCAGGAAGCTAGTGCTCAGGGCTGTCATCTCAGTCCCTTTCCCATCCCACGGCCCAACCACTCCCCCTCTCCTTACTTCTAGGATAAGCATCACAGTGAAAAAAAGGTGTCATTTTGGAGGGAGAAGGGTGGTGAGCCACAGCATACTGTCCTTCTGTGAAGAGTTGAACGCCTGAATTAATTTATGCGAGGGCCGTCCACGAGGGCCTTGCTATTCCTTCTTGGTTTGTGATTTGATAGAGGGTCTCATCAACGATGGATTAACTTATGTGTGAATTTTGTTTTGCAGATGCCAGCAAACTTGCTTATCTAATGACTTTATCTTATCCTAGATCTAAAAATGTGACTTAATATTAATTGGGGATATATATATATATATCCCTGAATCCTACCCTTATTAGATCTTATTATATGTTTTTACTTATCTCCTTGATAAAGATTTACCAGACACAAAAATGGGATGTTTGGTGGATTGAATTTACCTTTGTAATATGCCGTCCTCAAAATCTTACTTGGTAAGGCACTGCTGTTTAATACAGGCGGATAAAGATGCTTTCTCACCTTTCTCCTGAGTGCAAGACCAGCCCCAAACATTTTAAAGAGCCAAGTTTGTCCCAGTGCTCATTACTGTCTTCTCTCAATGCTTATTGCCTCTTTTAGAAGATACTAAAAGGCTTTATATGCCCTCAAACCCTCACTGTGAATGCCCCCTCCAGCCCATCTACGTACTAAAGTAGTCTCTGTTCCAGAAATACCAACAGCTCCTCTCCCTTACTTATATAATTTATATACCTTCAACATAGCTAATCTCAACAAGGTATTACCCTAAACACAATCTACTCTAATTGCTACCAAGATATGAATGACTGATACCTCCTTAACCGTCTTAGAGTGGGGAATGCTTTCTAAAAGAGGTTGATTTTTAACCAACTAAATTTCTACTTGGTGGAATTTCCTGTAAGGTGGTAAATAAGTAAAAAATAATAATCATAGCAATGCTTGTTTGAGGGAAGGAATATAGGAGATGGGGTAGGAGAAAATAGAGGGACAGCCAAGCAGGCCTGCTGACCTGGACTGGGGTTCTACCCCTTCCATCCACACTTTTGAGCTGTTCTCAGTTTTCCCGGTAATTCCATGTGCTCTGCTTCTGAATTCACAAGTTAGCTTTACTCCCTGATTTTCAGCTTTAGCAGCTTCCATGGAAGCAACAGAAGTGGTTCTGGCTTTGGGGAACATTTGGATGGGGCCCCAGGGAGGGAGAGGAAGAATAACAAAATGAGAGGTGTACCCCACTGTGCATAGACTGCTTATGAATTGCATTTATAAATCAGGCACTAGACAGAACAATATGTCAGTAGAAAAAGTATAGAATATCTCTTTGCTCCTTGAAGAAAGCAAGTGAGAACACACATACGGGAAGGGAAAAATAGACCAGATATTATAATATCTGGCAGTATGCCAAGAGTATGATCTCAATGCCTTTATGTCTACATATAGTGCTTATCAAAGAAGAGGCATTTTATTATATGCAAAATTAATTTTTTACATTAAAAAAAAATCTTGACGTTTTTCTCTAGGCTAGTAATAGAACCCTGGAAGAGAAAATTTTACAAGTGAACAATTTGGTGGAAGCCTTCGGCAATGCCTCCACTATTATAAATGACAATTCCAGCCGATTTGGAAAATACTTAGAAATGAAATTTACCTCTTCTGGAGCTGTCGTGGGAGTACAGATTTCTGAATACCTTCTGGAGAAATCGCGAGTTATCCACCAAGCTCTGTAAGTCGGTGTCAAATATATTTTTTTCTGGGAAACAAGCAAAGACAATGTTTTTGTTTTAATAATAGTAAAATGTCTACTTATTCAAAAAATTCAACAAAATGTTATTGATCATCCAATACGTGCAAGGCACTTATTGTTAGAATCGAAGAGATCCCTCAGCACTGTCTTATTCTCACATGTTACATCTAGTAGAGGAGTTAATAAATCACCTGAAATTTATGATGCCAGGTATAAAACCTATGCCCATCATAGATACTAACAGGATAAATTGTAGTGATTTCTGAGGTAGGAGAGAATATATTTCTTTACACAAAACTAATGTGAAATTTAATTAGAAATAAGTCTTTTTTTCTTTTAAATGCTAATATATATAAATAGATCTTTGTATTAATTCTATCCTTCCTAAGGTTATATACAAGAGACCAAATAAAAGATTCAGGTATGGGCTTAATTGTATTGCCCCTTTAATTTCCAGCTGATTTAAGCCACCAATACAATGTTTTGGTGTTAGGTTGATTGAGTTCCTTTTGGCTATTTGTAGCTGAATGATAAAATCTCTCTCCTGTCCTAATGATTCCAAAATATCTTTGTTATTCTTATGTGGAAACTATAGTCAAAACATTGGATTTGTACCTTGGTTGTTATATTATTTTTAAAAAGTGTGGCGAGTTAGGGGCAACTGGGTGGCTCAGTCCTTGAGCGTCTGACTCTTGATTTTGGCTCAGGTTGTGATCCCAGCATCATGGGAAGAAGCCCCATGTTGGGCTCCACACTCAGCCTGGAGTCTGCTTGTCCCTCTCCCTCCTGCTCTGCCCCTCTCAACGCAGGTGCACGTGTGTGCTCTCTCTCTCTCTCTCAAATAAATAAATAAATCTTAAAAAAAATTGTGGCAAGTATTAGAGTCTTTCATTTTTCTTATGTAGGTTTTACACCAAGCATATCTACATTATTATAGTAATATGTCTTCTGTTAAATTCATGTCTTATTAAAGACATGACTTAAAACACAAGTCTTATTATGTATTAGTACGTTATTATTTAATATAAATGCCTTCAAATTTGCTACTATTCAATTTATGAATAAATTGTGAATATAAGTTGCCTGGAGTCCACCTCCTGAACTCAGCTTTCACTGTGGAAAATTATTCTTTGATCCTCAATTCAAAATACATAGGGAATGATTATAAGATGAATATTTTGAATTGTGGCTTCACCACATACATGTTAGTTCACTTTGGGTAAGATATTTAAACCCTAAAAACCCTTCTAGGATCTTGGTTCTGCAATTTACTGTGTGTGTGTGATTTGAAATACTTAACCTCTCTGTACTTCAGTTTTTCATCTTTAAAATAAAAATAACAGGAGTACCTACCTATCACTTAAGATGATGCCTGTGAAGTATTTAGCATGGTGAATAACATAGAGTGAGAACCCCATAAGTTTAAGCTATTATTAGCAGTAATAGTGTGGATAGTTGGATGAAGCTTAGAAATGACACCTAGCGGGCGCCTGGGTGGCTCAGTTGGTTAAGCGACTGCCTTCGGCTCAGGTCATGATCCTGGAGTCCTGGGATCGAGTCCCGCATCGGGCTCCCTGCTCAGCGGGGAGTCTGCTTCTCCCTCTGCCCCTCCCCCCTCTCATGCTCTCTCTATCTCATTCTCTCTCTCAAATAAATAAATAAAATCTTTAAAAAAAAAAAAAAAGAAATGACACCTAGCACAGTACAGGGGACATTGAAGATGCTCAGTAGATGGCAGCCACTATTAGCGATGTGTGCTGGTTCCCCAGAACTTACTGGATCTGCGTGTCAGTGCCTCTGACACCTAGAGGAACCTTGGGGTCTCACGCACATATGGAGACTGAACTGGTTCTCAAAATAATCTGTCCTATTCTCATAACTGTGTAAGACTCTTCTTGAGGCCTCTGGGGAAGAACAACCTAATAGGCTGAATTACTGAGATTCAGATGGGACCACCATGATGCACAATGTCAGGGGGCACCATTCACAGGGGGTTCTCTGGAGCTCTGTGCTGGAGCACCATTCACAAATTCCTTGTGAACAGTAACCTCTGGAGCTCCCCAGTGAGGCCCTGGGTTTGTAACCGTAGAAATAATCTTGTTAATACTAACTGGTATATTGTAGGATCTATTTCGGGAAATAGGACAATTAGGATTATACTTTAGACATACTATGAATTAATTAAGCTTTTTTCCAACTATCCTAAAGAACTGTTGTAGTTTTATTTGAGACAGAGAGAATGAGAGACAGAGAGCATGAGAGGGAGGAGGGTCAGAGGGAGAAGCAGGCTCCCTGCAGAGCAGGGAGCCCAATGCGGGACTCAATCCCGGGACTCCAGGATCATGACCTGAGCCGAAGGCAGTCACTTAACCAACTGAGCCACCCAGGTGCCCCGAACTGTTGTAGTTTTATAGTGTTGTTTACCCCAATAAACACTTTAAGTTCCAAATTTACAATTAGGTTGAAATCCAATTCGGTTTGTAATTGGAGCATGGCTGCCTTATAATTTTTCCATTTTTAAAATTTTTTTACCCTCATGTTTTTCTTTTACTTAATTTCAATTGCATTTTTAAATTCTAGAGAAGCTTTTTGTGATCGTTGAAAATGAAGTATCAAGTAGATAATTTAAGAATTCTTGGGTCACAGAGCATAAGGCAAAGAGTAGAGAATAGATCTGAGGTGGCAGAAAAGAACCAGAGCAGATGTTTATGTCTTTCTTGGTTTGTTTGTTTGTTTTTTGTCTTTTTTTAAATTTAATTTTATTATGTTATGTTAGTCACCATACAGTACATCATTAGTTTTTGATGCAGTGTTCCATGATTCATTGTTTGCGTATAACACCCACTGCTCCATGCAATACGTGCCCTCCTTAATACCCATCACCGGGCTAACCCATCCCCCCACCCCCCTACCCTCTAGAACCCTCTGTTTGCTACCCTTTATTTTAAGGGAATAAGTTCTTTTCTCTTTTTGCCTCTGCCCATGTCATCCCACCCTAATCTCTGACCACATTTATTTTTATATATAGTTATATTTATTTATATATGTTTATATATTTAAATATTTATAAGTAATATATAAATATATTTAAGTATTTATAAATATATGTTAATGTATGTTACATATATGTTTATTTTTTTTATTTCTAATGATGGCAGTATCATGTCAGTTGTGGCTTAAATTCTCATCTAAATGATTTTAAAGAAAGGGGCTACTTAATATCAAGAAGAAAATAAGCATATTGAAGTCAATGCTCGATAATTCTCACAAGTAGAAATTATAGCTGTTTCACTGCACTTGTCCCCCATTATGACAGTTTCCTGCAGCAAGTACTGATTGTGTTTCTCTCAGAGGGCCAGCACTTTACCAGATGCTGCAGGAGGCGTCCACAAAGTGGCAGATGTGGTGCTCTCTATGGAGGAAGGAAAATACTATTTATGGAGCACTTACTGTGTGTTGGGCACTGTGCTAAGCACTTTATATTCATTATCTATTTTAATTCTTACAGCAATAGGATGGATATTATTGTCTATTTTATACATGAGGAGACTGGGACTGAGAATTGTAATAAGTCTCACCTAATATCAAAAAGCTAATAAATGACTGAGTTGGGGTTTGAACCCATGTCTCTGTCTGACTCCAAAATCCACCATTCATCCATCCATCCATCCATCCGTCCGTCCGTCCGTCCTTTTGGCAAATATTTATTGAGTGCTACTATGAGCCAGGAACTGTACTAAGCACAGGAGATATAAAGCTAAATGAGATAGGATTCCTCCAATAAAGCAGCTCAGTCTTCTGGATAATGTATGCTTTGAAACAAAGCTTGCTGATCACTTGTTGGTTTCTAGTCTCTCAGGAAAGTAGGCAATGAGTTCATCTGCTAAGTGTGAGCAGGTAAGGGTGAAGGGAGAGGGATTGAGGAGACTATGGTCCTGGAGGGAGTCTTGGTGGAGGAAGCTGGAATTAAAAATGAAAAATTAAAAGCACTATTTCATGAATATCCTGTGAGGCCTTATGAAGGCAAAGCCACATTTTTGGCTTTCCAAGCCTTATTGCTGGCCACTTTATCGAAGATTCAAAGGTTTCACGGGTGGCATAAGCCACACCCTTGTGAGAACTTTGCCACAGTTTTGAGGGTGTTAGAGGTCTTGGCTGCATAGGTGATCCCCAGGGTCCAGAGCAGGTGAACACATAGGAGACAGACCTGAGGACCTTTCTACAAATGGCTGAGTGGAACTCTGAAGAAGTATTAGAAGATCCACAGTTAGAAGTGGGGTCAGTCAGAGAAATACTATTCGGTAACTTGCTGAAACCCTACGTTTGTCCCCAGCCATTCTGACCTAGGAACCACGGGGGGTCCTATGAGCATGTATGGGGCGCTATGATCCTCTGTCTTCTGAAATACAGTTTTGATGTAGTTAGGGCAAGATATGAGATGGGTAATTTTTGGCAGTATCTTCTCTTCCTGTTCCTTGAATCCTCTGATTGTTTATCCAACCGAAGGTCAATGTATTTCCTATAGCATCTCTAGGTCCTGTCAAATTACAATTCTCAGTAAATGTAAACTGATAATTAAAGAGAAAACCACCAATTTTGTGTGTCTACATTTATGACTCACATCTCTAATCGTATAGCACACTGTTTAAGCATTAAAGATGTGACACAAAGAGCAATCGATGTGATTTCATTAGAACAAAGCAAACTAAATTATGTGCTGTGCCAGTCTGCAAGAACTTTTATTATGTTGTGGTGAGAAAAGACAAGAAGTAAACTTTTAGCTTTGTTCTAACCTTGCCCATGTACAATGCTATTGTTCATTAAAGTGTTACTGGTGACTGCTCAAGAAATGGCTAGGGACATCCATTCTAAAGGAGATGCCAGTCCTTGCTTCAGTGTCCCAGCCCATGGACCACCCTTTGCTTGAAAAGCTCACCTGTCTTTGGTTTCTCAACTGGATTCTCCTGATTCCTCTCCTACTTCTCTGAATTTTTTTTCCTCTGACTTCAATTCATCCATCCATTCCCCTCTCTTCTCTCTTTACTCTCTCACTTAGCAATTCCTTCTGCTATCATGGCCCCAACAGCTAACTCTATGTGATTGACACCCAAAGATATATTTCTCACTCCCACCTATGTTCACATTTTTCATTTCCAAGTACCTAGATATCCTGCTTGCAAGTCCCTAGATATCCTTCCATTTCCAAGTACCTAGATATCCTGCTGAATATAGAATTCAACATAATACGTATTGTCCTAAATGTCTTTCTTTTCCCACTTGTCCCTTTTTGGGGGGAGGAAACCATCCTCTTCCATTTATATGAAACCTCTGACCTTCCCTTCACTTCCCATGTCTAAATACTTGTGAGTCGATCTTTAGAATGACTTTCACAACTCTTCTCTGCTTTCCCTTCCTCTGCTGCTATTTTACCTCAAGCCCTTGTTCCCTCTGACTCAGACATTTGAAAGATTTGGATTTCCTGGACATTTGAACTCTCTTCCAAGGCGTGGTGATAATTATACCCTCGCAGACTCAGGGAACAGTCTCAACTCAGAATGCATACTAATCAAAAGCAGTGTTACTTTTTTCTTTCAAAATGTTTTCCTTCTTTTTGAAATACTAACAAGGGGGAGCAAGTATCCACATTAATCACTTCATCAAGTTGCACACCTTCGTATTAAGTATTTTTATTTGTTAAAGACTGAGTAGAGTGTCTTAAATAGGTGTTGATGAGGCACAAATATCAAATGTTTAACCATGTTATTTTGTACCTACATGAATTGTGTGTTGGAGCCCAAAATGAGCTTCTGTAAAAATTATTCTTGTAATGGTTTTTGGCAGAACCTTGAAACAAAGCTAGAGATTCTAAGATAAAGCCACCAATATCCTAAGACTCCAAATATCTTTTACTGCATCATTGGAAAAGTAAATATATGTGGATATGTTCATCTTTGTTTTTGAGGAAAACTTCTGTGTACTGAAAGAATAAATAATTTCTAAAGAGAGCAAAGGTAAAATCTATCTCAACTGAAATTATATTGCATATAGGAGGAGGAGACCTAGAAAAGTGTTTTTTAAGACTATTTTTTTATAGCAGTTTTAGGTTCACAGCAAAACTGAGAGGAAGATACAGATATGCTCCTACCCCGTACATGCATAACTTCCCCCCATTGTCAACATCCCACACCAGAGTACTACGTTTGAACCTACACTGATACATTGTAATCACCCAAAGTCCATAGTTTACAGTAAGATTCTTGGTGGCATATTTTCTTCCAGTTTGGACAAATGCATGGCAGGTATCTACTCTTATAGTATTACATATGAGTATTTTCACTGCCCAAAAAGTCTTTTCTGCTCTGCCTATCCATCCTCTCCTCCCCCAACTTCTGGCAACCACTGATCATCTTACTGTCTTCATAGTTTTGCCTTTTTCAGAATGTCATATAGCTAGAATTATACAATATGATTGTATGGAAAAGCAGTCTTTGCAGATTGGCTTCTTTCACTTAGTAATATGCACTTGAAGTTTCTCCTTATCTTTTCATGGCTTGATAGTCATTACTTTTGAGCGCTGAATTCCATTGTCTGGATGTACCACAAATCATTTATCCATTCATCTACTAAGAACTTCTTGTTTGCTTCAAGTTTTGGCAATTATGAGTAGAACTGCTACAAACATCCATGCACAGGTTTTTGCATGAACCTAAGTTTTTGACTCCTTTGGGTAAATACCAAAGACCTCCATTGCTGGATCATATGGTAAGAATATGTTTAGTTTTGTAAGAAATTACCAACTGTCTGCCAAAGTGGCTGTACCAGTTTGCATTCCCACCAGCAGTGAATGAGAGTTCCTGTGGTTCTGCATCCTAGCCAGCACTTGGTTTTGTCAGCGTTTTGGACTTTGGCCATTCTGATAGATGTATAGTGATATCTCCTAGTGGTTTTAATTTGCATTTCCCTGATGACATATGATGTGGAGCATCTTTTCACAGACTCATTTGCCATCTGTTTATTTTCTTTGGTGAGGTGTCTGTTAAGGCTTTTGGTCCATTTTTAAATCAGGTTGTTTGTATTCTTATTGTTGAGTTTTTAAAGTTCTTTGTATATTTTGGAAAACAGTTCTTTATCAGATGTGTCTTTTGTGAGTATTTTCTCCCAGTCTGGTTTATCTTCCCATTCTCTTGAAAATATCTTTTACAGAGAAGTTTTTAACTTTAACAAAATCCAGTTTATCAGTCATTTCTTTCACAGAACATGGCTTTGGTGTTACTTCTAAAAAGTCATCACCATATCCACCATCAGCTAGTTTTCCTCTTAGTTGATCTTCTAGGAGTTTTATAGGTCTGTGTTCTACACATTTAGATCTATGACCCACTTTGAATTAATTTCTGTGAAACGTGTAAGGTCTTTGGATTCCTTTTTTTTTTTCTTGCATGTGGATGTCCAGTTGTCTTTGCTTCATTTTATTGTCTTTATTCCTTTGTCAGGAGTCAGTGGGCTGTATTTATTCTGGGCCCTCTGTCTGTTTCATTGATCTATTTGTCCTTTTTTTTTTTTTTTTTGTCAATACTACACTGTCTCGATTACTATAGCTTTCTAGGAATTCTTGAAGTCAGGCAGTGTCAGTCCTTTAAACTTTTTCTTCAATACTGTGTTGGCTATTCTGGGTCTTTTGCTTCTCCATATAAACTTTAGAATCTGAATGTCAATATCCACAAAATAACTTGCTAGGATTTTGAGTGGGATTGACTTTTATATGTTAACCTGTATCCTGCAGACTGGCTGTAATTGCTTATTAGTTCAAGGAGGTTTTTTTGTCAATTCTTTAGCTTTTTCTATATAGGCAATAATGTCATCTGTGAAGAAAGACAGTTTTATTTTTCCCTTCTCAAACTGCATGCATGAGTTAGGACTTCCAGTACAGTTTTGAAAAGAAGTGTTGAGAGGGGACATCCTTACCTTGTTCTTGATCTTAGTGTGAAACCTTTCAGTTTCTCACCATGAAATATAATGTTACCTGTAGTGTTTTTTATAAATGTTCTTTACCAAGTTGAGGAAATTCCCCTCTATTACTAGTTTACTGAGAGGTTTTGTCAGGAATGGCTGTTGGATTTTGTCAAATGCTTTTTCTGCATATATTGGTATGATCATGTGATTTTTCTTCTTTAGCCTATTGATATGATGGATTACATGGATTGATTTTTGAATGTTGAAACAGCCATGCATACCTGGGGTATATGCCATTTGGTCGTGGTATATAATTCTGTTTATTCATTGCTGGATTCAAGTTGCTAAAGTTTTTTCTTTTTTTTTTTTTTTAGAGATTTATTTATTTATTTGAGAGAGAGAATGAGATAGAGAGTGAGATAGAGAGAGAGAGCACAAGGGGGGGAGCGGGAGAGGGAGAAGCAGACTCCCTGCTGAGCAGGGGAGCCCGACGCGGGACTCGATCCCAGGACTCCAGGATCATCCTGAGCCGAAGGCAGTCGCTTAACCAACTGAGCCACCCAGGCGCCCCAAGTTGCTAAAGTTTTGTTGAGGATTTTTTCATCTAGGTTCATGGGAGCTGTGGGTCTATAATTTTCTTGTGATATCTTTATTTGGTTTTGGTGTTAGGATAATGCTGGCCTCATTGAACAAGGTAAGTATTCACTTTGCATCTATCTTCTGAAAGAGACTGTAGAGAATTGGTATAAATTCTGTATGAAATATTTGGCATAATTCAACAGTGAACTCATGTGGGACTGGAGCTTTCTGTTTTGGAAGATTATTAATTATTGATTCAATTTCTTTAATGGAGTGTGAGCTCTTCAGATTATCTATTTCTTCTTGTGAGAGTTTTGGCAAATTGGATCTTTCAAAGAATTGGTCCATTTCATCTAGATTTCGAAGAATGGAGCTGCTCATAATATTCTTTTATTACCCTTTTAATTTCCATGGGCCTGTAATGATGTCCCTTCTTTTATTTCTGATATTAGTAATTTCTGTCCTCTTTTCTTTCTTAACCTGCCTAGAAGCTTATTGATTTTATTGATCTTAAAAAAAAAAAAAGCTTTTTGTTTCATTGATTTTTCTCTACTGATTTCTGGTTTCTAATTTCATTGATTTCTGCTCTATTTCTTATTATTTCTTATCTTTTGCTTACTTTGGATTTAATTTGCTAATTTTCTAGTTTTCTAAAATGAAAATGTAGATTATTGTTTTTAGATCTTTCTTCTTTCTAATGTAGTCATTCAAGGCTATGGATTACCCTCTAAACACTGCTTTCACTGCATCCCACAAATTTTGGTAAGTTGTGGTTTCATTCTCACCTAGTTCAAAATATTTTAAAATTTCTTTTAATATTTATCTTTTGAACCATGTGTTATTTAGAACTGCATTGTTTGATTGCCACATATTTTGGAATTTTCCAGTTATCTTTCTGTTATTGATTTCTAGTTTCATTCCATTGTGGTCTAAGAACAGAGATTATATGATGTCAATTATTTTTAATTTGTTAAGGTGTGTTTTATGGTCTAAGATGTCTGTCTTGGTGAATGTTCCATTTGAGCTTGAGAAGAATGTGAATTCTGCTGTTTTTGGATGATGTAGTCTAGAGGGTGTCAGTTATATCCAGTTGATTGATATTATTGTTGCATTCAACTGTGTCCTTACTGCTTTTCTGCTTGCTAGATCTGTCCATTTCTGAGAGACGTGGGTTGAAGTTACCAGCTATAATAGTGGATTCTTCTATTTCTCCTTGCAGTTCTATCAGTTTTTGCCTCCCATAGTTTCACACTCCATTGTTATGTCCATAAACGTTAAGGATTATTATGTCTCTTGGAGCATTGAACCCTTTATCATTATGTAATACATTTCTTAATCCCTGATAACTTCCTTGCTTTGAAGTCTGCTCTGTATGAAATTAATACAGTTGTTCCTGCTTTCTTTTGATAAGTGTTAGCATGGTATATTTTTCTTTACCCATTTATTTTTAATCAATATGTATCTTTATATTTAAAGTGGGTTTCTTGTAGACAACATATGTATAGGTCTTGTTTTTTGATCCCTCTGACAATTTCTGTCTTTTAATTAGTATTATTTAGACCATTGATGTTCAAAGTGATGACTGATATAGTTGGATTAATATCTATCATATTAGTGTTTTCTAATTGTTGCCCTTGTTCTTTGTTCCTATTTTTGTCTCCCACTCTTGTTCTGCCTTTTGTGGTTTTAACTGAGCCTTCTCTGTGATTCCATTTTCTCACCTTTCTTAGCATATTTTGGTGATTCTTCTTTTTTCATTTTTTTAGTGGTTGCCTTAGAGTTTTCAGTATATATTTACCACTAATCCAAGTCTACCTTCAAATAACACTATCATCAGCACCTTATAATAACAAAATAACCCTAATTTCTCTCTCCAGTCCCTCGTATCATTGCTATCATTGATTTCATCATATATAAGCATCCATAATATATATATACGTATATTTATTATATGTACACATAAGCATACATAATTGAGTATTGTTGCTATTACTCCCATATTTGTATTATTCCAGAATCTGGGGAATGCTGTTTATACGTAGACCACAGAGATTTCTCATGCAAGTGAGAAAACTGAACCCCAGAAAGGCAGTTCACAAGGTGGTTAAAGACAGGCTTTGGAGTTTAACAGCCCTGGTTTGAATCCAGTTTAGCCATCAACTCTGTGACCTGAGGGGAGAATGGTACCCCCTCTAAGCCTTAGTGTCCATGTATATAAAATGTGGGAACCCTATGAGCAACTAGGGTGTTATGGCAGGTAAATGGGATAATGTAGCACTTCTGATCATCTGATATATCATCATAAAATTGTTTTTTTTTCTCTCTGCTCCCACTGACATGTAAAATCCAAGAGTTTAGGGATTGTTGACTGTTTCACTCCTGTCACATTTCCAGTGTCTAGAACAATGCCTGGTAGTCACAAATGTGCATTGAATGATTCATATAAAGTGCTTAGCAGTGTCTGGAATTTAATGACAGTGATTGTTGAAAATAGTGACAACGACAATAAAAAGCCAAAATCCAGTACTCTGAGAAACCCATGGTAGCACTCATAGTTGTTGTTCTGATCATTATATTGCCAAGTAATTTTAACAATTAGTAAATATTCTTACTAATTAATATTCTTACTAAGTAAATATTTTTTCTGAAAATGTCTTATTTTTTCAGTGGAGAAAAAAATTTTCATATTTTTTACTACATCTATGCTGGATTGGCTGAAAAGAAGAAACTAGCCCATTACAAATTGCCTGAAAATAAGCCTCCCAGGTAACCCGGCGGGTGGCACTTTTCTAAGTAATATTTTCACTTTACATTGAACTTTAGATTTTGACCCATCCTTTCATATTTTTTTCAGATACCTACAAAATGACCACCTCAGAACAGTGCAGGACATGATGAATAATAGTTTCTGTAAATCCCAATATGAATTAATTGAGCAGTGTTTCAAAGTCATAGGTTTTACAATGGAGGTAAGTATGAAAGACATTGAACCTCGGTAGGAAGTATCTTTTTGTCATTGCTAATGGTAAGAATTAGTATTTGCTGAGTGACTAATATATGCCAGGCATTGTATCAAGTGTTTTATGTGAATCATCCTTATAATTACTGAAACTACCTTATGAAATAACTAGAATATTTACTTTATACATAAAGAAACAGTGGACTTGACATATAATTTGCATTTGCATCTCCCACATATATTTACCCTTTTTCATAAATGCATAAATGGGAACATATGACATGTTCTTTTTTAGTGCAGTTTTGTTTTTAGTGCAATTTTTTAATACAACTTTATTAAGATGTAATTCACATACCATAAAAGTCAGCCATTTAAAGTATACATTTTAATGACTTTTAGTATATTCCCAGAGTTGTACATCCATCACCATAATCATTTTTAGAATATTTTCATGCTCTAAATTTTTCACCCCCAAAAGAAACATGCTAGCAATTAGGAGTTCCTCCTCATTCCTGCCCCATCTCTGCTTTCTATCACCATAGAGCTTTTTATTCTGGACAGTTCACATAAACAGAGTGATGCAATACATCATCCTTTGTGACTGGCTTCTCTCATTCAACATATTGATGTTTTCATGTTATAGCATGTATCAGTACTTCATTGCTTTTCATTGTTGAATAATATTTCATTTTATGGATATACCTCATGTTATTTATCCATTCATCAGTTAATAGACATTTGAGTTGGTTCCATTTGGGGGCTATTATGAATACTGCTATGAACATTCATGTACAACTTTTTGTGTGGACATAAGTTTTCATTTCTCCTTGGTATATACCTATGAGTAGAATACTGAGTCATAGGGTAACACTGTGTTTAACCTTTTGAGGAACTACTAGGCTATTTTCCAAAGCAGCTGCACTGTTTACACCCTAACCAGAAGAGTATGAAAGTTCCAATTTCTCCATATCCTCCCCAACACTTACTATCATCTGTCTTCTTAATTTGAGCCATCCTAGTGTGTATGAAGTGGATCTTGTAGTTTTGATATGCATGTCCCTAATGGCTTATGACCCTGAACTTCTTTACATGTCCTTACTGGTCATTTATATATCTTCTTTGAAGAAATATCTATACACATACTTTACCTTTAAAAAAATGGGTTGTGTTTTATTATTGAGTTGTAGGAATTATTTATGTTGTAAATACAAGTCCCTTATCAGAACATGATTTGCAAAAATTTTCTCCCATTGGTTGTCTTTTTACTTTCTGGATGGTGTCCTTTGAAGTATACACATTTTTCATTTTTATGATGTCCATTTTACCTCTTTTTTCTTCTGTTGCTTATGATTTTGGTGTCATAGATAAGAAACACAGCGATTTATGCATTAGTTTTCTTCTAAGAGCTTTATAGTTTTCGCTCTTACATACAGGTCGTTGTTCCTCTTTGAGTTGATTTTTGTGTCTGGTGTGAGGTAGCTTCTTTTGCACGTAGATATTCAGTTGTACCACAATCATTTGTTGCAGACTCTTCTGTCTCCATTGATTGGCTTTGGCATCCTTGTTGGAAATCAGTTTACCATAAGTGTATAATGTAGAGATTTATTTCTGAACTCTCACTTCTATTATAATGACCTCTCGGTATTTCGGTGTTTATGCTAGTACCATGTTGTCTTGATTACTGTGGCTTTCTAGTAAGTTCTGAAATTTGACAGGGTGATTCCTCCAACTTTGTTCTTCTCTTGCAAGATTGTTTTGGGTCCCTCGAATTTCTATTTGAATTTGAGGATCAGCTCGTCACATTCTAGTGCAGTCTTTTATTTTTTATTTTTTTTTTTTAAAAGATTTTATTTATTTATTCATGAGAGACAGAGAGAGAGAGAGGCAGAGGGAGAAGCAGGCTCCCAAGGAGCAGGGAACCCGATGTGGGACTCGATCCCAGGACCCTGGGATCATGACCTGAGCCGAAGGCAGACGCTTAACCATCTGAGCCACCCAGGCGCCCTCTAGTGCAGTCTTTTAAAACTTCTGTTTTGTTCAGCTCTCTCTTTCCCATTTCACCCCCTCCATCCATATCTGCTCTCTTTCCCTTTCCCCAGCAAATGGATGTTAATAACTCAGCATATATAATCCAAAATTTCGTATTTATCTCCCTGTTCATAAAACACTGTTTGTAGACACCACATACACACGTGTACACACACATGTACATACACGTGACTCTGGAGGGATGGTCATTGTTTATTAATATGGAATGCCATTATATCACACACACTCTTCTATACCTGGTTTCTCTTCCTCAGCAATACCTTGTGGAAATCCCTTCAAGTCATCTAGTATAGCCCCAAATCAGTCCTCTTAAAGGCAACGTAGTATTCCATGGTGTGTACTACCATAATTTATTCTGCTATTCAGATATGACCGGGCATACCACTCTTAATGTTTCCAGATCTTTGTCACTCTGAGTAAAGCCAAAATATGCCTTTATTTCCTGGTGCTTTTATTTCTATGGGATAAGTCCCTAGTAATGGGATTGCTGGGTCAAAGGGTATGTGTATTTTAAATTTGAATATGAATTGCAACACTGCCTTCCAACAACTATGAAACACTTCCTATTTCCACCAGCGGTGTATGTGAGTACCTTTCCCATTACCATCTCTGCCATGTGCTGTAGCTTTTTAAATATTTGTTCATCTGATGGGTGTAAGTACCATCTCATTTCAAGTTTGCATATCCTTGACTAATAGTAAATTTGAGCATCTTTCCATTTGTTTGCTGGCTACTTGGGTTTGCTTTTTTATGGATTGCATATTTATGTATGTTGCCCTTTTTATTGAACCATTTCTATGTTTTATTTCAATTTTTAAGTTCTCATTGAACATTATAGACATATTTTTTATCATTTGTATTATAAATATGTTTTCAGTTGTATGACTTGTCCATGACATGCTTACTCTTTTTCTTAAGATTTTATTTATTTCTTTATTTATTTGAGAGAGAGAGAGAGAGAGCAAGCGCAAGAAGGGAGAGGGGCACAGGGAGAGGGAGAGACAGAATCTCAATCAGACTCCACGCTAAGCGGAGCCCAATATGGGGCTCTGTCTCAGAACCCTGAGATCATGACCTGAGCTGAAATCAAGAGTCAGACCTTAATTGACTGAGCCACCCAGGTGCCCCCATGACATACTTACTTTGATTCTCAAACCCCCAGCTGGAATTCTAAGAAGAATTGTATTAAATTTATATATTAACTTTTGGGGCATTGTCATTTTTATAATGTTATTTATGTCTTCTCATCCTGGATCATGACATGCTTTTCCATTTGTTTAGATGTTGTTTGAGTTTTTAATGATTTATAGTTTTATTTATCTAGAACTTAAGCTTTATTTTTAGATTTTTTTCTAACCAGGTCATGGTTTTGGGTGTCATTCTAAATATTTTTTTCTGCTGGTAGACTTTTGTAAATATATAATCATGTCATCAGCAAAAAGAATAGTTTTATACTTTTTTCCTGTTATACCATTTTATTCTTTTGTGTACTTAGAGCATCTAAGAGTCTCAGTATTAATTACTAAGGATTATAACTTGCCTCCCTGTCTCATTTCTGATTTTAAATAAAAATGGTTTCGGTGTTTTGCTCTTAAGAGAATTTATCACAATAATTTCCTTTTATCGTTGCTTTGTTTAGGGCTGTTATTAGGAATCCTGAAGAGTTTTATCAAATGTCCTTTTATTATTGATTGACATAATCGTATTTTTCTGCAGCAGATTGTTGATATCACTTGTTATGTTGATAGATTTCTTAATATGTAAGTATCCTTACATTTCTGGAATAAATCTAATGTAATCAAACTGTACTTCTCTTTGGCAAATTTCTGGATTCCATGTCCTGGTGTTTTATTTAGAATTTTTACATCTCTATTCATCAGTGAAATTTATCTATTGTTTTACAGTTTTCTTTTATATCTTTATCAGATTTGCATATTAAATTATATCAGTGAGGTTTTTTAAATCTTTTTTCTTTGGCCTATAAAAGTTTAAATCAGAGGAGCGCCTGGGTGGCTCAGTCTGTTAAGCATCGGACTCTTGGTTTCCGCTCAGGTCGTGATCTCAGGGTTATGGGATCAAGTCGCAAGTCCAGCTCCCTGCTCAGCGAGGAGTCTGCTTGAGATTCTCTTCCTCTTCCTCTCCCTCTGCCCTTCCCCTACCCATGCACGCAGGCCTGTGCTTGCTCTCTCTCTCTGTCTCTCTCAAATAAATAAACCTTTAAAAAAAAAAAAGTTTAAATCAGAGTTAAAATTAGTTCTCAGTGTTTCTGGAGACATAAAGCAGATACTTAAGTCCTACCCAGACTTGCTATATAGGAATTTCCAAGGAAGAGACCTAGTCATCTGGGCCTTTTATAAGCATCCCAGGTTATTCCTGTCATTAGAGAAGATGGAACGGTGGTTTTTAAAACTTTGAATTAAGGTTAGAGAAAACTCAGCTATGTGTGCCTCTGGTTCTGAGCCTTTTTAAATCACCTTTCTGATTCTTCTGTAATAATTATTTACTTCAATTTTGTTTTCTTTTTGGGCTGTCTGTATTTTCCTAAGAAATCATCATCAGATCTGATACCATAGATATGACTGATGCTTTTTTCTTATGCTTTTAATTTATTCTGGTTGTGTTTCCTTTCACATTACTTTCTTTTATCTCTAATTGGGCTTACAAGCGTTTTTCAATCTTAAAAACAAAAACAGAACAGCAGCTATTGTATATGTTCACCCATCCTATAATTTTTTCACTGTCTATATTACTGATTTTAATTTTATTTTTATATTTTTATTAATTTAGTCACTTGGTTTCTTTTGTTGGTCTTTTTCCTAAGGAGAATACTTGGTTCTTCATACTTATTTAATAACGCAAGCATCTAGGGCTTGAGTCATAAAGATTTCTTTCATGCCATGGGTTTATTGTTTTTAATTTTTGTAACAAAGTATCTTGTTTAATAGGAACTCCTAAAGGCTTTTAAAGAAGCTTTCAGTCTCTGCTCTTAACAGTTTACTATTTGTTGATTCGATACTGTGATAAAAGATACCACTTCACCCTGAATGTGCGTCAGGGTTTTAGATGAACTCTTTCAGGAAGGTAATGTGTAATTTGTTGAGTTTTAGTTTCATTTTTATAAATGACACTCCTGTAGCTTTAAACAGTTAATGTGTCTGCTTAAGAAGTTTATTGATACTCCTTGGGTTACAGATCCCTACTAAGAGCTTGAGCTAAAAATGTTGCCTAGAAATTTGGAAAATAATCTCCAGAAATTTGGAAAATTTTATCAGCAGGATATAAAATGTAAAGATGCTGATAGAAGTGAGACTACAAAAGTCATTCAAACTATGTGCAGTGAAGTTATTGAACTAATCATTTTTTAAGACAGAGCTGTCCCCTTCTAAACGGACGGCTGTCAACAATAACCTTTAGTGCATTGGTCCATTTGTTTGCCAGAAAATAGTATTTCTAAAGATGTACATGTTCTTGACATAAAGTTTGCTGACAAGTGCATTTTCTCCAAATGTGGAACTACGAGACTTAGCACTAAGTAATATAGTCTTGCCTTCTCTTTGAAAGCTTTTGGCTTCATCTTAGGTATCTTGCTTCAGGCCAGTGGGGAGGATATTCTCAACACCTTGATGCTAGGGAACAAAGTGGGATCTCTGCCAATCGAGTGAGGTTGGAAAAGAAGGACAGATAAATAGCTTTTCTTTTGACTTGAAATTAGGGCCCTGCCTTCAGGCCTTCAGGGGAGGTCTAGATAAAACCAGAATAATCTTTGCCCATCGGGAAGCACTTAAACTTGTAGAGTCAATTTTTTCTAATGTGGCTTTTATTCATAGCCAAGAGGAATTCAGATGTGATGGGGGGGACTCCCTACCTGGCTGCTTTTACAGCCCCAGAATTTAGAGTTCCTCCTTGAATTCTGCATAAACATTGCTACCCTGTTTCTAGATAAATTAATTGGTTGTGGGGAGAGGTGGGTAAGAGGTTGAGCGTTCATAGGGAAACTGGCAGGCTGTTTCCAGGACCAACCAAGGAGAAATAACTCCTTCTGGACCAGAGAGAAATTATTACCATGACTCTCCCCAAAGACTTCTCAGTTTTTGCCAGACAACTGTGAATTACCTGGACAAGAAGAAAACAATACCATAGACTCAATGGCAAGCCAAGATGGAATCCATCCCCCTTCGGCAAATACTTTAATCACAAGAGGTCTTGAGCTGAAGTTGAGTAATTTTTTGGTTTAGAAGTAGAGACTTCAACTTGACCATCTTCATTTCTGAATGATGCATTTTTTTCTGTAGATTCATGGATCCTGCCTGGAACTATGGGCTTACAACTCAGGCTGTCAAGTTCATAACCAGTAAACTGTAGTTCAGATAGGGAAACTCGGTGGCTCTGAGGTACCTGGGCAAAAGGAGATGACTGGGGACCTTCTTTCTGTTGATGCAGTAGACAGCTTTTAGGCTGTAAAATGGAACAAAGAATCAGTTGTTTGATAAGATTTCTGAAGGTTTTGGAGAAAGCTCGTACTCCGCTCTTAGCTATAATGTTACTGTGAAGAACGTTCTCCTGCGAGACCTTTAGTGCATTGGTCCATTTGTTTGCCAGAAAAGAGTATTTCTAAAGATGTACATGTTCTTGACATGGCCTGGTTCTTACAGTGGCCCATGTGTGTGTCTCATTCCCCTGCTCCACCCTCACAAAAGAGAAGACAACAGTGACAACAAAGGTTGGCAGGGTGACTGGATGGATGTATGAGGATGGGAGAATTGACTTGACCAATAGCAGCCTTTGTTGGAGAGCCAGGAGAGAAACAATGAGGATGGTATGGATGTTGACAATGGAGAGGTTCTTAGCATATAGAATTTCCTGTGGCTGTCTCACCTAAGTAGAGTGGTGTCCACCCGCTGTGTACTCTGAGGTCTGGTTGTGGCATCGTGTCAACCTGACTACCTTTTGGAAACAACCTCTGAACTGTCATATCCAGAGTCACAGATAACCCTAATGCATTGCCTAATAAAACTGTTATTTTTATTGTTATAGGTAAAATAAATGTGTCTGTCTTTGGTTCAGCTCTGGCTGAGGAAGTCCCTGACTTGGGAGGCATGAGTTTCAGCCATATTCCACCTCCCCTTCTTATGCTCCCCTTCTGATGTCCTGAGCATCACAGGTGATCACTGGGGTCTTTTGCTCTCAGCTCACAGGACCAAGATCTTGTTCTCCTCTGAGTGTGTCAGCACTGTATAATCCTAGATTGGCTGCATCATGAGTAAAAATAGGATGTTTGCTGCTCTGCTGGCTGACATGGTAGGAATTAGTTTAACCCTAACCCTACCCCAACCCCAGTCCCTCCCTGGGTAAAGATGCTGCCCAGATCACCTTCCTCATTCTTCCTGGCAAAATTCACATTCAAATGGGGCTCCTCCCCTTCTGCTCTTTATTTCCCCAACCTAACACTGCCCCCCTGCCCTCACCCACAGCTCTTACCTTTGGAGACAAGTTGATTTAAGCACTGGGGGGTGGTATCCTGGCTCTTAAAGCAGAAGCCTATGTATTGGGTGCAGTGACTAAAGAAAAAAGCGGCCATCTACCCTTTTCTCCAGTCCTTGGTCATAAGAAGAATGTTGCTAGTGATAGATGCTCCTTTGGACTGTGGTCCAGCCCCATTCCTGACCAGTTAGGGGACACATCGGAGGTTAACTGCATCTCAGGGCATTCTCCAAACTAGAAGCATGTCGTACACCAGGCAGGCAGCTTCTGCTTCTGACCAGGGCTGGATCCCTTCGTAGTTCTTTTCCCTGCTTTTTGTCATCAGAAGAGCTGATCTTCTTAGCAATTCCCTCCCCCAGAGGTTGCTATCTTAGCAGCAGAGAATCATTTTTAATTGGTTTGTTTACTTCTAAGTCCCCCTCATTAGAGGCAGGGTTTTACTTATATTTGGCTCATCTCCTTTCTCTTGCTTGGTAGAACGATGTTTAGTAACATTAAAATGAAACCAGCCTTGCGGTTAACATCTACTGACAAATCTAATTCGTTTCTTTAAAATGTAATATTCCAAACTTAAACATGCTCAGTGTTCATTAGACATGCAAACATCTAAACACACAGCTTAGAATAAAGGAAAATATAAAATCTCTTTCTGGAGTGAAACACAATCCCTGCTAAATATCTTGTGAAGACTTGAGTCCAAGGTGACTCTCCTAAAATGTGGTGTCTCCCATCTAAAAGCAAAGACTCCCGAGAGTTAACGGGGCAGACCGTCCAGGTTTGGAGACAGTGGACTTAAACTGAGTAGATGTTTACTTCCTTTTTATCCAAGTCCTGTTTTTTTTTTTTTTTTTTTTAAATCTCACTAGCTTTCTTGGTATGTCCTGTGTCAGTGGCTGCTTCAGTTCCATTTTGGAATTAGGCAGCTTTCAATATCAAGTTAAGTAGTATGATTCTCACCTCCCCCAAGCAGAGCTTGCTGCCTTCACACTTCACTGCAGCAAAGTTACGGTGATTCTCTAAGATGAGTATCTTTCTCTCCCCCCACCCCTCTCTCCTCCCCTTACCGTTCTCTCATGGGTGTTCATAGCACCAGGGTGTCTGTGTCCCTTTAAAGATCCCTAGGGGCTGCAATTCACTTGTGACTGGTGAGTCAGCATAATCCAAAGGAATGACAGGCAAAGCAAAATCAGATATTCTCTAAAAATCACACAAATTGGAAAACTCTAAAACTTTTTAAAACATATGATTTTCTCAGCCATTTTCCTGCCACAGTTTTAAAATAAATGATTACTAGTTTTGTGATTCAACTCATTTTAGAGATAATATTTATGATGTCATGACAGGAAGTTTTATCTGTTTTTCTTTACAGAGTCATAGGTCTTAAGTCTAAGATGAGAATGACTTTTTCTGCTTTAATTTTGCTTACATTTCTTACGATCATCTAAAATAACAATCTAATACATTTTCTTTGGACTATGAGTTATCACTTTTGTTATGATAAAATAATACATGTGAAAGAAACTTTTTTAGTATTTTAAGTGAATTTCTGTGAAATGCTTTTTAAAAATTGATTTTGGCTGGGGTGAGAAAGACATATCACTCTTTTTAGTTAGTCATTTGATAAGGATTTAAAAATAATAAGTTGATACCTACTTGTCTTTATTCAAAATGCATAAAATAAGTTGGAATTCTAGAATGTCATAACTTAGCCAACATTGATGACCTGAATGAAATGAATGACAGGACCCAGGAAGACTGTAGATTAAAATAACACTCATTCTGGACTAGGGAGTCAGGACCTGTGGGTGAAAGTCCTTGGCATGGCTTGTCTCTAGCTCTGCATCCTTAGACCAATAACTAAACCTCTCTGATATAAGTTTCATTATCAGTAGAATAAGTGTCATTATCTATGATTCGATAACTAAAATTGAAGGCTGTTTAATTTTATCCTAATCTTTGCGGATTGGTCATGTCATTTTATGGCTTTAAGTATGTGCAAAATTCAACCTACGCACAGAAAGCATATGAATATCCCTTACACACAAACAACAGCAAATGCTCATGGCAGGCTTCTCCTTCCCTCCCCTCCGTTCTGATCTGGCTGGTAATGTGGGCTCCGACAGTGTCCCGGCCTGTGGGTCCCTGCCCCCGCCTGCTCCTCCCATCCTGCCTTCTCTGTCCTTGCTCAATGGCTGCAACAGCATTCTGGTTCTCCCAGAACCAGACTGGGTAGTGCCACACCCCTCAGCCTGGGCTCCTGTCACTTTGTCACAGTCCACGGTGATCCCCACCTACTTAGAGGTCCAGGGATTGTCCTTTTTCTCACCACTCTCTTGAATGGGGTGAAGAAAAGTTTACTGTCACTTAATCAATGCAAAAGAAAACAGCTTGACAAGCATTAATTGAGTGCCGTGAGTGAAGCACAGTCACTGTCCTCAGTTATTATCTGATAAAGACACACACACAAAGCATAATTTCAGTAAGATATAATCAATGCCATGATAACAAACAGAGAATGTTACAGAAACACGAAGTCTAGTGGTTGGTCTCTGAAAGGTTCTAAGAGATTATGTATAAGAGGGAGGAAAAGAGCAGCATGAACTGGAACTAAGGTGTGAAAATCATGTGGAATTCTTAGGAACCTACACAGAAACAGACAAACCTATACCAACATGTCATTATGAATCAAAGTCCATAGTGAACATTAGGATTCACTCTTGCTGAAAACATAAGTCTTCAATTCCTTTGGGTAAACACCATGGGTCTCAGTTGCTCAATTATATGGTAAGGGTATGTTTAGTTTCTTAGGAAACCATCCCACGGTCTACCAAGGTGGCTGTACCCGTTTGCATTCCCACCAGCGGTGAATGAGAGTTCCTGTGGCTCTGCACCGTGGTCAGCATTTGGTGGTGTCAGTGTTTTGGATTTTGGCCAATCTGAGAGGTACGCTGTGGTATCCCCTTGTAGTTTTAATTTGCATTTCCCTGATGACACATGCATTTCCCTGCATTTCATATGCTTGTTTGCCATCTGTAAATCTTCTTTGGTGAGGTGTCTGTTAAGGTCTTTAACTCATTTTTTTAAATTGGGTTGTTTTTTACTGTTGAGTTTTAAAAAATCTCTGTATGTTTTGGATAACAGTCCTTTCTCAGATGTGCCTTTTGCTAGTATTTTCTTCCAATCTGTGGCTTGTCTTCTTCTTCTCTTGACACATCTTTTATTTCAATTTTATTTCAATTTTAACAATCTTTGTATAAGAATAGAAACAACTTTCAGTCACCTTTGTTCACTTAACTAATAAATATAATTTTAAGTTGTCCTAAACAGACATAATTAATTAAGTTCTTTAAATGCCTGAAACTATGTAAAAATTTAGTACATCTCAGTCTTTCATATATTCCAAATGACTGACAAAGCAGTCTTACAAGGACTGATAAGGACTTTCTAAACTTCCTGATCATTTAAATCTTCTTAAGCACTTAAACTTATTAGCCCTGAAAATGTAATAATTCAAAATTATTATGTAGCTCAAACTATCTTATATATTTGAATACAATTTGCAATCAAATTAAGTTACGCTTTTCGAACTAAAATTATAAGAGTACTATCAAATAAGTGTTTAAATTCAAGTCACAAAAGCAGTTGTCAGATTGTCTTACTATGTCTCTATACATAGTAGAGACTTAGGGTTTTAAGCAGTTAAAGAATAAACACGTTGATTATCCCAAGGTTATACATCTTATCCATAAATTTAGCAAAAAAGCATTGATACTGTATTTCTTTGCTGGGGCTTCCATAACAACGTACCACAGACTGAGTGACTTAAACAACAGAACTATATTTCCTCACAGTTCTAGAGATCAGAAGTCTGACACAAGGTTAGGTTTTTTCTGAGGGCTGTGAGAGAAAATCCATGCCTCTTCCCTACTTCTTGGTGATTCCCTGGCAATCCTTAGGGATCCTTGGATTGCAGATGCCTCACTTTGATTTCTGTCTTCTTCTTCACATGGCAGGCGGCTCCCAGGTGGCTCAATCGGTAGAGCATATGATTCTTGATCTCAAGGTTATGAGGGTTATGAGTTTGAGCCCCTCATTGGGTGTAGAGATGACTCAAAAATAAAGATCTTAAAAAAAAAGTTCTTCTTCACATGGCATTCTCCATGGGAAGAGTTCTCATACTCTTACCATGTGATCCAGCAATCAAAGTCCTTGGTATTTACCCAAAGGAATTGAAAATGTATGTCCACACAAAAACCTGTGCACTAATGTTTACAGAAGCTTTATTCATAATTGCCAAAACTTGAAGTAACTGAGATGTCCAGTTCAGTGGGTGAGTGGATAAATAAATTATGGCACATCCCAACAATGGGATATTACTCAGCACTAAAAAGAAATGAGTTATCAAGCCATGAAGACATGGAGGAACTTTAAATGCACATTACTGAATGAGCGCCAATCTGAAAGGGTCACATACTGTAGGATTCCAACTATATGACATTCTGGAAAAGGCAAAACTATGGAGACATGTCATAAAAGACCAGTGGTGGTTAGAGATTGTGAGAGAGATGAATAGTCAGCACAGAGGACCTGTCAGCAATGGAAATCCTGTGTATGATGCTATAATGGTAGAAATGTGCCATTATACCTTTGTAAAAATCCATAGAATGTACAACACCAAGAGTGAACTCTAAACTGTGGACTTTGGGTGATAATGATGTGTCAGTGTAGGTTCATTGATTATGATATATGTATCACTCTAATGCAGGATATTGATAGTGGGGGAAGCTGTGTGTGTGGAGGGGGGAGGACAGGGGCTAAATAGAAACTCTGCACTTTCCACTCAGTTTTGTTGTGAACCTAAAACTACTCTAAAATAAAGTTTATTAATTAAAAAAAAAACTATACTAAAATACATAAAGTAGAAATGATCCATATAGAAATTCAGTATAGGAAATGATCCATGCCCTTTGGTTCTAGGAGCGTGTAAAGTGCTTGAGAGCAGAAATTATTCTTATTTATTGATATATATCCAGTATCTCACATTGTGCTTAATAAATAGTCAATAGATGACGGTTGAATGAACGAATGGATGGGTGGATGACTGAATAAGAGGTATAGTACAATAAACTTCTGGAAGAGGAAGAGTCCTTCTAACAGAATTCTTTTGCTTGGGCAGATTAACTCAGTGTAGAGAGGAAAGTGACCTTGCCCACACACGTAGTTTTGGGTTGCTGTCTGCATGGCAGATCAGCCTAGTGTATAAGCACAGAGAAGAGCAGAAATGTCCAGAGCAGCAGTGGAATAGATTGGAGCTGATACATCAGAACAGTGAAGGTCTGGGAGTCAGGCTTCAAATCTCAGTTCATTCAAAGTCCATAGAAAGTTGTTAGGTTGCCTTGGTAGTTTTATTTGGAAAAATGTTCTTTTGCTTATTATTGTTAACCAGCAAATAAAAATTGTTTTGGATTCCTTGGGATGACCAGCATCAGAGATAATTGGTGTTTGTACCATGAATAACCCAAGTGCTTGGTCAAGGTCATACCTATACCTGAGGTCAGGCCCCTTTGAGCCCCGTCAATCTAGCTGCCAAGCCAAACTGGGCCAGGGCCCTGATTTGCTCTCTTCTGAGGCTCCAACTTTAATCCAAATGAATATTGTAATTATAGGATATCAAAGAGAGCCCCAGTCTAGAAGGATTACATAGTCCTTCTCATAAACAGTTGAATAAGAATTAGAAGTCGATTGAATCAGCATGTGATTCTCTATAATGAATCTCTAAAAACTGTTAAAATATGACTTTGGAACTTACATATCTGAACTTTCCAGTCCATAATTGACAAACACACAAAGTGTTGAAGGAACATAGTTCTCAACAATCTACTTATGGAGTATTCCTGGTGTAGATTATCCATAAGGTCTATAGTTTTCTCAAGAAAAATAGAGCAGGATGTCAGATGCTGTATTTATTTGTCCATCTGCTATTGAAGCCCACACTGGTTGCTTCTTTACAAGTTATGCATATTACAAATGGGAATTCCTTACCAGGAGAATTTTCATAGAAAAGGGATTCACATCCAGCCTATCAGCATATTTATTGTTCTACTTCCAAAATATGCCCCAGTCCATCTACTGCTTTCTTTCTCCACCGCTTACTGTTCTAGTCCAAGCCACCACCTCTCACTAGCCTCCTGCCCATTCTACTCTTCCGTCTGCCCCCAATCCATTCATTTCCACATCCTGGCAAGTCATGTTTAAAATATCAAAACTGCCTGCTTTGAAATCTCTAGTGGCTTTCCATGGCCATCCAAAGGAAACCCAAACTCTCTCTGGTGGCTGGTCTTGCCCAAACTCACCTCCCTGGCTCCTATCACACCCACATCCCTGCCCCTTACTCGCTGTCCTCCAGCCCCACTCTGACTTTCTTTCTGCAAGCCAGGCCCTTGCCCTTGCTGGCCCCTCTGCCTGGAACAGTCTGATTCCAGTTCTTTTCCTGGCTGACTCCCTTGTCATCCAGGCCTCTGCTTCCCAAAGGATGGCCTTCCCTAAACTCCCCGACTCAAAAGGCCCTCCCTGCCCTTCCCAGTCACTCTCCCTCCTCTCCATTTTATTTCCTTCCCAGCCCATTTTGTTACTGAAAATGTCATGTTTGTCTCTTTGTTTCTTTTCTTAATGTCTGCCTTCTCACTGCCTGAACACCCCAAGGAAACATATATCTTCGTCCTGCCTCTGCTAAATCCCCTGTGCCTAGAGCAGTGCCTGGCATAAAATACATGTGCATTTGGATAAGTGAATACGTAGATAGACACAGATATGTCTATATATTCGTTCAATAAATATATTTATTTTAATGTTTATATATTCATTTAATCTATATTCATATATGTTGTAGATGAATGAATAAATATCCCTGGAGATTTTTTCCATATCCAGTTTTTATCATGACTTGGAATGTTGGAGCAGATGGAATAATCATTTCTAAGTGTAGGAGCTGGGTTAGAATCAAGGCAGCAACATAAGAAAACAATAAAGGATTTTGTCTCTTTCCTATAACTTACTGCACTTTGAACATAGTTGGAATGACACCTACAATTACCATCGACTCCTTGGCAAAATGCCTCCAGTACCCCCAAGACGAGTTGTGGGTATGGGTGTGTGTTTCCGAATGTATTTTTGATGTACCTTATTTAAAAGGGTTTTACTGCTATAAACTCCAAGCTGTAGTCCAAAGTTCTCATGCCTATACTTAAATCGCACATATCCTTTGATTTTGGTGCTGGGATCTTTGGATTTCTCTTTCTTAACTCTCGTTTATCCACACATATAATGTCACTTTTAAGATGGCTTCAAGGGGAACGAACATCTGGAAATGACCACATTAAGTTCTGAAGTTAAGTTTCCCATAGATAGATTTATCTGTGGTCTCAGGAATTCAATCGTTGCTACTTCCTCCTTGCGGAGCTCCTCATTTCTATTTTTTATTCATATTTGCAATCGCAAAATATTTCTTTCAGCACTCACTGGGTAACAGGCACCATGCTCACCTCTCATATTAAAATAGCTAAGGAGACGGAGCCTACTTGGGTCTCATTGTCTGACATCATCATCTGCGGGATGGCCTTCTTATGCCGGAGCCTTAGCATTCTTCCCCACTCTGTCCCCAGCCATCGCCACTGCCGTGCTATACTCTCCAGGGGAGGGTGATGCTTACATTTTTATGGTGTGTTTCAGCAACTTGGAAGTATATACAGTATACTGGCTGCAATCTTGAATGTTGGCAACATTGAGTTTTCTTCTGTGGCAACTGAACACCAGATTGACAAGAGCCGCATTTCCAATCATGCAGCTCTGGAGAACTGTGAGTGTTATTATCTTCTGTTCAAAACTGCACTCGTGAAAAATGTCTAATGAAATACTGTAAGTGTCTCATAAAGATCATCTCAAGCAATTGTGCTTATCTGGAATCCTAAAGAAGAATACTCTGACTCAGTTTGCGTAAAATGAAGTTTTTAAAAGCCAATATTTAAAACAGAGCTTCATGCCTACAAATTAACTGTAGAGAACCTTTCTAAAGACTAGGCTTTCATGACTATTTTAGGAGCTATTTACATTTCAATGTAAAAACACAGAAAATATCACTAAAATTTAGTAAACTGATCTGAAAAGAGTTAAAGTTATTATTTTATAGATTCAGCATCTGTATCATTTTATAAGCAATAAAGACTTGTATATTTATTTTCATACTGGGTGGCTTTTATACTCACTCATCCTGGGTTGACTGATTTTGCGATCATTTTCTATGTAAAAAAAGTGCATCATGGTATTTGCTTCAAATCAACTTTTCTGTCTAACTAGTAAAACTCAATGAATTATTCCAATAACTTAAGGTTTCCCACTGATCTTGTGGTGGCATAGCTTTTTTATTTAGAATATACACTTTTTTAAATTTTTAATATGGTCATATGCCCCCATAATTGCAGGTTTGTTATAAGTTTCATTCATAACTTAGGGAATCATGATATAAATTTTTATTTATACATATTTTTTCTGATTTATACTTAATGAGGAACAGAATGAGATGTTTTAGGGTAATTTCAGGGAACCAGATGCCAACCATCCTGGTCTGGACCTGTCCCTAGATCCCTATCATCTCCATCCCACTGTGTCTCTGGGACCAGCTTGGTAATACAGCAGGACTGAGATTGGCATGTAATGATTGGCATGGACCTGGGAACCTGTTCTGATTTTTCATATATAAATAAAGTTAATTGGCACAGGAAGCATTAGACTGATATTATTTATTTACTTATTTTCTGAGCCATGGAGCTCCCTCCAGCCCATGGTGAGCTGGGCCTTCTTTTAGCCAATATGCTGCAGGCTGCATAGATTCCAGGCTGACCCTTCGTTCAGCAAACCTAGTATTTTTTGGAGCCCATGGGCCAGTAGCTCCGAGCTGATCTGTAGCTCCCAGAAGTCCTCAGTTATCAGAAGTGGCAGGAAAAAACAGAAAACTCCAATGATGGATTCAAATCTCACCATTGATCATAATTAGAAGAGTTATCAGCCATGAATGGAATGATTTACAACAGAGATATGTTGTAGGTATGAGTATACCTAGAAACTACCAAACTAAGAAATGACTTTGGTAATTGAGAAGCTTTTTCTGTATAGGAGACAGTCATATGGGTCATAGAAGGTTAATTTTAATATGAATATAGTTAAAATTAATTGAAGCACTTTCTGGAATAGCCATTCATGGAAAATAGAAATTTTGCTGACTTACTTAAAATGGTTTATAACTAAAGTTGCAAGGAATTATCTCGAAACCAAGGCTATGTTTCCTGATGGTTTTACAGGTGCATCGTTTCGATCAGGCACCAGTTCTAGTCTATTCTATCCCATAAATATCTCTCAAATCTAACTACTTCTCTTTATCTCCATTATCATCATTCTCACTAAAGACACCATCACCTCTCACCTGAGCTAAGTGACCTCCCACTTGTTCCTTCTACATCAATTCTTGAACTTTTCCAGGCCATTCTCCACAGTTCATTCAGAAACCACTAAAGGCATGTATCAGTGGGTTCTCTCAATCTCCCTCTCCCTCTCCTTGTACCTCTGTCCCTCCCTCTCCCTCTCCTCCTTCTATTTTCCCACTTAAATTTCTTGATTAGTTTCCCATTCCTTCTGGATAAAGTTGATCAAAACTAGAAGTTTTTCTCACAAGGTATTATACTTAGCAGTATATTCCCAGGTAAAATGCTTGGCATATAGTAGACACTTAATAAATATATGTCAAATGAATGAACAATGTAGGAATAGAAATAGACATATTAATCAATGGGAGACACTCTTCAGAAACAGATCCAGGTAGAATTGCCGGAAATGGCATTACAAATCACTAGGGAATCTGTGCTGTAGTGACCGTGAACTGGCTAGCCGTTTGGGGGAGGAGGGTTCGAATTTTTGTCATATACCATATACCAAAATGAATTCCAAACCTATATCAATTTAAATGCAAAAAAGTGATAAAAGTACAAGACAAAGTGCATTTATATAATTCTGAGATGAGAAAAGACTTGAAGGATTTTATGTGCAGAAAAGCAAAAGCAGAAAGGATTTTTTTAATGGATATTTGACTACATAAATATTAAAGACTTTTTCATACTGCCAAAAGAAAAATAAATGAAATTGCAATACAAGTAGAAAAATGAGAGAAAATATTTGCAGCGTATATATAAGCAACGTGTATGAGCTATAAAGAGCTCTTCTAAGCTGATTAGGAAAAGATAAATATATCAATGACAAAAGGCAGTTTATAAAATAAAAAACCACAAATTACTAATAAAAATATGAAAAGAAGAAAGTATTTAGCTTCACTAGGAGTCAGTTAAAAACAAATTGAAAAACAAAGGCATTTTTTCCTATCAAATTGGTCATTTTCAAAAATCATAACCTGTGGTGTCCATGAAATTGCATTGAAATGACTGGTTTTTTACTTGGCTGATAATAATGTAATTGGTTCAGAGTCTTTGAAGAGCAGCTAGATAGTATGTATCAAAATGCTTAAATATGTTTATATGCTCTGAACCAGTTGCTGAACTTAGGCAATTTATGCTAAGACAATGATACAAAACAGGAACACAGTTTCATACCCCAAATATTTATCCCGGCATTCTTTACAATTGTGAACATATGGAAATGACCTAAACATCCAACAGTTTAAAAATTATTGATATCATATGATATAGAGCAGAATATCATACAGCAAATTAAAATCATTTACAAGCAATATTTAACAAAATGAGAAATGCTTAAGGTATTTTATTAAGATGAAATGTATGTACAGACTAGCAGCTGTAAACATGCCTAAAAGGAAAGAAATGCAGAATGTTAACTTCAAAGGTAAGATTTCTGCAGTCAGCCTGTGTTACATCCACAGCCTGAAAAAAATTATTTTATTTAAGTAAGGTTCAATGATCTTAGCCACATAGCCAAGAAATAGCTTGTCCCAAATGCTAAAAGCAAATTCAAAATGTTGAAAATAATTTGAAAGGAGAACAACTGGTTTTAAAAAATAGTCTGTCATGTAATAGTTTGGGTTAAAGATGTTTATTATATTCAAAAATGAGTTTTCTTCACTGAATTTAAATATTTATTTAAAATTCCCTGTGATATTTGTCATTAAATATAAATAAATGTTCCAGGCATCACATTTTAACAAACTTTAGTCATTGAAATGTATAACTGAGAAGTAGTATGATAAAAAAATATATACTGGGGCGCCTGGGTGGCTCAGTTGTTAAGCGTCTGCTTTTCGCTCAGGTCATGATCCCAGGGTCCTGGGATCGAGTCCCACATCGGGCTCCCTGCTCCGCGGGAAGCCTGCTTCTCCCTCTCCCACTCCTCCTGCTTGTGTTCCTGCTCTTGCTATCTCTCTGTGTGTCAAGTAGATAAATAAAATCTTTAAAAAAATAAAAAATAAATATATATATATACTAATGTCAAGATACGGTTTATGCTTTTTTGGTTGAATATTGCAGAAGTTACATAAAATACATTTGTTTGGGTGTATCCCTGAAGTCTAAGTAATCTTCCAATTAATCTCTACATTTTGAAAATGTGTATATAATAATGGTATTGAAATTATCCTAAACCTATTCATTATGCTTTTAAATTATTTAACATAATTCAGTGAAATTATGTTTGGCATTACATAAACAACCACTGGCTTGTGGAAATGTTTTTCCCTCTGTCAGCCAGTTCGGTTCGGGTTGTGCTGTATTATATGGCAGCCTACATTTGACCAGTCAAGTGGAGAAAAATGATCAAGAAGAACCAGGAGTACTACTGAATAGGAAATTATTTTTACATTATGAAGTCTTCCCATATTTATTTCATGTCATTTGAAGAAGGTAAACCGAGACATTTTCATTCTATGGTAAGTTACTCCGTTGCCATGACTTTTTCTAACAATACCTCTGTTTACTTCTTTTAGCCGCTTCTCTGCTTTGCATTCAGGCAGATGAGCTACAAGAAGCTCTCACCTCCCACTGTGTGGTCACTAGAGGAGAAACCATCATACGACCCAATACTGTAGAAAAAGCCACTGATGTCCGAGATGCTATGGCGAAAACTTTATATGGGCGTCTCTTTAGTTGGATAGTCAATCGTATTAACAGCTTATTGAAGCATGGCACATCACTAAGGTAAAAATTCTTATGGAAACATTTTTTTCCCCAAATGTCAGGTGATGCAAATCTATTTTCTAATTTACTGATTTGTATATGAGTGCCTCTGAAGATGTTCCTAATTGTTATCATGTAATTATTAAAGTTCTCTTTCAGTAGATCTGCTTTAGTTCCTAGTAGCACTTTATTGGGCCAGATAGCTATAAAATTTTTAAAGTGCTGGGACATAAAAACTGTAGCAACATGAATGAACATAATAGAAAGTGAATTTTTAATGTGACATTTTATCCATGTATATGTTCTTTTAATAAGAGGGTGTATTATGAAGTATATACCACTTGATACTTGCATAAAATGTCATTTTAGCAGGGTTTTGGGTTTTGTTTTGTTTTTTTTTTTGTATGTTTGCTTTGTTCTAAGGGATCAAATTAAATCTTGAAGGCAAAGGAAAACTTTCTCTTATATTTTAACTCTCACTATAACCCTGTAAGGGTAGGTCTTCTGACCTGAAATGAAATTTGGTTCAGAAATGCTCTAAATAAATAGTAAATGATAGAGCCCATATATGAGCAATAATGTTATCTGACCATAAGTCTATGCCCTCATCTTAGAAATAAGAATCACAGCCACCATTAACTGAGTGCTCTCTATGTGCCAGGCATTGTGCATAGATAAAGGTCCCTACATTTACACCTAAAGCTTTGTTCTGCCACAAATTATACAATCTGTAGAAATTTGTATACAAAAAAATAAGATAGTTGCCAACTTTAAGTCACCTCACTCACCTTTACTTACTAAGCATAATAGACCATTTTATACATATTTTGGGTGAGTAATTCACTGTCATTTTTCCACTAAAATACATACCACACCGTAGTATTATCCAAAATGCCTAAGAGATTGTCCATTATTCCTCCATGTTCTTAACTCTCTATCCCTCAAAATTGCTTCTTGCCTCCCTGCTAAATTGTAGCCTATCTGACTGGGTCAGCAAATCAAAATCCAATTTGCCCTTTAGGATTTAACAGTCAAAATAGTTTGTATGTTCATTGGTAGCCATCTGTGGGATGCCAAACTTTCAGATGAAAATGGAAACATTCAAGAATTTTCAATATCTGTATATTCCACAAACAACCTCATTTTGTTAGTTATCATCTGCATGTCTGGCCCCTAAGTGGTACCTGGAAGGGTCTGACTTCCAAACAGGCGATCTGCTGAAAATTCCACTATAGCCTATTCACTACTTAGTAACTTTCTTTTCCATACAATAAAGGAAGCTATCCAAATCGTAGATTGTTAAATTTTTTACAGAATGTTTAAGAAACGAAAATAATGTCATTCAAATAGTTTAGTTCAATCTGGAAAGATTTACATTAAGATTTTGAAGAGCTGGCATTCTGCGCCAGGAATGCCAGGCTTTGCCGCTAATTTGTTGCACAACCCTGGGCAAGTCACTGCCTTTCTCTGCATCTTGTCTTCTTCAGCCTGTTCAATAAAGGTGTGGAATGACAAGTCAGTGGTCTTAATTGTTGGTCGGTATCTTGGAGCCTTTTAAGAATCTCTTGAAAACTGCGTTCTTCACTCCAAAATAAAAAATGGACGTATTTCTACATACCCACCAAAATATGGCACATGATTGTGATTCCAGACCCTTGAAGGCCATTAGCCAATCCCAGTTTAAGAATCCCTGAACGAGGGCGCCTGGGTGGCTCAGTTGGTTAAGCGACTGCCTTCGGCTCAGGTCATGATCCTGGAGTCCCGGGATCGAGTCCCGCATCGGGCTCCCTGCTCAGCGGGGGGTCTGCTTCTCCCTCTAACCCTCTTCCCTCTCGTGCTCTCTGTCTCTCATTCTCTCTCTCTCAAATAAATAAATAAAATCTTTAAAAAAAAAAAAAAAGAATCCCTGAACGAGGTCATCTCTAAGGTCCTCCTGGCTCTAACACATTTTTAGACAAGTTAAATATCTATCTCAGTGGGATCCTGTGGGACTACAGTTTTTTAAAAGAATAATAATTTTGACTAAACCAGTGTAAATTTATACTTACTCTGCGTAAATAGGAATTTTCAGAAGTACCTGGATAGCTTTCCGTTTGTCGATCCCATCACAGAGTGTTCTGTAACTTTGCATTCTAAGTTCAGTTAGTTCTTCCAAATAGAGAGAGCATCCTTCACTTCGCAGCATGCAGCTGACAACAGTCATTTCCAAATCACTTCCTCACACAGCACTAAGAGTTAACCTAGGTTACATAAATAGTGAGTACAGAGAGATGTTTGTACTCCCTTTTTTTTTTCAAGTAGGCTCCACACTGGGCTCGAACTCATGACCCTGAGATCAAGACCCGAGCTGAAACCAAGAGTCGAACGCTCAACCAACTGAGCCCCCCAGGTGCCCCTGTTCTCTCCTTTTTAAATTCACATGAAAAAAACTTTGCAATGCTATTTCTTGGGGGAGGGGCAAACTTTTGACCCAGTATCTAACTTTTAATGAACAAAGAGGTAACCATTATGGAGGAACAGGAAAAACATGCATTTGGAATATTTAACTATAAAATAGTTATTTAGGGCCCCTAGGTGGCTCAGTCGGTTAAGCGTCTGCCTTCAGCTCAAGTCACGATCCTGGAGTCTTGGGATCAAGCCCCATGTCGGGCTCCCCGCTCAGCAGGGAGTCTGCTTCTCCCTCTGCCTCTCTCCTGCTCATGTTCTCTCTCTTTCACTCTCTCTCTCTCTCAAATAAATAGATGAAATCTTTTTAAAAAATAATAAAAATAATAAAATAGTATTTAATTGCATTTTTAAATATTTGATTATAAAATAAATTCAAATATATTTATATCTTTCTCCAGGTTACCATTTATTCTATATTAAATAATTATGAATGAATAACTCAAAAATAAATAATGATTCTTTAAAAGAGGTAAAATATTTTTAGCAAGATATTTTAATTGTCCTAAAGTGAAAGGTTAAAGATACTCTTACACAGAATTTTTGCTTTTCTGGTATAGTTTTTATTGAACATATTTTTGCTGTGTTCTGAGTGCTGGCCAGGTTTCCCTATGATTCATGTCTTACTTAGGGCTATGATCTGGCACCCATGAACCTACAGGAGAAAGTATAGGGGCTGTTTCTGTAGTACAAGGAAAATCGTGTATCTTTTACATATTAAAATTAATGCTACCTACTTTATATTCTATGGAGAAATTTTTCACTCTCTGTCTTGGTAGTAGTTTCTTAGCTAAATCACAAAATTATCCTCTGAGATACCCTGCTTCACATTCCCTCTTAAGAAAGTAAGAACTCAAAATAATGCCTCTTTAATTTTCCAGTGGGAATGGTGATGAACTGAGCATTGGCATTCTGGATATATTTGGCTTTGAAAATTTCAAAAAAAATTCCTTTGAGCAGCTGTGCATTAACATTGCAAATGAGCAAATTCAGTATTATTTCAATCAACACGTGTTCACATGGGAACAGGTAAGTCAAGGTACTATAAAGATGCGTGCATATGTGTGTGTTATATGCAGAATTGTACTAATGAAGCAGGACTTCAGTCATAGTTTTCAAGCCTTAAACATATAGGCAAAGGAAGGATTTCCTTACTCCATGCCTGTAGTAAAAACAAAAACAAAACCAGAAAACAAGTATGAATTTAGTGTGTCTCAAAGTGTGATGCTGAATGCCCTCCATTGAAAATCAATGCACCCTTCTGCAAAACTTAGCAAGTCTGAGCCCGTGTAAACAAAGAAGTTTCCTTTGGAAATTTAAGGAAGCAGATGTGTCCAACTGTTTCTCTTTCTGTAGACTGCATAGCTGAAATTCTGTGTGAAATTTAAATATCCATCTAAAATGCATTGAACTTCAGAATTCCAGTAACTAGGCAACAGAACACAAGATAATGGGTTTGATGCAAATGCCAAACGGCAATTTTGTCAGGGTACAACGTGTAATTTATGATTCAGCTTCAAAAATCAGAGACTTACTTGAATTGCATTTGGCAAAGCTGTAGTATTAAAATTATTTAAACTATTTTATCAAGTCTAAAAGAAGCGGTCGTATTTTATATCATTTAGTATGTCATTGGTCTCCCCATAATAATAATATGAAATTGTTTTGTGCATACTGATTAGAACTGAAATTTTTATTTAAATTTGAGTTAAATTAGAGGTACATAAACCTCTTTTGATTCAAAATATTTAGGTTTATTGAGAATTTACTTTAAAATTGCATTGTGGAAACGCTAGTAGCAAAAGAAAACATTTAGATCTTGACATTTCTTGGGCCAAAAAAAAAGGGGGGGAACAAAAATGTAAGATTTTTATCTGTGTTTGCATAGCTCTCATCTACCCCAGGATCTGTTCCATCAAATATTCATTCCTTCTCTTCTTTCTCATTCTCTGTCTCTGGCTTTGTCTCTGTCTCTGTCTGTTTCTCTCTGCTTCTCTCTCTCCACTAGGGCCATCCCTCAGCCTAGATACATAATGAAATCTTTACAAAAAAAAAAAAAGAGCCCTTCTCCAACTTGCTTATCTCCATGGCCTCTGTCTTCTCTTCACAGCCAAACTTCTTGAAAGCATATTCGGTATTCATTGTGCTGGATTGATCTCTTCCCGATCTGCATACGCTGAGTCTGTAGCATCTTGTTCTGACTTCCCCCACCCTAATGGAATGGGCCTTTCCAATCTCATCAGTTATTATTAGTATCAGAAACATTTTAGTCTCTACATTATCAGCCTCTCTGTAATTTTCAACCCTGTTGGCAGATTCGTGTTTCTGGAAAACCCCTCCTTTGGCATCCCAAATACCATCTTTCTTTTACTCATCCTGTACCGTCCCATAGATCTGTAGTTCTCAATCCTGGCTGCATATTAGAATGACTTGGGTAATTTTCTTCTTCAGTGAGTGACATTTCTGTCCACCCACTTACTCAAGCCAAAAAATGTCATGTTGCATTTCATTTCTCATTACTGAAATCCAGAAAATTAGTGGGACTTGTTCATTTTCCTCCCTCCTCTATGCTCCAGTAAAAATATTTGGTTTATAATTTTGCCTTTCTCACGAGGCTGCAAACTCCTTGAGGTCCAGGATTATGTTTTAATTCATTTTGTATCTTTAGAGCCCTAACATATAGCAAGTGCTCAATAAATATTTATTAAATTAGTGTCATCTTGCTTTAATACCTCACAGTGTCCACAGAATCCATTCTAACCAGAGCCTGAAACAAGTAAATTTTGTCTGTTTGTTTGTTTGGACTTTTTGATAGGGATCTATTAGGATTACCTCCTTCATGGAACTGGGTGCATCTTCATATATCTCCTGTCTGATTAATTAACAGCTTGTGTTGGTAGATCTCTGTGATTCTTCTCTTTTGGGGGTTGAGGTTAGAACCTGGTTTTATTGGAACTAGCCTTTAAACCAATGTACATAATTTTCTTTTCTTTTTAAGATCTTATTTATTTATTTGACAGAAAGAGAGAGAGAGACAGCTAGAGAGGGAACACAAACAGGGGGAGTGGGAGAGGGAAAAGCAGGCCTCCCACCCAGCAGGGAGCCCGATGCGGTGCTCGATCCCAGGACCCTGGGATCATGACCTGAGCTGAAGGCAGATGCCTAACAACTGAGCCACCCAGGCGCCCCCATCATTTTCAATAATTATTTGCTTTTTACTTTTTATAGGATTTGTAGTTTACAGTGCACTTTGGTTGATAGTCTTGAATTTTATCCATGATCCTAATGCTCTTAATACTTTTTGCCTTTGGGCCTGCTACAAATGAAACTATTCTGGTAGGCTCTTTTAAATATCCTTGAGAGGCTTTCAAGACAAAACAACTCAAAATTGCCCCCAAGAAATTAAAATTTCAACTAGAATCCAGGATTATACAAAGCAGTTTGAGGAATTAAGGCCATTCACAATCCTTTCAAGCACCTTCCTAAGGTAACTACACAGAATCCCTGCTTCATAATCTTACAGGCCACGCATTGGCAGCTGAATGATCAGGTCAATGGTGTGTAATCCGCTGCATATGGGATTAGTCAGTGATTCTCTAGATTTTAACATGTGGGTGCACATGTTTGGTTTGGTTTGTTTTTCATTTTTTTTTTTCCCACTCTGTCACTTCTCTATGAATGTGAAAATTGTAACTGAGAAATGCTTACTATAGCTGTGTGTAGTAGCTATCACAGGTTGAGAATGCACTTATTCTGATTTCTATAAATGAGAAACAGCTATTAAGCCAAATCATTAATTAAAGTCATGGTCACACTTTCCTTAGTCAAATATAATCATAGGTTTGACCTGTGAGCTCCTTGATTTTATAATGCCGTTATTGCTTATCAGTAGGACATACTATTCTCAATTTCATGGATATTCAAATAATCTGGGCAATCTGAGCAAGACACAAGCCTTAGGCAACACCTTCACAGATGAAACAACTTCTGGTTCTATTTAAACCAACAAATATTATCTTTACAGACAGTCCTGCAACACTGGAACATAAAGAAAGGTTTGCTGAAAGGGTTTCCTTATTTAGCCCAAGTTCAACTGATATGTGATATACAGTGACACACTCCAGCAAAGTTGGTTATCAGGGTAATTTGAATATCACTTTCCCGTTACTTTCTTTTTGTTGTTGTTAAGGTTATCATTGAGAGAACCTAAGCCAAGTGTGCAGGGCTGGCTTTCTGCTATTTTTTTTTTTTTTTAAGTAGGCTCCATGCCCAGCATGGAGCCCAACAAAGGGCTTGAACTCACAACCCTGAGATCAATATCTGAGCGGAAATCAAGAGTCAAGACGCTTAACCGACTGAGCCACCCAGGCACCCCCTATTACTTTCCACTAAAACAATAATCAATAGACTACAGTAAGACCTTTTTCGCAAAAGATGGCACTGACTTAATCCATAGTTTGTTGGGTGGATAGTTTTAAATAACACATAGCTCCTGAAATTTTTCTGGAGTTTGATGTTTCATAATATTTGAAGCTTCCATACTTTTCCAGCAAAAGGAGAACCATTTTATATATATTGACTTTAACAAAATTTAAAGGGACAATTTATATCTGAAAACAATCGTCTGAAAATTAAATAACAGTAACAGTCCCGGCTCCTACAAACAGACACTGAGTATAGTGGTAATCTTTTAATATTCAAGATTCAAACTCTTCTAAATGAGTTGCAACTGAAAAATGTATCATTTTTCTGTCAATTTTATTAATTCCACAAATAAGGTATTCATATGTCAGCCTCCTATTACATTTGTATCTGCAGTGTTTTGATGCACACTATTTACTCCCATATTTTTCAAAAAGCTTTTAGTTAGCAGCTCAAAGGGCAGCAAACAAGTAACCCCATGTGTGATAAGGGAGGCATCTTTTTACAACAGCCTTCACTGAATCTCCACACTGATTATGTAGCCAAGATTTTGCTTTTGTTTGGTTGTTTTCATTTATTTTCTGGCTTTTTCCATGTGTAAGAGAGCACAACGGTAATCAGAGTGTGATAGAAAGCTTGAAGTTCTTTTCAAGTTAGAGTCATGCTGATGCTGTGGTTGGTGGGTTTTGTCCTTTCTTTTAATGGTGCCCTATGGTGTAATGATTGTGGTGTAGTACATTCAAAAGAAATGAACCCTGTTCCCTAGAAGTTTGTTTCAAATCAAGGGGAATGAACAACCAACCATTGATAAGTAACCAATGGGCATGCGTTTGAGTTGGAGCAAATGCCATTGTTCTTTGGGGCCATTAGGTATCCTGCAAAGCATTGTTCTAGAACCCTGAAGATTCACTCTACTTGCTTCTACTCCTGCTTATACCTAAGATGAGCATTCTTATCCATTACTGCAGCACATCTTTCTGGCTGTTAACTGAATTAAAGTTCATTTTTAAAGTGAACTATTAATATTTGTTCTCTACAAGGAGAAGCTGTTACATATATCACTTATATATCTACCCGTGGGTTTAGAATTAAAAGTTAGAAGTCATTTTATAAGCAGGAAACCATTTACAACACATAATGGAAACAATAACCGCAATTACGGTTCTGGCTTCTCTTGCAGTAAGTGATGTGTATGACTTTCATCTCCGGCTGTTCATAGCCTAAAATTTGAAGCTTTTGAGATTTTGAATATGGGTTCCAACACGTAATTTGTGGCAATTACAAAGAATAAGAATTCATTCATTATACAGTATCTACATTTTCAACTTTTTTTTACATTACAAAGTAAAAAGAATCAGTCATCTGATAAAAAAAAAAGTGTGGGTAATTCAAAATAAACCCCTTATAAATGTCTTCAAATTGTTTTGCTTGCAAAGTGTGAATTTCTATTTCATATCCAAATTTCTTCCCCATTAAACAAACCGCAGTGGTGGTAGCATTTGTCTTATTTTAGCTCTCCAAGTGATAAGGGCCATTTTATAGGCATTTTCTTTAAGCATTAAGACAACCATGCATTTAAGAAACCCTTGATACAGCAAGAGAAGCCTGGGTGGCTCAGTCAGTTAAACATATGACTTCGGCTCAGGTCATGATCTTAGGGTCCTGGGATCGAGCCCCGAGTCGGTCTCCACGCTCAGCGGGGAGTCTGCTTGTCCTTCTCCCTCTCCCTCTGCCCCTTACCCCGCTTGTGCGCTCTCTCTCTCTCAAATAAATCAAATCTTTAAAGAAAAGAAAGAAATCCTTGATACAACAAATCTTGCTCTTTAAATGCTCAGCCAAGCTTTGGGTTACTGTTTGAGATCACATACAAATGTTCCTTAAACTTCTCACATACTCAGTGAGTTTGGAAGTTGATATCCAAGTGATTGGATCAGTGTGTGGAGAATCCCTACAGCAGCTCCCAGTTCTCCTACTGGCCCTTGGCAGGCAGCCTCCTGGGCTCCCGTGTCCCCCTCATCCCTCGCCCCACACCCATCCCGCACACACTGTGTTTCTCTTTTATCAGTGAAGTTGGGTCAGCACCTCTAATATGATGTGGGGATTTGCGGTACTTATTTTGATAATTTGGTATTGTTTTAAAGAATTTTAAAAAATATTTTCATTATGATATAAAGTAATTTTTAAAGGAATACCTAATAGGGAGCATAGATCCATTCAATGACTCTAGTTTTCTTCATGTCAGATTAGAGCATACTGCTGACAAAACTGATCCTTATCCTAAGCCAATACCTGTCACCTTCCAGTAGAATATAAATTTGTAAGATATTTTATGGCTTTTGAAGAGTTTTCAAGAATAGGTATCTTCCACAAAAAGTGACTAGATTAAAATGTTCGCCTTAAAATACATTGTTTCCTTTTCTGTTTTTCTGTTTTTCCATTTAAAACTTTTTTCTCCAAAGTTCATTAAATATATGTAAAATAAAACAAGTATGTTTTATTACAAATTATCCAAAATACTTTCTCATTAGTTTACTTGTCAAATTCTAAATCAATAACCTATGTCTTCCCAAGTTAATGATGATCAACATTCCCTGTGGCTTCCCATTAACATCAATGTAAAAATCAACAGGATCATTGAGATCCACTTTGGATAGAAAGCACAGGAGGAAATAGATTTCAAATCAAAATTATTTTACATCAAGAGTTTAGATTTTTACAGCACACATATCATCACCTTGTTTTCTTCATTTTTAGTTTTTACAAATATTTAGTTACTTTCAGTGAAATGTTACTACTAAAAATACTATGTGTATATAAAAGAGAGCGAATGATAAAGTAAATGTGTTAAAATACTAGCAACTGAAGAATTTGGGGAAGGGCACATGGGAATTCTTAGTACTATTCTTGCAACTTTTCTTTACGTTTCAACTTATTTCAAAATGAAAGGTGGCACAGTTTCTTCTTTCACTATGATAAAAATACTCAACTCACCTTGAGTAGTGATAGCACCCTAAATCCCAGATTTTCAGCCTTTAAAATGTTCTTCCTAGAATGAAGATGATTAGAATGAGTGACTTCTCAATGGTTTCTTTCCACTGTGGGCAGTGTTTCCATAAATGTGCACACTCGTATGAGCAGTTGGTGAGTAGGAATTCTTTTACTAAAAGGCAGACGTCAGGGGATAAATGTGTTTATGTGGCTTCTTTCCCCTTGCACATGTTCTGTCAACAGAATGTTTATGCATTCATTCATTATGTTTCACAACACATTCAGGCAGTTTGGGGCTTTTGAAATGTTTGAACCAGAAGAAACCTAAGTAGATCATCTTTGTGTCACAGATAAAAATGACTTCTTGTGACTTGCTTGAAGTCACACACTGACGAAACAGAGCCAGGACCAGAATCTGGGTCTTCTGATAAGTATCTGGGGTTCTTCTCACAAATAAGGAAAGTTGAGAAGAACCAGGGACCTAACAAAATAATCTCTCATGCGGAAGAAAAGGAAAGAGGAAGAGAGAGGGGAAGGAAGGAAAAGAGAGAGAGAGACAGTCTATCACCTGAAAGGCCAAGGGGGATCCACATAAGGCAGGAAAGAAGGAACTGGAGAGAGCATCGACATTGGGGCATGTGGCAGTGATAGCAGAGACTGGGACCCTGGAGGAAGCAGAAACCACCTGAAAAGAAGGATGTAGAACTAATGGAACAACTGAAAAAGAAAATATAGCACCAGCAAAGAAACCCTAAGATATGACTTCAGGGTTAGAATGGAAAGGCAGAGAGACTATTTTCTATGCCCTAAAGGACAGGGGCTCTACCTTTTTGTCTTTATTTCTACCTTCTAACACATAGTAGGTGCTCCACGAATGTTTGAGGAAATGTGGCATCTTCTACAATGGTCTATCCAGAGTGACGCAAACATAGGTGAATTCCTAATACCATCCCTGGATTAAAATCCTATATCAAGTGGACTATCCTTCTAAAAATAAAAGAGATACTGATTTATGACTTCCAAACAGCAAACTCAAGAAAATAAATATTGAGGATCAGCTATACCAGCTGTTAAAATTTTTCTGGAATCTAAAATAGCTGGAACTATGGAACAGTGTTAAATGATAGACTCACCTACATGAAAGGGATATGACTTCATTTCAGAGGTGTAAGTTCAGTGAAAGACTCCATTATCCCCAGTCGCTACATATGCCCACCTTTTATAAAAGAAAAATATCATTTGAGCCAAATTCCTTGATTGAAACCCTGGTGATGTCAGGAAAATCTTTTTGAAACTTCAGACTCAGATAAAACTATCAGGTGGTAGTAGAAAGTATTCTCCCATGGTACAATGACGAGGTGGTGCTTTTGGGGGTTAGGTAGGACCTGTCTGTCTTTTACATGGTGATGCAGTCTGTCTTCACAAATATGTGGAAATTAAACAACATATTCCTGAATGACAATGGGTCAAATGGAAATGGAAAGAAAAATCAAAGACTATCTTGAGACAAATGGAAATGAAAACGCCACATACCAAAACTTACGGGATGCAGCAAAGGCAGTTCTAAGGAGAGGGACGTTTATAATGATAAACACATGTATTAAGGGGAAAAAAGATCTCAAAAAAGCAAATTTAGCTTTATACCTCAGTGAACTAGAAGAAGAAACAAGCTAAGTCCAAAGTTAGAAGGAAGGAAATAACAAAGATCGGAGTAGAAATAAATGAAATAGAGACTAAAAGGACAATAGTAAAGAACAATGAAACTAGGAGCTGTGGTTTTTTTAAAAAATAAATAAAATTGACAAACCTTCAGCTAGACTAACCAAGAAAACAAGAGAGAGGACTGACGTAAATAAAATTAGAAATGAAAAAGACTTTACAACTGATATCACAGGAATACAAATGATCATAAGAGACTACTATGAACAGTTCTACACCAACAAATTGGAAAACCTAGAAAAAATGAACAAATTCTTAGAAACATACAACCTACCAAAACTGAATCATAAAGAAATAGAAAATATCATCAAGCCAATTACTAGTAAAGAGACTGAATCAGTAATTAAAAATCTCCTAACAGAGAAAAGTCCAGGACCATATGGTTTCATTGGTAAATTCTACCAAACACGTAAGAATTAATATCAATTCTTCTCAGACTCTCTCAAAAAAATAAAAGAGGAAGAAACTTCAAACTTAATTTACGAGGCGCACATTATCCTGATACCAAAAACCAGGCAAGGACACTACAAGACAAGGAAATTACAGACCAAGATCCCTGATGAACAATAGATGCAAAAATCTTCAACAAAATATTAGCAAACCAAACCTGACAACAATATGTTAAAACTACCATACACCATAACCAAGTGGGATTTATTACAGGAGCACAAGGATGGTTCTACAGACACAAATCATTAATGTGATATACCAATTAACAAAGTGAAGCAGAAAAGGCATTTGACAAAATTTAACATCCATTCATGATAAAAAGTTTCAAAAAAGTGGTTATAGAGGGAACATACCTCAACATAATAAAGGTCATATAGGACAAATCCACAACTAACATACTGAAAGGTAAAAAGCTAAGAGATTTTCCTACATGATAAGGAACAAGACAAGGATGCCTGCTGTCACCACTTTTACTCCACATGGTCTTGGAAATTCTAGCCAGAGTGATTAGGCAAGCAAATGAAATAAAAGGCATTCAAATCGGAAAGGAAGAAGTAAAATTGTTTCTATTTGCAGATGACATGAAATTACATGTAGAGAACTCTAAAGACTCCACCAAAAAATTATGAGAACTAATTCAACAAATTCAGTAAAGTTGCAGAATACAAAATCAATATAAAAAATCAGTTGCATTTCTATACACTAACAACAATCTGTCAGAAAAAAAATTAAGATAGCAGTCCTATTTACAATAACATCAAAAAGAATAAAATACTTAGGAATAAAATTTAACCAAGGAGGTGAAAGATCTGTATACTGAGAACTATAATACGTTAAGGAAAGAAGTTGAATAAGGTACAAATAAATGGAAGAATTAATATTGTTAAAATGCCCAAAGCAATTTAGAGATACAGTACAGTCCCTAACAAAATTCTGATGGCATTTTTCACAGAAATAGAACAAACAACCTCAAATTTGTATTGAACTACAAAACACTTCAAAAAGCCAAAGCAGGGCGCCTGGGTGGCTCAGTTGGTTAAGCGACTGCCTTCGGCTCAGGTCATGATCCTGGAGTCCCGGGATCGAGTCCCGCATCGGGCTCCCTGCTCGGCGAGGAGCCTGCTTCTCCCTCTGATCCTGCCCCCTCTCATATACTCTCTCTCATTCTCACTCTCTCAAATGAATAAATAAATTTAAAAAAAAAAAAAAAAAAGCCAAAGCAATCTTAAGAAAGAATGAAGCTGGAGACACCACACATCCTGATTTCAAACTACATTACAAAGCCATAGTAATCAAAACAGTGTGGTATTGGAATAAAAACAGACACATAGATCAATGGAACAACATAGAGAGCCCAGAAATGAACCCAAGTATATATGGTCAATTAGTTTTTGACAGGGGTCCCAAGAATACACAAAAGGGAAAGGATTGGCTCTTCAATAAATGGTGCTGGGAGAACTGGGAGGCCATATGCAAAAGAATGAAATTGGACCCCTATCTTATACCATACACAAAAATCAACTCAAAATGGATTAAAGACTTGAACACAAGACCTGAAACTGTAAAACTCCTAGAAGAGAACCTAAGGGGTAACTCCTTGATATCATTCTTGGCAATATTTTTTTGGATTTGATGCCATAATCAAGGCAGCAAAAACAAAAATAAACAAGTGGGACTACATCAAACTAAAAAGCTTCTGCCCAGCAAAGGAAACCATCAACAAAACGAAAAGGCAACCTATGCAATGGGAGAAAATATTTGTCAATCATATATCTGATAAGGGGTTAATATCCAAAACATATAGAACTCATACAACTCAAGAGCAAAAAAAAAAAATCTGATTAAAATGTGGGCAAAGGATCTGATTAGACATTTTTCCAAAGACACACAAACGGCTCACAAGTACATGAAAAGATGCTTGACATCATTAATCATCAGGAGAATGCAAATCAAAACCACAATGAGATATCACCTCACTGGTTATATGGCTATCATTAAAAAAGATAATAAGTGTTGGTGAAGATATGGACAAAAGGAAATCCTTGTGCATTATTGGTGGGAATATAAATCACTAACCACTATGGAAAACAGTATGGAGGCTTCTCAAAAAATTAAAAATAGAACTGCCATATGATCTAGCAATCCCACTTCTGGGTATATATCCAAAGGAAATTAAACAAGATCTCTAAGAGATGTCTGCACTCCCATGTTCATTGAAGCATTAGTCACAGTAGTGGAAACAACAGTAGTGTCTGTCAAAAGATGAATGGATAGAAATATTACACACACACACACACACACACTACATACCCCCATGGAATATATTTAGCCATGAGAAAGAAAGAAATCCTGTTAATTGTGACAACATAGATGGAAACTTGAGGGCATTATGCTAAGTGAAAATCAGAGACTAGAATGGTGGTTACCAGTGTCTGGGAGCTTCGGGAATTGGGGAGATATTGGTCAAAGAGTACAGTTCCAGTTTGAAGATGAGTAAGTCCTAGGGACCTAATGTACAATGTGGTGATTACAATCAATAAAACTGCACCATATTCTTGAAAGTTCCTAAGAGAGTAGATCTTAAATGTTCTCACCACAAAAAAAGAAATGGTAGTTAGTGATGTGATGGAGGTGCTAGCTGACTATGGTGGTAATCATTTTGTAATATATAAGTGTATCAAGTCAGTACATCATACACCTTAAACTTCCACAATGTTATATGTCCATTATATCTCCATGAAGCTGGGGGAGGAAAAAGAAGATAATTTCCCTGGGAAAGTCAGTCAGAATCCAGCTTCAGGAATGGATTTTTTTTTTTTAAGGTATTTTTAAGTAATCTCTACACCCCCCATGGGGCTCAAATTTACAACCCTGAGATCAAGAGGCATATTCTGTGCTGACTAAACTAGCCAGGTGTCCTCAGGAATGATTCCTAAGGAAGATAGTGATAGTACATGACCAGGAGAACATGTAGAAACAAATGAGAAAGAGACAAAGGAACAAAAGTTAACTTGACATCGGGGATGTTTTCAGTGAAGAGCTTTTCCTCTGCTTAACTCTGATCTCTAGCTTCATGAATCTTCAGCAATATCACAACAAGGGACGGGGGTGTGATGTTATCTCTGAGCCCAAGAAGAAGTTAAATTATGTTTATTATTATCTGTTTCAGAATAATAACACTCCTCATAGTAGCTGGCAGTCATTGTGTGATGTGTTAGGCATAGATCTACTTTATTTCCCCTCCGAACTATCTTCTTAAGTAGTTTAAGATCTAGTCAAAGAAATGCATAGGCAACAATGTGCTATCATTTTCACCTATCAAAGATACCAGAAAAAGTTTTTTAATGAGAATATTCAGTGCAGGCGAGGATGCAGCAAGTGCGTACACATAGGAGTATATATGCAGTGCTGATTAGAAAGCACATTGCTGCAAGCTTTAAAAACAATCAATCTAGAAATGCTCATCAGGAGCCTGTAAAACATTTATGAGTTGACCAGCTCATCTGTCCTAAAGATAAAATCCAAAATACAGAAAAACTTGGTGCACAAAGATGTACATCAGAGCACTATTTAAAACAGATAGGGGGCACATGCCTGGCTCAGCTGGTGGAACATGGGACTCTTGATCTCAGGGTCGTGAGTTCAAGTCCCACTCTGGGTATAGAGATTACTTAAAAAAATAAAAAATAAATAGTTAAAGAAATAATCTAAAATGTCCCCAAATAAGAAAATGGAATAGAAAACTACAGTATATAATCTTTGGTAGCCATTCAAATAATTTCATGAAAATATATTAATTACGTGTTCTCCATTCCATTTTGTCAAAGGAAGTAAGGTAAAATTAAAATTGAATAAACAGCATAATTTTTGTTATCAAAAATATTATGCATAGAGGAAGACTAAAAAGATTCCCCTAATTGTTAAGCATTTAGAGGAGATGAATTTGTATGTGAATTTTGAGGTCTTCATAGTTTTTCCGTATTTTAAATTTTATATGAGCATGTATTATATTTATAATCAGAAGCTGAGGATTACGCATGCACACGATTTATTGTTTTCACCCCAGTCTTCCTCTATCTGGAAAACAGGTTTTCAAAATGACTTTTAACAAAAGGAATCCAGAAAGCTCATGTATTCCTCTGTTGGGGCTGCCATAAGATATCACAGACTGAGGAACTGAAACAACAGAAGTTTATTTCCTGACCGTTCTGGAAGCTAGAAGTCTAAGATCAAAGCAGGGACAGGTTTGGTTTCTCCTGAGGCCAGGCTCCTGGACTTGCAGATGGCTGCCTTCTCCCTGTGACCTCACGTGGCTTTCACTCCGCGCAGTCACCTCCCTGGGGTCTCGCCCTGTGGGATTCCAGCCTTGCCCTGATTCCCTCATTTGACCTTAATTACCTCCTGAACGGCCCAATCTCCAAATTCACATTGGATTTGAGGGCTTCAACCTATGAACTTGGAGGTGGGGAGGGGACAGTTCAATCTTTAACACGCAATCATTTATTTAACATGCTCAGGTCTCCCTAGAAACTGAGCTCCATAATAGAGAGGTGAGTAAAAGTACTTGTCCTCTTGGAGTTCCCATCTAACAAGAGAGGGTGAATAATAAACCAGTAAAAATGCTAGAAATGCCGTGAAAGAATTTAAAACATGATGGAGGAGGGATAGAGAGTGACCAGCAGAAGAAAGAGGGTTGTTGAATTAGTCTGGGTGATGGGGGAAGGTCTCTCTGAGGAGGTGAGAGTCCATCCTGCATCGTGTGACAGTCTGGGCGGAGGGGTCAAAGCTCACGTTCCCACCCACCTTCCAAGCCACGTGGAAGCTTGCAGCCTCTCAGCCTATGGGAGCCACATTTCCATGCTGCTGTGTGAGGCTGAGGACTCAACTTTTTCATTGAGACTCTCTCCTGCGGTGACATTTTAGCCCTGTGCCTAGGCCAGAGCTGTGGGTCGGGGGCACCTTCCATGGGCTTTCTTGCCACCATGTCCTTTTTCCAAATCACACTGAAAACTCAATGAAAAATAAGCAAGCTCTCGACTCAGGCATGAAGCCACCTTAACATCCAAGTCTTCTGATTTCCCTCACTTCCTTGATTTATACTTAAATAATTATTCACCTGCCCTTCTCAAAAGGGAACTCAGAGCAGGGGTAATATATGCTAAACAGTCCTTTACTGCAGTTAATAACTCCACTTACCTTCTGCTCTAAATGTATTTTTAACATACAGGGCATAGCAGAGGACTTTCTTAAGAGTTATACGAGCTTCGTTTCTCCACTTATGCTTAAAAACAACTAAGTATCTTGACGTCATAACCGCTATAAAAATACATAATCTGTTGTTTTAGGCAGGCTCATTGTACTAAAAATGTTTTATAAATCCTGAGTAATAGGATGTTCTCTCCGTTGGTTTGCCTGGAGTCCATAATACTAACAAGTATCTTTGAGGGGAGCCCGTTGTTTTCCAAGTTACTCATCTCTGTTCTGTCTGACCTGCCACAAAAGCGTTCCGTGGATTTTGACACAGGCAAATAGAAATGACAAATGCATTGATTTAGACCTTAACCTTGTGTGCTTTCTATACAAAACCTCTTCTGAACTTTGCAGTTGTCATTTAAGCTGTAATGTGCTGTCAGCCTGATGTGTCTACTAGTAAAGTCATTCTGGGTCTGCATATTGCTCCCAAGGTTACCTTCAAATGCAAAAGCTGTGAAACTTCCAGACATTGTTTCTATTTTTATGTACTGGCTAAACTAAATGACCTTCAGGTGATCTACCTTTTAGGCCAAAGGGCACTGCCAAATTTTTACATATTAGTTTTTTGTATTAAAAATGTACATTTAGTTTTCCTGGTGACACCCTTGAAATGAGATTTCAATTTCATAAGACTCCAAAATACTGATTAAAAGTTTAGGCTTGGGTGCCTGGGTGGCTCAGTTGGTTAAGCGACTGCCTTCGGCTCAGGTCATGATCCTGGTGTCCCGGGATCGAGTCCCACATCGGGCTCCCTGCTCAGCGGGGAGTCTGCTTCTCCCTCTGACCCTCTTCCCTCTCGTGCTGTCTCTCATTCTCTCTTTCTCAAATAAATTAAAAAAAAAAAAGTTTAGGCTTATCAAATGCCCCACCTGCCATTGGCTAAATTCCTCCACAAAGTTGCTGGAAATAAATTCTCTTTCTCTGAACTCCTTATAGTACATTGTACATATTGTTTATCTATCATATGTTACCTTGCATTTTGAGTATTTATTTACTAACCTTATCACTCAAGTTATATCTTAAATCCACTGAGGACAGGGAGTTTGTGTTAAAACATCTCTTTATCATCCATCACGGTGCCTTATTATGAGATGTTTAATGAAAATCTTTAATGAATTAAAGAATATATTAAAATAATAATGAAGGGGCCCCTGGGTGGCTCAGTCAGTTAGGCTTCCGACTCTTGATCTCAGCTCAGGTCTTGGTCTCCGGGTTGTGAATTCAGGCCCCGCATTGGGCTCTGTCCTGGGCGTGGAGCCTCCTTTAAAAAAGATTTTTTTTAAAGTTAAAATAATAATGAAAAGAGCCTGTCATTTTATATTTATGAATGGTGCAGGATATTCTGCCCAAGTCAAGAGTTGTTTCATACGCTTCCCAGTGATAGCTGCTTGGTCACCTGAGAACCGGTGAGTGCCAAGCATGGGAGCATGACTACAAGTCTTCCAGGAGTCATGCATGTCCCCTTACACAGTGTAGCACTGGGGGAGGGGCACAGTGTGAGGGAAGAGTCATAAACAGAACAAGAGCACAGCTCTTCATGCCCCTTTAGCAAAATAGATCATCAACATCTGTGTTGTTCGGGCACCATGATCTTAACACTAATTGTTATTTGTCATTTTTATTTTATGCATCTTATAGTATACTCAACAGCAACTGGTTATTAATGTACCAGATAGATTTACTTTGTTAGATGGAGATCATTTCCTCCATGTGATAAATGAGGCAGTGGGAGATTACAGAGTAAAAGAAATTTCCAAAGGATTATATGGCTAGTTAAGAGGCAGAGCTCGGATATGAACCTGTGTGTTCTTGGTTCTAAATCCACTTGTTGTTCCTATGACCCACTTGTCCACCTACTAACAATGTAAATGTCACGGTGACTGAGAAGTTAAGTAAATGTTCTTGAGAGATCCATTTCTGAAACTAGATCAAAAGTTTAAATTGGGGGAAATGTAACTCTAAGATATACCTAATTGATATTCTATAAATTCTGGAGTGTAACTTTATTACTGCTTGTTACCAACACGTTCTCTTGCATTTTGAAAGCCTAAGATGTCTATAATTCTGGTATAGAGACTAGAAACTTTTTATTATTACCCTGAGCCGCCGCTGACTTTAATGAAGTAGCAGTTTTGGGGAAAGAAAAATAAAAACGATAGCCTCAGTTTAATGGCAATGTCATAGGAAGCAATTTATTGTAATATGTGTAAAAAAAAGTTCATGGTAATTACTGTCAAGCTACCTATCACAAATTCACAATTTCACAATTCACAAATTTTTTAGTGAATTTTTTCTATGTATCGTGTCCTGTTATAGAATGAATACCTAAATGAAGGTGTTAATGCCAGAGTGATTGAATATGAAGATAACCTGCCCCTCCTAGATATGTTTCTGCAGAAGCCAATGGGTCTACTATCCCTACTCGATGAAGAAAGTCAATTTCCCAAGGCCACTGACCAGACTCTTGTGGGTGAGTTTTAAATACATATGTCTGCATTGTTTTTTGCTGCAGTTGTATAATGCTCTGAATGACTTAAAAAGAATTTTTTTAATTATCTGGGAGAAAATAGCTATCACAAAGCCTGCATATGTAACTTTAAAGAAGAGGCTTTGGGTCTAATATCTGGACCAGTGAATGTTTAAAATAGGGTGAGAAGGGGTACATGTACCCCAGGGTTTATAGCAGCAATGTCCACAGTAGCCAAACTATGGAAAGAGCCAAGATGTCCATCGACAGATGAATGGATAAAGAAGATGTGGTATACACACACACACACACACACACACACACACACACAATGGAATATTATGCAACCATCAAA
>NC_138373.1:55740915-55769286 GCF_054177405.1 Leptonychotes weddellii | reverse complement strand
AGCAGAGAAAGTCAATTATCATATGGTTTCACTTATTTGTGGAACATAAGGAATAGCATGGAGGACATTAGGAAAAGGAAGGGAAAAATGAGGGGGGGCGGAATTGGAGGGAGAGATGAACCATGAAAGACCATGGATTCTGAGAAACAAACAGGGTTTTAGAGGGGAGGGGGGAGGGGGGATTGGTTAGCCCAGTGATGGGTATTAAGGAGGGCACGTACTGCATGGAGCACTGGGTGCTATACGAAAACAGTGGATCGTGGATCACCACATCAAAAACTAATGATGTATTGTATGGTGAGTAACATAACATAATAAAATTAAAAAAAAAAAAGAAGAAAACCTAGAAATGAACCCACAATTATATGATTAATTAATCTTTAACAAAGCAGTCTCTTCAACAAATGATGTTGGGGAAACAGGACAGCTACATGCAAAAGAATGAAACTGGACTACTTTCTTACACCGTACACAAAAATAAATTCAAAATGGATTAAAGACCCAAACATGAGATGGGAAACCATTAAAATCCTAGAGAAAAACATAGGTAGTAACTTCTTTGACATCAACCATAGCAACTTCCTTTTAGTAAGTCTCCTGAGCCACGGGAAATAAAAACAAAAATGAACTATTGAGACAACATGAAAATAAAAAAGTTTCTGTACAGGAAAGGAAACAATCAACAAACCTAAAAGGCAACCTACAGAATGGGAGAAGATATTTGCAAATGACATATCGGATAAAGATATAGTATCCAAAATATATAAAGAACTTAAACTCAACACCCCCAAAATGAATAACCCAATTAAAAAATGGGCAGAAGACATTAATAGATATTTTTCCCAAGAAGACATAAATGGTCAACAAACACATGAAAAGATACTCAACATCACTCACCACGAGGGAAATGCAAATGAAAACTACAGTGAGATATCACCTCACACTTGTCAGAATGGCTAAAAACAACAGCACAAGAAACAACAGGTGTTGGTGAGGATGTGCAGAAAGCGGAACCCTCTTGCACTGTTAGTAGGATGCAAACTGGTGCAGCCACTCTGGAAAACAGTATAGAGTTTCCTCAAAAAAGTTAAAAATGGAACTACCCTACAATCTAGCAATGGCACTACTGGGTATTTACCCAAAGGATACAAAAATACTAAGTCAAAGGGATACATGCACCTCCATGTTGATAGCAGCATTATCTACAATAGCCCAAGTTATGCAAACAGCAAAGTGTCCATCAATAGATGAATGGATAAAGAAGATGTGGGGTGTGTGTGTGTTTGTGTGTGTGTGTGTTGTGTGTAGGAATATTAGCCATAAAAAAGAATGAAATCTTCACATTTGTAATGATATGAATGGAGCTAGAGTGTATAATGCTAAGCAAAGTAAGTCAGTCAGACAAATACCATATGATTTCACTCATACATGGAATTTAAGAAACAAAACAAATGAGCAAAGGGAAAAAAAAGAGAGAGAGGTAAACCAAGAAATGGATTCTTAACTATAGAGAACAAACTGATGGTTATCAGAGGGGACGTGGGGAGGGATGGGTGAAATAGGTGATGGGGATTAAGGAGGGTACCTGTTGTGATGAGCACCAGGTGTTGTAGGAAGTGTTGAATCACTATATTGTACACCTGAAACTACTACTACACTGTATGTTAAGCTAAGTGGAATTTAAATAAAAACTTTAAAAAAAGGGTAATATGCTCACAGAATTTTGCTGTGATCCCCCAACCACCAGCCTTACACAGTGACCCATCCATCCAAGCCGTGCACAATCTCTACTTCAAGGACCATCTCCTATGTTATGCCCAAACAAGAACACTGCTTTTTCATTTACAGGGTTGCCTCCCTTCTAAATGTAGAACCTCAAGCTATTAGAATCTTCAGACCTGACTTTAAAAACCTTCACCAAGAAAACATAAAGTTTGTCATCTTTTTCTGCTCTTTTTTTTGTCAATATAGCCAAGTTCTCAAAGCTGTAGCAACATCATTAGAGCTTCTGAATGCTCTGCATACTTGGTTGTTAGTGCTCGTCACAAGGGCTTTACATTTACAGAGCTAAGGGGCCTCTCATCAAGTATTTCTGTCTGTTTGTCATGATTCTTGACCACTGCATCCCCTGACTGAATTTGTGCAGAAATATCTGTTCAATGGATACATCAGGATCAGGGTGGGTGTAGGGTATGGGTGCTTATTGGAGAATGAGTTACATTCAACTTATATCTGAGCATACATTTGTTGGCTGGACTTTAAAGGCAGTAATAGATCATGATTTTGTATAATAAAGGGGAAGGGATGATTCCTCATCTAGATGTAGAAATACACAGAGAAACTGAATTTCTCCCAACCATACTAACCAAATCAAGTCAAATAGAATCAATCAGTGAATATTTCTACTATGTGTAAACAACCATGACTGGTAGTGCAAACCAGTTTCAACCAGGATAGAGACTTGAAGATGTCTAACTTCCTAGTCTCATGCCCAATCCACTACCTGAACACACTTATCACAACGGCATTCATATTCTCACATAATCTAGCTCATTCATTTCAAAGTCTATGGGAAACTGTTGGATGACAAAGATAGATCAGCACCTTTTTAGAGGTGCAATGCATGGAACAATCAGAGAAAACCACAGCAATCATACATTCTTTTTTGAATAAGACCAAAGAAAATGAGATCTTTGTTAAGGAGCCCTGTTAATAGAGATTAGTGATAGACAGGAAGAGTGAAAGCACTTTTCCAACCAATCTCTGGAGATTCATCTTCTGTTCTCTCTCTCTGTTCCTCTCCATTGGAATAGGCAGAGGAGTGGAGGGATCCAAGTATCTGAGCCCTATCGGATCCTGTCCTAGACTGTCAAAAGCACGAGGAAAGATGGTGAAAGCTGGATTCTTGCCACCACCACAAATAGTGGTCTTTTAGTTTTTTCTTTCTCCTTGCTAATCGTCTCTCTCAGTGTTTATTACACCTTTTCTATGGCTCTTGCAAAGTCTTATTTTAAAATGTATTGGTTATATCCACTTATATTATTCATTTGAATCTGAATGGCAAGAAACATAAGCATATAGTGAAGTTATTATGTTTTTAGAAGCATGAAACTGCCCTGGGACTAAGTTGTAACTTGACTTTATTTATTTATTTTTAAAAGATTTTATTTATTTATTTATTTGAGAGTCAGAGAGAGATATATAGAGAGAGCACGAGTAGGGGCAGCAGCAGAGGGAGAGAGAAGCAGGCTCCCCGCTGAGCAGGGAGCCCGATGCGGGACTCGATCCCAGGACTCTGGGATCATGACCTGAGCCAAAGGCAGACACTTAACCGACTGAGCCACCCAGGCGCTCTAACTTGACTTTAATGTTAAAGTCTGAATTAAAATATCAGAGAATGACTATTGTAACAGAAGTTAATTAAGTGGAAGGTGGCAAAGAATCTGAATAAAGGCCAGGAGAGCGGAAAACAAAACCAATTCTGACAATAAAGAGAGTCCTGCTCATCTCCACTGTGCCATCAAATGTTCCCCTGTTCAATCTCATTTCTATTACCCAGACTATTGAAACTGCCTTCTAGAAAGTCAAGGGTGACCACTTTATTGACAGATACAAAGGCCCTTTATCTGTCCCTCAATGGCTGACTTCATCATTTAACATTATTGACTACCCCTGACCTTCATGACTGAGGGTGAGATATCTGAGGGATTATCCCTTATCTTATTTATCTTTGTATTCCAGGCATTTAAGGACATGATGGACATATAGTCAGTACTTAATAAAATGTTGCTGGATGAGTAAATGATCCCTTTGCCTCCTGCACTGAATCATGCCCCTCTTCGTTCCTTGCATTTCCCAGAGTGTATTCTATACTGAATAGCTTCCTGATGCCCAGCTCAGGGTTGACGTTCTCACCCCACCAGAGCTCCTGCCCCAATTTCTTATGCCCTATTCAGTACTTCCATCTCAAACTCCCAGGTTCAAATGAACTGGTGGTCACTTTTCTTCTCCATGTAGGATTCTGTATATCACAAGCTCCAGAGCATGGCAACTTTATTTCTGCCCCCATCCCAGGCTCAAAATATGGATATCACCTCTGCCTTATCCCTCTTGCTCATTTCCTATAAACAGACAATCATCAACTTCTGTCAATTTTTGGATAATGCTTTGAAACGTTTAATATTCACCCACCATTTCTTCCTGTCTACCATTGCTACCACTCTGGGCTAAACTGTTCATTTAATAATTATGGCAGGGCCTTCACCTGTTCTCCATGCTTCATCTCACAAATGAAAACCAGCTTTTTTTCCCCCCTTAAATATCATTTATTTATGAAGTTTCACTTTCCAAAAGTTTATGATGCCTTTTTTTTTTTGCTTCTTTGATTAAGCCTAAACTTCACCTAAATCCAGATTACTTACAATCTCAGCAGTTCCAGTTTTATTACCCACTTCCCCCCAAAATGAACCATCTCCCCTGGTCAGTCTACTTACCTCACCGGAACCCTGACACACCATGTTTATAGCCATCCCTTTGCTTATTCTCAGCCTCACTGAAATCTTAAGCATGCCTCCATGCTTTCTCCAGTACCAGCTTTTACATGAAGCTCTCACCGATTGCCCAGTGATCCCCCTCTCAAGGACACCAACAGTACTTACAGGCTGTACAGATCATTTGAAATGAGTTGTGCCCCCTCAAAATTCACATGTTGAAGACCTAACCCCCAGTACCTCAGAATATGACTGAAGAAAAGGCCTTTAAAGCGAGGTGACAAGGATGTGCCCTAATCCAATATGACCAGTGTCCTTATAAGAAGAGGTTAGGACACAGACTCATACAGAAGGGAGACCACGTAAAGACACAGGGAGAAGTCGGCCATTTACAAGCCAAGGAGTTCAGCCTTAGAAGAAACCAACTTTGCCAACAGCTTGATCTTGGATTTCTAGTCTCCAGAACTATGAGGAAATAAATTTCTGTTGTTTAAGCTATGTCTGGGGAACTTGGTTATGCAGCCCTAACCAAGCATATAAAATCTTACTACTTTTACCTGTGATTTTTTTATAGTGGAGCCATAGGTTTTTGAGTGGTATAGAGATCATGACTTAGGTTTTGATGTCCTCCGGCCTTTTCACGGTTGTTTTGCATGTGGTAGGTGTTTGGAGATGCTAAGAGGTTAGATGGATTCCATTTTAGCTCAGAGACACAGTGGTGAGTGAATTTTGTTAACTGTATCACCAATGTCACTATTTATAGGAAAATAAATTCCTGATGTTTCAAGATAAGTGTAAATAGAAGAACCAACAAAACTTTTGAAAGAGAACCCAGAGGACTTCAGGAACAACCTAGGGGTACAAATGTCTTAACCAAAATCCAGAATTCATAAAAAAGTAGACATATTTGGCTATTAAAAATAAAGACTTTCATATGGCAACAAAGTCAGAAGACACATGATGGATTTGGAAAACTATATTTACAATATGAATGACAAGTCAAGGGATGGTATTTGTAATACTTAAAAGTGTTAGCAAATGACTATAAAAATACAGACCAGCAGAAAAAAGGGCAAAAAACTTAAATACGAAGTTCAAGATGAGCAAATCCAAAAAGTCAATAAGCATAGGAAGGCACCTGAGCTGCCTAGTAGACAAGGAATTATAGGTTAAAATAATGACAAAATATCATTTTACTTTAGGCACATTAGCAAAGATTAAGAAGAAGGATAACAGTACTGAACAGGATGTCAGAAAAAAGTATGTTCTCACAAATTGTTGACAGAAATGTCCATAGTTAGGGCTTTTGAGAAAGCTGTCTATCAAAACCAAACATATTTTTCAACTCAGTAACCCTGCCCTGGGAACTTATCCCACAAAACTAAAATCCTGGTATACCAGGGCATTTTCAAAGATGTTTACTGCAACGTTTTTCATAGTGGCAAAAAATTGAAACAGCAAATATCTAGCAAGAGAGAAAAATTTACATAAGTCATTGTGACATACACATGAAATACTATATAGCCAGTAAAAAGAATGAGTTATAGGTAGGCCAGCTGATGTGCAGGGACTCCTGCTAAGGAATTGAAGGGGAAAAGCAAGATGTATAAGTATTCATATTATGATCTTATTTATATAAAACAATGACAAAAATCTCTGTATGTGTATGTGTGCATAAGTGCATGTGTGCATATCTGCAAAAACCATGAAAGAATACATGCTTTATGATAAGGGTTCTCTTAAGGGGGGGTTGGGTAACAAGGAAGGAAACAGGGAAAAAAGGGAAAATAAAAAAACAATTTATGTAAAATTATAAATAGGCATGTGGATGTGTGTATATTATAGAGATAAAAAATGTCAAAATGCGTTGAATTTTCAGAATTCTGTTTAATTCTTGTATCTTACTGAATCTGCTCTAGGGTTAGTTCACTGACTTTTTTCCTTCACCAGGATAATGTGAAGCAGAGGGCTGAATGTTTCTAAAAGGTGTCTCACTTAAGATACTGCCATGCAAACTGGGCAGCCAATAAGTGAACATTATTGATGAATGTGTTCAACAGGGTCTGATTGCATTTAAATTAAATTTCCCCAGACTATTTTGTATTTTTGAAGAGCAAACTTCTCATGAGCTTATCAGCATACAAATATTCCAGAAAGGCAAGTTGATTTTGTCCTCTAAATTTTTGTTCTTTTGGGGGAGTACAAACACTATCTGCCTACGTCATTCTAACCCCTTAATTACAAAAGTGACATAAACATTCGTAATCCCAAATTATCAGCAGCATATCAATGTTGGCAGAGGCAAAATTAGGTTTGTGACTGTTTTGTGTGATGTGCATGATAAATATTAGCTTGTAAAGGTTATTGCTACGTTAAATAGCCAGAAAGTAAAATATTTATTTATATTGTAGTTCTGGTAATAATTTAGGTGTTTTAGTTTACCAGGAATGCACATTTCTTTGAATAATGAAAGGACAAACAGCTCAATATTTTTTTATTTGGAAGAAAGCTTAAAACTTATTGGCAATATTTGCTTTAGAAAATTGTATCTCTGTATTATTCTCATTTTGATGATAATTAACTATTTTACTTAAGTATACATTCAGAGTATAATTTGCATAAGGATCACATCTAAATCAGATACTAGCAGAACAGAAATGCACTTCTGTTATTGTAATTTTTTAAGAAATCAATTTTTTAGTTCTTTGTAAATTTCCATTTACTGCTGACAGTCTGTGAACTTTAAGCAATACAGTTGACCTATAGGAAATCTTAGAAGGGAGAAATAGTCATTGCTGCACATCAGAGGCATGATTCATGCACTCAGGGTTGCAACCTGCCTTCCAGAAGCTGCTGTTTCCACAGCCAGGCCAGCCAGTGTGGAAGAGACTGGATACAGTTCAGTCTCCACTGACCCCCTCTCCCTTGCACTGCGCACGCTCTGGAGACATTTTCATTTCTCATGGTTACCCTGGATTTGGCCACTTGTTTTACTCTGTGGTCTATCTGTGCTCTCTTAAGTCTACCTGAAGTGAAGGGTTGTAAGAGGAGGTGCTTCTGCTATTCTGAGTGTCCTTAACACTGGGGATGCCTTACCATTCCCTGGATCTGACTCACGGGCTTCCTCTGACCTTCTCAATAGGCAGCTACTGGCCTCCATCCCCATTTGGGACTGCTCAAGCAACTCCTTTGGCTTGTTCTTTTCTACCAACCAAACACTGATGCCCCAGAACCAACTTAAACCTGTGCTTATTCTGTAGGGCATGGGCTTTTAAGCTTTTCGCCACTCCCTGATTTGGGCACATTGTGCTAATTTCCAGAACCTTGAAAAATTGAGCATTTGGTTTTTAAATTGTGTTCCTAGGTTTAGGTAAGGTGCTGCCCCCCAAGCCTGCCCCTCATGTCTATTCTAGTTATGTCACAGGAGAAACAGAGGAGAATAAAGCCGCTCTTTTGTGGGGGGGACAAAGAGACATGCCCTCTAGATTATCATTTGTCTCTTGGACATGATCACTACATATCTGCCGTCGCTGGCTGGCATCCCTGTTGGGCTGAGGTCTTGGACTAGAGTCCTCAGAGGCTAGGTCTGTTCTAGTCATGGTTTTGGTTATGTCCTTACTCCTAGCTGTCTTACATGTTCATGCAGTCATCAAAGCAGGGCATCCTAGGAGAGGCATATGAGAATACATATGGTGATACAGATGGGATCTCGAGAGTGTCTTCTTTGCGGGGGGGATGGTGGACTGTCATGCTGAACTAGGAGAACGTGTCCTGTGTGGGACTGTCCATGGGACTATGGAGCCAGTCAGACAACAAAACACATGCTTACTTGCCAGGAGAATGGTATTTAAGGGCCCCTCATTACATCTTGGTCATTTTTTAAGAATATAAGATCTTAATCTATCTGAAAAATATCTGAGTAGATAGCCTGAGGGGAAACCGATGTTAATTTTTCCCAAAGAGCCCAATTTTAGAAAATTATTTCTTGACTGTTCATAGTCATTTTCTCAGGTTGGCCTTTGGAAAACACAGATTAGAAGAACATTATCTGATTTTAAACAGCAACGTTTAGTCGTTTCTTGCCCTCTACTCCTACTTTATAACACGCAGATTAGGTGGTTCCTATCAAGGTAAGGTGAAATAGGCTCATATTTTTAGTAAGCCATTATTCCTGACTAGAGCCTGTCTGGTCCAGAGCATGGCTGGAGGAAATGTCAAGCAAGCTTTCAGTGACTCAAGACAGCCTGGCAACCAAGATGACATATCTGGAGACTCTAGTCTTACTACACATGGCTGTGGAAGCTCCCGACCCAGCTGCAGTACCATTATTCAGATTCTTAAATTTATATAGAAGTGGACTCTGAAGGTCCAAGTCAGAGAGGGATGGAGAGGGCCCACTCTACTTGAGAGTGAGCACCTAGCCAGTATACCTGGCTTTTCTAGAGCTTTTTGCATAGGTGCTCTTCTTAATGAACCACCTCACGTGGCAGAGGGTTAAGCTGATTAAATTTACAGTATTCAAATTCCAATTCTGTATTATTTTATCCTGTAGTTAGATTAGTTAGCAGTATGCCAAGGTTAATCTTTGAAAAATGAATTTTAGGGGCTAATATTCCATCTATGAATGTGTCATTACTTATTAAACATTTTCTTATTGTCTCATTTCATTTTTTGCCAATACATAAATTTTTCTTTTTCAGTTGTTTCCTTAGGCTATGTCCTCATAAGTGGGTTTATTGGGTCAATGATGCAAACTATTTCCGTTTTTTTCTATATTGCCCAATCACTTTTCAAAACGTTGCCTCTACAGTCTTACTATTGGTGTTTGAGAATAATTAAATCAGCACATCCTCATCACTGCTAAATATTTTTTCATCCTTGCCATTTTGATAAGTAAAAAACAGTAACTTGTTTTAACTTGTATTTCTATTTCTAGGGTGAACATATATATGCTTATTTGTCATTTGCATCTGTTCTATTAAAAAGTCAATGTCTTGTGCCCATTTTTCCATTGGGGGTGTTAATGTTTTTCCTAATTATTTATAAGAGCCCTTTGTGCAATACACATGTTCACTTTTTCCATTTGTTCTAAGTTTTTTTTTATCTTGTGTTTGGTTCTTTAACTTCTAATGACACTTTATAATCTCTGGAAGGTTTAAACGTTTATGCAGTCCAAAGTTAGGCCATCTCTTCTTTGTAATTCCTTTTATTCTTATGTTTTATCCTTTCCTAAGCAGAGATTGTGTAGACTCAGTTCATATCATCTTGGTTGCTTTTGGTTTATTTCTTACAGTGAAATTATTAATGTATTTGGGAAATATTTGGGTATCTAGCCTGAAGTATGATTATCTTATTTCTTCTCTCTGCATCAGAAAAATTTTAAGCATTATCCATCTATTTCTTATTGTTTTGCTGTGTATCTTTTTGTGACAGGTTTTTATACATACTAGGGTCAATTTTAGGGCTATCCTATTTTATTAGTCTGTGGTTGATTTTTATAACAGAGGCATATGGTTTTAATTATAGCTTTATATTATTCATTTTATTATCTAATATAGAAAGTCCTCCTTTGGAATTATTCTTTTTTTCTGAAATTTACAAATTTAGGGAAATTTACAATTTAGGGACATCTTAAATGCTAAAGAAAATCTCACAGAGATTGAATGCAGTTTTCTTTTTAAACCTAGAAATTAATTTAATTAATTAATTAATTAATTTATTTATTTTAAAGATTTTATTTATTTATTTGACAGAGAGAGAGAGCACAAGTAGGCAGAGTGGCAGGCAGAGGGAGAGGGAGAAGCAGGCCCTCTGCTGAGCAGGGAGCTGGACGTGGGGCTTGATCCCAGGACCCCAGGATCATGACCTGAGCCGAAGGCAGCCGCTTAACCGACTGAGCCACCCAGGCGCCCCTAGAAATTAATTTTAGAATAGTTATGTTTACAATATCTTATGTTCCAATCCACAAACAGTGTGTTATTACATTATCCACATCTTTTTTTTTGTCTCTTTGTGGTTTTCTTGCCAGTTTTATTTCAAGCTTCCCCACCTTTTTTTGGCGATTCCAATGAGCTCTTTTCCCATTATATACTTTTATAGGAAAGACTATCCAGTTATCTATCCACATATATATCCTTGCTGAATTCTCTTGTTAGTACCCATCAATTTGGTTCACTCCTTGCATTTTTAAGATCAAAATTCCTGTTGTCTACTAATACTCTTACAACTTCCCCTTTTCAATAGTTATGCTTTTATAGACACTTCTGTTTGCTGGGGTGCCTGGGTGGCTCAGTCAGTTAAGCGTCTGTCTTTGGCTCAGGTCATGATCCCAGGGTCCTGGGATCAAGTTCCACATCAGGCTCCCTGCTCAGTGGGGAGTCTGCTTCTCCCTCTGCCCCCCCCCACCGCCTTGTGCTCACGCTCTTTCTCTCTCTCAAAAATAAATAAATAAATAAAAATTTTAACGGGGTGCCTGGGTGGCTCAGTCGTTAATTGTCTGCCTTCGGCTCAGGTCATGATCCCAGGGTCCTGTGATCGAGCCCCGTGTTGGGCTCCTTGCTTGGTGGGAAGCCTGCTTCTCCCTCTCTGATTCCTCCAGTTTGTGTTCCCCCCCTCTCTGTCAAATAAGTAAATAAATAAATAAATCTTTAAAAAAATATATAAAAAGTTTTAAAAAGTTAAAAAAAGAGAAACTTCTGTTTGCTGCTTCATTACATCAGGTAGAAATTCCCAAATAATGTAAAAAAGTGTTGTTACTAGCATCCTTATCTTAATCCCACTTTCTAATGGAACTGCTTCCAGTGTTTTCAGTTAATAATGAGGTTGACAATTAGCTTAAGAAATATATTCTTCATATTGTTAAAGTATCTCCTTCTATTTTTAATTTACTAAGAGTTTTGCTTTTCATCAGGACCAGGTGTTATTTTATTGAAAACTGTTTCAGTGTTTATCAAGATGACTTTTTTCTTTTGACCTTTTGATACTGTGTTCCATTAATATGCTATTTAGAGGGTCTTTTAATGTAATATTGCACTCAATTAGCTAGTACTGCACTTAGGAGTTTTACCTCTAAATCTCTGAGATTGACTCATAGCTTCCTTCCTTCTTGCCCTTTCTACCGCCTTCCTTCCTTCCTTTCTTAAAACGTTACTTGTCAGACTTTGGTTTCAGGGTACATGACCTTCATAAAATAGGTAATTTTCTATATTACCCTTTTTTTCTCAAACAGATTACATAATATGGGAATTATGTGTCTCATGAACTTTAAGTGCAATTGCCTAAAATACTGAGTTCTTGTCAACTTTTCTTTGACAGACACATCATCGTATTGACTAATTTCTTTTCAGAAATTCATATTTCAGCCCCAAATTGTTTTTGTGAAATTGATTGCATTTATAGTATGATAAGATTTTAGTACTATCCACTACATTTGTTATGATGTTCTTATTTCTAATTTTTTGGTGGATTCTTTTTTAAGTAATTAGTCAGGAATTTATTTTGTTGTTTTATTTTCAAATTATTATCAAATCATTTTCTTTTTTTAAAGGATTTTGTGTATTTATTTGACAGAGACAGAAAGAGGGAGAGAGCAAGCACACAAGCAGGGGGAGCAGCAGAGGGAGAGAGAGAGAGAAGCAGGCTCTCTGCTGAGCAGGGAGCCTGATGCCGGTCTCAATCCCAGGACCCTGGGATCATGACCTGAGCCGAAGGCAGACACTTAACCGACTGAGCCACCCAGGCACCCCTATTATCAAATTATTTTCAAATGAAGCTATCTTAGCTTCATTTAGATATTTGGTGTATTTTTGTCTTATTGTAATTATTTCTTTTTTCTGTTTTTCCTGGTGTTGAATAGCCTTTAATTTCCTTTAAAAATTTCTCAACTTACATTCTTCAAAAATTTCTCAACTTACATTTTTTTTCATTATTTTCTCTCAGTTAATAACGAAAGCATTTAATGATTTGAATTTTCCTATGAGTATAGACCTGGCTGCATCCCATTCATAGTTTTTATACATGGCTACTCTCACTTTTATTAATTCAAAATAATTTATAGCTCTAATTATGATTTCTTTACTTCAGATTATCTTATTGATTTTTAATTTACTGATTTGTATTTTTCAATTCTATCTCAATTGCATTATAATTAGAAAATGTAATCTGGTTTGATTATGATTTTGGGGAGTTTGTGGACTGGCCTAGTATGTCTAGTTAGAAGAAACAAAAGAAGTTGAGGAAGGAAGAAAGACCAAGAGAGAGGCAAAAGGCAAAGGAAAAGATTAATAATATTCAATCTGTGGTGAGTACCGGGTGTTGTATGAAGTGTTGAATCACTATATTATACTCCCGAAACTAATATTATACTGTATTTAACTAACTGGAATTTAAATAAAAACTTAAAAAAAAAGAACAATTTTTAAAAATACACCAGATATTTGAAAAAAAGGTATTGTCTCTATAGGATATGAAATTATAAATATACATGAACTTACCGTGTTGATTATACTGTTGTATTAACTATGCTATATAATTTCTCTTTGAATTGATCTCATGTAGCTAAGTAATATGGTGTAATACGTAAAGAAGAAATTCAGTGTCTAGTGCTGTTGATATTATTGGTCTTTTTGTGTGCATTTATTTATTTATTTAATTTATTATTTTTTTTTTAGATTTTATTTATTTATTTGAGGGAGAGAGACAGAGATAGTGAGAGAGAGCACAAGTGGGGAGGAGAGCGAGAAGCAGGCTCCCCTCAGAGCAAGGAGCCTGATGCGGGACTCGATCCCAGGACCCCGGGATCATGACCTGAGCTGAAGGCAGACGCTTAACTGACTAAGCCACCCAGGCGCCCCATTTATTTATTTTAAAGATTTTATTTATCTATTTATTTGTCAGAGAGAGAGAGAGAGCATGAGCAGGGGGAGCAGCAGGCAGAGGGAGAGGGAGAAGCTGGCTCCCTGATGGCTCCCTGATGGAAGACTTGATCCCAGGTCCCATGGGATCATGATCTGAGCTGAAGGCAGACTCTTAACTGACGGAGCCTCCCCTTTTGTATGCATTTTAATCAAAACTTTAATGGGAAGTTGGGTGGGGGGAGTCTATTGTTCATTATTCTCCTGCTTCCATGTTAGCTCCATGTCCTCTGTAGTTCAGAGTAAATACAAAGTATAGAATGGGGGGAAATAATTTGAGTGCAAAAAGTACAGCTGTTTCCATCAAAGGCTTCTGGGTCAAGTGTTTCATCTGAACTAATTCAGTTAATTCATCAGAAATCCATACTTCAGACTGTAAATTTATGTGTGATAAATTCCTTTCTATGATTAGTATTTGATATGTAATTAAATGATCCTCACTGAATTGTTAGATTGTAAATAAAGTCATTTAATTTTATATACTGACTTTTTTCTTAAGAGACTTGGAGAGTTAGTATTACTTCTTACGAAGAAAGAGGAATAGCAAATAAACTCAGGAAGATAAGCATTGGGTGGGAAGCAATCTAACTTCTGAAATCTCTACTTTTTCCCCTGAATGAAAAAATAATTCTATAAAATATATAATCCGACGTTGTTTGAGCTACCTGGCTTTCACATGAATGTAAGCATGTTTACAGACACAGGTGGACATATACTCTTGGATTTGCACATTTTGCACCTTGCCATTCTGCACAATGGCAAGGTGACAGGCAATCCTAACAAATAAAGCAGATCAAATCTGCATCATAATAACTGAAAGTATTAAGGGTTATTACACGTGTCTAAATGCCGTAAAAACTTAGAAATAAATGGAAAATTGTGATTTTTTCCCCCCAACATTTACTCTCAAAGCAACCTAAAAGCATTTGTATTATATCCACTGTATGTGTACATGGCAAGGGACTGCTTTGATCTAGTGGTGAATTTCCTGTTGATATTATGTAAATGAAGCATAAGAATAACAATAGCATCCTTACTTGTTAACCTTGCAACCATTAAAAAAATCACAGCCTACTGGATAGTCACAGCTTCTTTGTAAAAGGAAAGAAAGAGAAATATGCTTTTGTGTTCTCAGAATTTGTCCTGCAATTAATCTTTTTTCTTTTCTTCACAATGGTCAAAACGAATTGCCAGGTGTACCATGATTAAGAAGAAAAACATCCGCCCCAAAACACCATGCAGGGAGAAATAATGCAATATCATTGTATACTCAGGAATACAACCGCATGTATTAAGATGTATGATCCAATGGCTATGCTCTAGGCATACATATCCTATGCTACATTTCTCTCAATAGAAATGCAAGTGCAGTTAGCACCTATCAGTTTCAATTTATTACAACTGTTATCAAAACAAAGATATAAAATAAGTAGTTCATGTACTTACCTTATTTTATTTTTAAACTTCATAACTAGCTGCTCAGTCTTCATTTGGACATTTATTTTACATTGACACTTCTACACATTAAAAAATACATCACACACAGAGAGAAACCTTACAGAAAAAGGTTATAGCTTGTTAAAATTAACTTGAAAAATGTAATTATCGAGGTGCCTGGGTGGCTCAGTTGGTTGAGCGCCTGCCTTCGGGTCAGGTCACCATCTCAGGGTCCTGGGATCCAGCCCCTCAACAGGCTCCCTGCTCAGTGGGGAGTTTATTTATCCCTCCCTTTCTGCCCCTCCCCCTCCACTTGTGCTCTCTCTCTCAAATAAATAAATAAAATCTTTAAAAGAAAGAAGAATTTAATTATCTTCGCATACTATCCATGTTTCCTGGGGCTTTCTTTAGAATAGATAAGAAGCTCTCCCAGGCCACTTTACAGAATCCAGCTAAAGCTTACTGAGTCCTACAACAGAGTTTGGAGGAGCAAATAGTTGGAGATGCCTATAGATTTTTGAGAATCATGAAAGAATTAAAATTTCAGGTGACTCTTAGGCTTATTTTAATGATGGAATTACTCGTAAATGAGCTTGATTTTGGTTTCCCAAGTGAAACTTTTCATGGGGAGGCCCGGTTTGCCATGAAGGTCAGTACTGCAGGGGTGGCCTGATGAACCTGTGTTAAGAGTGCATCACCTAAATCTGCCTCCACAGGTGAGGGCAGCTGCTTGCACTGTGGGGTGCCAAATCTGGCGATTAGTATTCTGATGATCGAAGGAGACAGGACTTCTATATATCATAAGAACCTTTTTACCCGGGGCGCCCGGGTGGCACAGTCGGTTAAGCGTCCGACTCTTGGTTTTGACTCAGGTCATGATCTAAGGTTGTGAGATCAAGCTGGGCTCTGCGCTCAGCACAGAATCTGCTTGAGTTTCTCTCTCCCTTTCCCTCTGCCCCTGCCCCCTGCCACGCTCTCTCTAAAATAAACAAATAAATCTTTTTTAAGATTTTATTTCTTTATTTGTCAGAGAGAGAGAGAGAGAGTGCGTGCATGCACAAACAGGGGGAGCAGCAGGCAGAGGGAGAAGGAAAAGCAGATTCCCCACTGAGCAGGGAGCCTGATGTGGGGCTCGAACCCAGGACCCTGGGATCATGACCTGAGCCAAAGGCAGACACTTAACTGACTGAGCCACACAGGCATCCCATAAATAAAACCTTTTTTTTTTTAAGAGCCTTTTTTCCTGAATGGAGGGGTTTAAAATCAGATAATATATAAAAATCAGTGAACATTTAAAGAATGTAATGTTACATTTTTTGTTTTTATAAAAACCATAGGTTCAAATCTTCACTCCACTGGCCACTATACTTTGTTCTACCGTAATTCTTGAAGGGAATTAAGCAGCTTCCTGGCCAATTAACAAGTAGTTATTGAAAGTCTACTGTGTGATGAATGTAAAATAGGGTAACAGAGAAGTGAGTATAGAATCATATATGACATGGTCCTGCTTGTTTGGGGTTGAAAATCTATTTGAGGAGGACAAAACTAATCTACACAGAATAACTTTGAGGATAAGTAAATACTGACTGTGGTACTGATAATCTACTCCCTCCAACAAGTGTGCACCCGACTACCTGTGTGAAGTTTGTGACGTCAGCAGGTGTAGGAAGATATGTGGGAAAATCACTAGAACTGGAGAAATAGGGAATGGGTTATGGGAATTCTTGGCTTAAATGTGGTTAGGAGATTGGCAAACTTGCGTTGTTTTATAAAGAAAACCAGAGTCTAAAACTCAGAATAGAGTTTGCCTATCCTGAGGTAAGAGAAGCACATCTAAAGGTAAAATAATGGATCTAGAACCACTGCAGGGATTAAATATTGACAGTTGACAAAGCAATATCTGGCCCAGTTTTTGACCTCAGTTGGAATTCTTTAAACTGTATTTGCCATAAACTTTCATAAACTATTCAATAAAATTTTTTTAGAAAGTTGCATAGATCATTTAAATACATGAATATAGATGATATCCAATGATAAAGCCTAGCAGATGTTGTGGGTGAAATTTTCCCCAATGTAGCACAATGATTATTTGCATCTCCTTTTCCATTTGTATCTATTCTAACATTAAAAAAAACTCTGGGGAATTTAGTAAGTACTTGTCAATGCATAGGAAATTCAGTGGATATTTTATAATTCTCTTCTTACTTGCTCTGTCAGCATCATTCTACATGACACCCTAAAAACCTTCTTCCTGGGCCTTCTAGGGTACTGGGCTCCCCGGTGTTCTTCCCACCTCTCTGGTTGCTCCTCTATGCTGGTTCCTCTCTCCCTGATCTGTATGTTTCTGAACTCTCACTCTAGGCTCTCTTCTCTTCTCACGGTCAGTGGACTTCCTGAATGATCTCGTGGCTTCTGTTACCATGCACTTATCCACCTGCCTAGCTGGCAGGTCTTCTATCAACTAACATTTGCTTCTAACAGTTCACCTCTTCAGCCACCACTGCATCTAAACCACCATCATCTCTTGCTGGCCTTCCATGTGTATGCTTTGTGCCATCAAATGCTATCCCTACAATGCAATCGGGATGATCTTTCAAAAATGCAGTTGTCTAGCGCAGGGTTGAGTTTTCAGTGTACAATTCAGATGTACAAAAATGTAAGTTGATTTTCCTAAAACTAGGCTTAATTTTTACATCTTAGTGCTCATTTCCATTTTCTAGCATTACATTTTTATTATTTTTAAAAGATTTATTTATTTGAGAGAGAGAGAGAGCACGTGCATGAATGGGAGGAGGGGCAGAGGGAGAGAATCTCAAGCAGGCTCCCTGCCTAGTGTGGGGCTGATGCGGGGTTGGATCCCATGAACCATGAGATTATGACCTGAGCTGAAATCACAAGCTGGCGACTCAACTGACTGAGCCATCCAGAGGCCCCAAGTGTTCCATTATTTTTAATGAATCTGAGTTAAACTCAGTCTCTTTCAATTTTCTTAGTGTCTTATGAGTAAACTTAGTCATTTTAGGTTTCTGACTCTCCTCTTTTCTCCCCGGGTCCACATCCAAGCTGGGACTGGGGGGCTTTTGCAGCAATGAAGCTAGTCCATCTGCTCTGTAGCTACTCTTAGATTTTCATCGCCATCTGCTGAGAGTAACTACTATCTAGTCTCTGGTCACTGGCATCTACTACTTCTGCCAATGTCTTCCCTTTCTCCTTGGTTCTGGGTTGTCAGGTCTGCCCAGGTCCTTCTGTCTTTAGGCCACTTCACTCTCTCTTGTAGGCTCTTCCCCTGCTACTCTCTGGGACACAGGACAACTCAGGTGTTTGCCAAGTTAGCTTTAAAAAAGTGCAGTAGAGCATGTAACCTCTCTACATGTGCATAGAACAAAAAGGCTCTCCCTCTAAACCTGAAGTTAAAGAAATGTCACTGAATTATAATCCTTTCCATATAAGCTAAAAATTTATTTCTGGTATTTTTCTTAGGTCCATTTAAAAAAATGTCAGATTGAAGAATAAAGTGAACTAATTCAACTTTCTAATAATATTCTGTTGCTTTAGATCTCTTCAAAGTCTCTGAAAAAGAATTTTGAGAAAGAAAAACAGAGTTGGAAGCATCATACTTCCTGATTTCAAGCTATATTATAAAATTATAGTATCAAAAGCGTATGATGTTGGCATAAAAACAGACACCAAGATGAATGGAACAGAATAGTGAACCCAGAAATGAACCCAAGCATATATGGTCAACTAACTTTTGACAAGGGCACCCAGAAGACACAAAGGGGAAAGGGTAGTCTCAACAAATGGTGCTGGGGAAACTGGACATCCACCTGCAAAAAAATGAAACTGGACTCATCTTACATCACACAAAAAAACCCTCAAAGTGGATAAAGACTTAAACTGAAACCATAAAAATCCTAGAATAAAACACAGGGAAAAAGCTCCTTGACATTGGCTTTGGCAATAATTTTTTGGATATGACACCAAAAGCTCAGGAAACTAACAAAAAAGCTTCTGCACGGCAAAGGAAACCATTGACAAAATAAAAAGGCAATGTATGGAATAGGAGAAAGTATTTGCAAACCAACTATCAGGTAAAAAGTGAATATCAGATGAAGAGTTAATATCCAAAATATATAAGGAACTCACACAACTCAATAGCAAGAAAACAAGCAACCCCAATTTAAAAATTGGCAAATGACCTGAAGTGACATTTTTCCAAAGAAGACATACAAATGACCAATAGTATATGAAAAGGTGTTCAATATCACTCATCACCCAGAAAATGCAGATCAAAATCACAATGTGATGTCATTTCAACATCTGTTGGGATGCATATAATCAAAAAGGCAAGAGAAACAACTGTGGCGAGGATGTGGAGAAAGGGAACACTTATACACTGTTGGTGGGAATGCAAACTGGGGCAGCCGCTATGGAGAACAATATGGAGGCTCCTCAAAAAATGCAAAATAGAACTACCCTATGATCCAGCAATCTCACTTCTGGGTACATAACCAAAGGAAATGAAATCAGTACCTCAAAGACATATGAGTAAATCTGGAAGACATTACGCTAAGTGAAATACGTGAAACATAGAAAGAAAAAAAAAATGCATGATCTTATATGTAGAATCTAAAAAAATCGAATGCATGGAAGAAGAGAGTAGAACTTTGGTTACCAGCCACGGGGAAGTGGGGGGAAATGAGATGCTGGTTATAGGGCACATGGTTGCAGTTATGTAGAATAAATAAGTCTAGAGATCTAACATAGAGCATGATGATTATAGTTAATAATACTGTACTGAATACTGGAAATTTGCTAAGATTGCTCACATCACACACGCACCAAATGGTAACTATGTGAAGAGAAGATATGTTAAGTAGCTTGACGGTAGTAATCATTTCGCTATGTGTATTTTGTATCACATCATCACGTGGTACTCCTTAAATATAGACAATTTTTGTTAAACACACACATAGACACACACACACAGAGTCCCTGAGACGTTTAAAAGTGTAAGTCATAGCAAAACATCAGTAGCCTCTCCTCCCTCCCTATCTCCCCCTCCCCAGGAAGCTACCTCTCCACCCCACCCCTCCCTTCCCCTTAAGCACAGGGCTGAGCTGCTTACACAGGGAACACTGCCTGGTTTCCCTTGCTTCTCAGACACTATCAGGACCTCACTACCCTGCACTCATCAGGGCTGCGCACATATAACCAAGAGAAAAGCTGAAGTCCCTGCCTACCCCCCTCTGTCAGCAGGCCATCTGGGCATGTGTCATAGGAGGCCATCAAACCAGTGGGCATCTGGGCTCCGACTTGTTAAGTCGTTTCTTAACAGCAAGGGGTTCTGGGCCAGTGCCTAAGAGCAGTGGCTAGAAAGGGCCAGAGAGCCACTTCTTTTTTTTTTTTTTTTAAAGCTTCACTACAGCTTTTGACTTGAAAATAATGTGGCAGGATAATTGACCGAAACGTTAAGATATTTTCCCTCCCTCCCCTATCAGACCAATAGCCAGGCTCATCTTAGGATTTTCCTGCCTAAGGGATTTTCACAGAAGCTGCATGAGATGAGCAGCATTTCCTGTCTTTGGCAAGAACCAAACTCATTGCAGAGGTGGTGCCAGGTGTCCAGGTGGAGGGAGGGGGCAAGGTGGCAAGAGAGTATGAAGCCTCAAAGAAAGTGAGGGATAATAAATACAGATCTGCCAGACAGAGGTCAGCAGGGCTATCAGTGGCTGCCCCTGGGGGAGGTGATAAGGCGGCAGAGAGGATGGCCACCTAGAGCATGTGTGGACCAGCTGAAACTCCCAACTTGACCATTTCCAGGTGCCTCCTGCAGTTTCCAGGTACGACAGCAGCACAGTTCCTGACTTGAAGGGGTCATGAGGCCAGCGAGGAGATGGGTATCCCCCCAAGAGTAATTATGTGGGCAAATAACTAGTGAGCTCAGACTCTACTTGATCCCTTCGTGGGTGTATAAGTTCATAGGGCCTTTGCACAACCTTGGAGAGGGGAAGGCCTGATAAATACTGAGTCTGAATCCCCTGCCAGTTGGTGAAATGGGGGCACAGTGTGACTTAGGTTGATCAGAAGAAAATGTAATAATGCATTTGGATTTGTCCATCTGAATGGAGATTTGAACCTTCCATACTCTACTTAAGGTTGCAGACACTGACAAAAGGAATAGATATATTTTATTTTTTACTCCCTCTTATCAAACCTGCAACCTGCCCCACTCCCCCAAACTCTATCCCTTTCTATTCCCTTCTGGTGACATATGCCAAGTTCTTGTTAAAGTCTATATAAAGGAAAAAAAGAAGAAAAAAAAAAAAAAGAAAAGAGAGGAGAATGAGGTCCGAGAAAGTAGGAAGTATGTGGAACATTCTGGAAAAGTTTTTATATACGTTTGAGAAATGGAATGAAATGAAGGTTCTCCCCAAAGCAGTTAGAGCATAATTACCTCAAACCTGCCATAGAATAAAGGTCAGAAACTAATAAACCAACAAAGTATCTGGCACTGCCTTTCCCTTCAGGAGGTTCTAACTCTACTGATTTTTACCTGAGAGGCACTGCTGAGAAGAAATTCGTCTATTAATTGGTTTATGAGGATAGACACCCAGATAAAGAGGCTTCAGTTGCTGTGACAAAATCATTTCATTCAGTTTTTTCTGCAGAATGAAATACTCTTCAGATAACTTTGATATCTAAAAAGAAGGTCATGTGTCAGATTAAATCAAGGAAAAGAATTCAGAGGGCTCCACAGGTACCCCGGGGTCTGGCAACTGCCTGATTGACGGTCCCGGGACTCTCACATATGTTTTCTCCAGAACCCACCCTGACCCTAGTCTGAAAACCGAGGGTCTGGAAAAGTCCTCCCCTGACCAAGCCTCCTCCCACTTTGTGCCACTTGCGCATCTCCTCACATTTTCCATTTAAACCTGCCAAACATGTCATGCTACGTGAATGTTCTGTCCTGATCAACTCCTCCCAGCGTTCCTGAGACCTGGCTTCTGTCCCTAACACTCTGTAGCCATTTAGTCCGAAGAATCCCTCTGTTGCCTTGGATTGGGTTAACCCCATCCTCTCCTTTCCAGTGTTCTCAGCCTCACTTCAGGCCACTCTCCTCTGGTTCCTCCCTTTCCATCTGGCCCCTCTGCCTCCGTCTGGGCTGCATCTGGCTCCGTTAACACAACTGTCCTGCTGGGTTGCACACGGGGCCCCTGCTTTTCTGCCTCTAGCTTCGTCCCTGTGGAGCACTGAATCTACTCCTGCGACATTATTAGCCAGCTCTAGGGAGATGACTTGGTAATTCTGTATCTCCTCAACGTCTCTGACGTAAAGCAGGTCAGGATTCAAATCTCCAATCTGGTCTTTAGTGTGAGAAAACACATGCACCAAGGAAAGGAAGGACCATATGTATATTAAACTCTCTATTTCCATGTCCTTAAAAAAAATAGAACAGGAAGGGGCTGGAAGAGCTCTAGGAACAGCCAGAAGTTGGAGATGTTTGGGTCACACCTGTAACATGAAAGAGGTGTCCACGAGCCACTGTCAGAGACAAAAAGCAGAGTTTAGGGACCCACGAGTATTAGGCAATCCCTCTTTGATCTAACTCATGATGAGATTTCCTTCCTTCCTTCCTTCCCTCCCTCTCTCTCTTTCTCCTTCCTACCTTCTTTCTTTCCTTCCTTCCTGTTCTTTCTTTCCTTCCTTCCTTCCTTCCTTCTTCTTTTTTTTTTTTTTAAGTACACTCCACACCCAGCATGGATCCTGATGTGGAGCTCGATCTCACAACCCTGAGATCAAGACCTGAGCTGAGATCAAGAGTCAGACGCTTAACCGACTGAGCCACCCAGGCGCCCCTAATGATATTTCTTCCATGATTTTATATGCTATTGATTATCCTGATAATGCATATTAACTTATAATATGCATTTTAGGGGTCATCTAGTTAAAATCCTTCATTTTACATAAAAGAAAATAAAGGTGCCCACATACAAAGTGATTTTCTTAAGGTCAAACACCTAGACAGAAAGCAAGATCTGGAATTGGCATTTCCAGGAGCTGCTCGCTGTGGTCTCCCTCCAGAGTACTGATTTATCAGTGTTCAATGCACACCCCATGAGAAGCCCTAAAGCCATCTGCCCCCTTCTAGAAACAGTTGAAACATGCCTACTCATGGCACAAGATATTCTCCAACAGGGAATCTTTCTTTGTGGGTTTTCTTTATGGTTCCTCATTGTCATGACGTAACATGTAGATTTTCATCTTCATTGCACATATGTCTGAGTATGGCTACATGCCTAATTTTGACACCTAGTGATGTCTGCTCAAAATTTGGGGCAGAAAAAGCATAGACTTCAAAGGATTTATAAAACTTTCTTTTTCCTTTATAATGAAAGATCTCAGATACAGAAATTTGCATTGTCAAATGTGAGCATTTTAGTAAGCTGTATAAACTGTTGACTACTAGTCTCCTTACTACACAAGATTTCTATCATATCTTACCCTATTTCTTACGGCACATTGTTTAAAAGAATTATAGCTATTTGAATAGGAAAACCCTTGAGACATTACAAAAGAGGTTTGCAGTTTCATAAAAACAGATGAAACAGTGTTATCAGTTATCAGTGAACTATAGGTTTACTTTAGTTACTGTGTAGTTCCCAGAGACTTCTACTAATAAATAAATCTGTTTATTTACATACCTGTTTTGAAAAGATGGCCAAATCACATGCTTCTTTCTCTAAAACTGTTTTTGGGTCTTTGTCATTCTTTGTCCTGGAATTACAGGATTCCTCATGTTTCGTGGGATAAGAATACAGATCATGAGTATTTCTTGCTACATCGTTCGGTGTCGCAATAATCTTTTGGTTTTTAAAAGAAGACACCCTGTCCTTCCTTAATTGCTGCCTCCTCTTGTAGCTCCGGTATTTGCTCTGAATGAACACTGCTGATCTGTCTTCTTCCTGAGCTCGGACTCTTGCTTCGGCCTGCCTCTCTCGGACCGTCCCCGGCCTCAGATAGCATCTCTGCTGACTGCAGGCTGGTGCCTTCTGGGTCACTACTGATGTCTTCTTTTCCTTTTCCTTGCTATTTGTGTTTTGATAGACTGACTTTTGGCTAGGTGCCAAAGTCTTTCTAAAAGAAGGCTGCTTTGTCTCATTCTCCGCTGACCAAAGTCCTGGGTAGCTTGGCCTTTCTGATAGGGCCTTCCTTTCTAGATATGCTGCTTTGGGTTCTTCAGAATTCCTTTCCTCTGCATACCTCTGGTAGTAATTCTGGACCACAGTTTCCTCCTTCTCCACTTTCCTTATCTTACTGTTCTCTTCCAGGGCTTTCATATACTTCTTTTGGGAGTGTCCTTCTGCCCAAGGGTCCCCCACTAGATGTGGTTCTTGCTTAGCCTCTTCCTCAAACATGTTATTCACTTTTTTCTGAGTTTGATATCCTCTGTTGTTATTTCCAATGGCCAGAGTGCCTTCCTCTTCAGCTTTGAAAGTAGAAGTCTTCACTACAGAGGTACTTTCTTTATTGTTTGGAGCTGGAATGACTGTTTCATTAGTAGAAACTGCATTTTCTGTCTGTTTCTTCACAGAAGATTCCCTGTGTAAAACAGATTGCATCTGAATATATGATACTAAACTGGAGCTTACTTACCTCTTCTGGCTATAGCTACATGCTACATGGTGTTGGGACAATAGTAAAGGGGCAAAAAAAGCTCAGAGTAAGAACTTCTCAAGTCACATTAATCAAGTGCTCCCCAAATGTTCTTTCTGGTGGCTGCTCAAATAATGATAAAACCAGTTCCAACTTAGGATGAGAAATATCCTAGCGTATTTTCACCTAATGAGGCATCAAAATCCTGGGAATTTCATCACTTCAAAACATGTCTTTTTCAAAAGGAAGTACCTACAGTGAGGAGAGGTTGTGGAAAATATGCCTAAATTTGAGACTAGCAAGCAACGTATGTTCACTAGGCTGATGTGCTGTATTTCATAAGCTCGAAGTCTGCTGATCACAGGGAATACTGTACAAAATTAAAGGGAAGCAGTGTCCCTGCTACAGTTCATGATCATATAATATGTTGACCAAAATTGCACAGTTGTTACTTTACCAATATCCTTCCAAAGTGATTTTCCCTTATCTTGAAGATAACATCTTCTCTATAGCTTTTTTTTTTTTTTTTTTTTAAAGCCACATAGCCTTTTTTTTTTTCTTTTGGTGAGGACAAAACCCTCACAAAAGCAGTATGGCCTGAAAAGGGTGCTAAGGTACAGTGAAAAAGTCATAACCTGATACCCTGACATACCCTGACATGCTACTTGTGGGTGTTTTGCCAAAAACTTTTTATTTTGGCTCAGAAAAGCCAGGAGAGAGTTTTGGTCTTTTGCAATCTGTACAGAAGGACCTGTCTTGAAGTTGAACTTGGAAAAAGTTACCGGAACTCAAATTTCCTAATTCCCCTGGCTACTTCCTAGGCCTACGATAGCATCTTTAGGTTTATGCAAGAGGCATAACAACATTGGACCAGAGAATTAGATGGGGTACCAAGAACCCATAATTTCAATGAGTGCCTTATACTAGTATTTTGAATATCTTCATAATACCCCCAGAGAATGCCTATACTAGTCAGAATACAATTAATGAGAAAAAGATAAACAAACTATATCGCAAAGCTATAGTAATCAAAACAGTGTGGTATTGGCATTTAAAAAAAGATCGGTGGAACAGAATAGAGAGCCCAAAATAAACACACACATTTATGGTCGATTAATTTATGACAAAAGAGCTAAGGATATACAATGGGGGTAGGATAGTCTATTCAATAAATGGTGTTGGGAAATTAGACAGCCACATGCAAAATAATGGAATTGAATTCCTATCTTACACTACTACAAAAATCAACTCAGAATGGATTAAAGACTTGAACATAAGACCTGAAATCATAAAACTCCTAGAAGTAAATGTAGGTGGTAAGCTCCTTAACTTTGGTCTTGGTAATGGTTTTGTCTGTTTGTTTTTTGGGATTTGATACCAAAAGCAAAGGCAACAAAAGCAAAAATAAACTAGTGGGACTACATAAAATGAAAAAGCTTCTGTGCAGCAGAGGAAACCATCAATAAAATGAAAAGGCGACTAACTGAATGGGAGAAAATATTTGCAACTCATATATCTGATAAAGGGTTAATAACCAAAATATATAAAGAACTCGTACAACCCAATAGAAAAAAAACAACCTGATTTAAAAATGGGCAGAGGATCTGAGCAGACATTATTCAAAGAAGATACAAAAATGGCCAATAGGTACATGAAAAGGGGCTCAACATTACTAATCATCCAGGAAAACGCAAATCAAAACTACAATGAGATATCACCTCGCATCTGTTAGAATGACTATTATCACAAAAGACAAAAGAAAACAAGTACTGGTGAACATGTGAAGAAAAGAGAATCCTTACGCAATGAGAATGTTGTGTGTTGGTGGGAATGTAAATTGGTGCCATTACGGAAAACAATATGGAGGTTCCTCAAAAAACTAAATAGCAATACCAGCAATCTGACTTCTGGTAGTATATCCAAAGGAAACAAAACAATTATCTCTAAGAGATCTCTGCACTTCCATGTTCATTGCAGTATTTCTCGCAATAGCCAAGAGATGGAAATAACCTAATGGATGAATGGATAAAGAAGGTATGGTATATATATACAATGGAGTATTATTCACCCACAACAAAGAAGGAAATCCTGCCATTCTTGATAACATGGATGAAATAAACCAGACAGAGGAAGAAAAATACTGCATAGTATCACTAATGTGTGGAATCTGAAAAAGAAAAGAAAAATCAAACTCACAGAAACAGAGAGGTGCGGTTGTAAAAGGGTTAGGTGGGGGAAATAGGGAGAGGTTGGTAAAACGATATAAAATTCCAGCTATATGATGAGTAGGTCTGAGGATCCCATGCTAAAACATGGGAGTAATCACTGTTTTGTAGAAATGAATTTTGCTAAGGGAGTACAACTTAAATGTTCTCACCAAAAATGCATGAAAAAGAACTATGTAAGGTGATGGATGTAGTAATGAATTAAATGGGGAAATCCTTTCACAATGTATACATATATCAAATCATCATGATGCACACTTTAAATATCTTAGAATTTTATCTGTAAATCATTAATTTTATATGTAAAAACCTCAACGAAGCAGGAATTTTTAAAAAGATGAATCAGTTCTTGAGATCTAATATACAGCATGGTGACTATTAATGATGCTGTATTATAGACTTGAAAGTTGCTAAGGGACGTGTTCTTAAATGTTCTTATCACACACACAGTTGTAATTACTGAGGTGAGGGAAATGTTAGCTAACACTACCGTGGCAATTATTTCACAATATATATGTGTATCAAATCATCATGTTGTACACCTTAAACTGACCCAATGTTATATGTCAATTCAGTCCCAATAAATTTGGAGGAAAAAAAAAAAAAAGACAAGGGTCCTGGGATTGGGGCTGGGATGATCTTTATCTCTCTCTCTCTCTCTTTTTTTTTTTTACAAGGCATTTTATTCCTCAACGGGAAATCCATCTCCAGCCTGGGTTTCCAGCAGGAAATGACCCTTCTCACCAAAGCGACTTTAAAATGTGTCTCCCTTAAAAACTAAAGATGTAATGTATGGTGATTAACATAACATAATAAAATTAAAAAAAATGTGTCTCCCTTAACATCATGAATGATGGCACATGCTGACATCATGACATCTTGGTGCAATGCACCAAAAAGGACACAGCATCACTAATGTAGTACTCCCGCCAAAAACGGCTCACCTGAATCTAGTCAGGAGGCAGAAATCAGATAAGTCCATCCTGCATTTGCAAATTGGATGTTCTGCCAAGCATCTGACCTGGGACATTTTAAAAATGTGAAAGGCATAAAACACACACACACACACACACACACGCATTTACAAATACATACACCCACTCACACACATATACATACACACATACACACACTCCCTCTCTCTCTCTCTCTCTCCCATACACACACACAAAGGCTTGGGAATTTCCTTAAAGAAGTCTTTAAAAATGTGAAAACTGAATGTAATGTATTGTCTTTGGATGCTAGATTTTTTAAAGCAGCCATATAGAATATTAGGACAATCGGGGAACTTGACTATGGAATGTATATTAAATAACAGTATTATATCATCATTAAATTTCTTTTTTTTAAAATTTTTCTTATTTTACATTTTTAAAATTTTATTATGTTATGTTAATCACCATACATTACATCATTAGTTTTAGATGTAGTGTTCCATGATTCATTGTTTGTGTATAACACCCAGTGCTCCATGCAGAATGTGCCCTCTTTAATACCTATCACCAGGCTAACTCGTCCCCCCACCCCCCTCCCTTTTAGAACCCTCAGTTTGTTTCTCAGAGTCCATAGTCTCTCATGGTTCATCTCCCCCTCTGATTTCCCCCCCTTCATTTTTCCCTTCCTACTATCTTCTTTTTTTTAACATATAAT
>NC_138373.1:55647071-55740415 GCF_054177405.1 Leptonychotes weddellii | reverse complement strand
AGAGACTCTATGTTGCCATTAATTGATTTCTCCATTCTAGCCATTGTCTTCACAATTGCTAGCCTGAAATCCATCTCCGACATCTTGGTTATATCTGCACCCATTTGTAAATCTGCAGCATAAGTCATAATCTCTGAGTCTTTTCTATTTTGGGGGTTCCTCCTCCTAGTCATTCTGTTGATGGGTGGTTGAAGGAATGTATAGAGTCCAAATTATTGACCAGAAACCAAGCAAGATGCACCTGTTTTCTTGGGACCTTAGGGTTGCTGGCCTCTTGTTTTCCCAGCCTGTCTTCGGCAGGAGGGGCCTGTCGTGTTGTTACTCAGGCAACCCTGTTTGGGCGGAATTGCCCTGCCCCACTGTGGCAGGGGATGGGCTCAGCAGGAATCAGTTTTTGGGGCTTTTGTTCTCTGGCGGCTTTCCCTGGCGGCTTTCTGCATCTCTTCCGCAAGTCAGAGCAGAAGAGACCATTTCCAACCCTCTGCCTCAAAGCAGAGAGACCACAGTCTGTTCTTCAGTGAGCTCTCCAGGCCACACCGTCTCCGTTTCTGTCCGTGCTGCTATAAACTGCAGCATCCTGGGTTGTGCGCCCCTCCGCAGCGCCCCCAGTCCTGCCTCCAGGTCGGAGCATGTCTCTGCCCTTTGTGCTTCTAAAACCACCAGCCGCTCCCAGTTCACATGCGCGACCCCGCCGCTCCGGGTTTCTGCCCTGGGGGCTGCCCTAGAGTCCTTTCCCTGCCGCTACCAGTCTGCAAGTCTGTGCCCCGTCCACAGCATACAAGGCTGTCACTCACCGGCGTTGTAGGATCCCCACATCCAGGCACCCTCCCGCTGCCATTTATCCTCCGATATCTGCCCACAGAATCACGGCTCTCCGCTTCGTACCTCAAAACCAACTGCCTACGATATTCTGTTTGTAGAGATCCAGATCTTCTTACATCTCAGGCTGGTTTTGTGGGTGCTCAGAGTGGTCTGGTAAATATCCAGCTCAATTCCGGGGACCAGTTGAAATAGGGTCCCCTACTCCTCCGCCATCTTTCCTTCCCCCTCCATTTCTAGGTTTTCTATTCTGTTCCATTGATCTGTGTGTCTATTTTTGTGCCCATACCATACTGTTTTGATTACAACAGCTTTGTAATATAACATAAAGGCCAGAATTGTGATGCCTCCAGCTTTGCTTTTCTTTTTCAATGTTGCTTTGGCTGTTCAGGGTCTTTTGTGGTTCCATACAAATTTTAGGATTGTTTGTTCTAGTTCTGTGAAAAGTGCTATTGGTAATTTGATAGGGATTGCATTAAACATATAGATTGCTTTGGGTAGTATAGACATTTTAACAGTATTTGTTCTTCCATCCGTGAGTCATCTGTGTCTTTCCATTTCTTTGTGCCATCTTCGATTTCTTTCATCAGTGTTTCATAATTTCCGGAGTACAAGTCTTTTACCTCTTTGGTTAGGTTTATTCTTAGGTATCTTATTGTTTTTGGTGCAGGTGTACATGGGATTGATACCTATTAATTTCTCTTTCTGCTGCTTCATTATTGGTGTATAGATTTCTGTACATTAATTTTGTATCCTGTGACTTTACTGAATTCATTTTTCAGTTCTAGTTTTTGGTGGAGTCTTTCAGGTTTTCTATATAGAGTATCATGTCACCTGCAAGTAATGAAGGTTTTACTTCTTCCTTGCCAATTTGGATGCCTTCTATTTCTTTTTGTTGTCTGATTGCTGAGGCTAGGACTTCCAGTGCTATGCTGAGTAAGAGTGGTGACAGTGGACATCCCTCTCTTGTTCCTGACCTTAGGGGAAAAGCTCTCAGTTTTTCCCCCATTGAGGATGATGTTAGCTGTGGGTTTTTCATAAATGGCCTTTATTATGTTGAGGTATGTCCCTCTAAACCTACTTTGTTGAGGGTTTTTATCATGAATACATGTTATACTTTGTCAAATGTTCTTTCTGTATCTATTGAAATGATCATATGGCTCTTATCCTTTCTTTTATTAATGTGATGTATCTTGTTGATTGATTTGTGAATATTGAACCACCTTTGCAACCCAGGAATAAATACTTGGGTTGATCTTGGTGAATGATTTTTTAAATGTATTGTTGGATTCTGTTTGCTAGTATTTTGTTGAGTATTTTTGCGTCTATGTTCATCAGAGATACTGGCCTGTAGTTCTTTTTACTTGTGATGTCTTTATCTGGTTTTGCTATCAGGGTAATGCTGGCCTCATAGAATGAATGTGGAAGTTTTCCTTCCTTTTCTATGTTTTGGAATAGTTTGAGAAGAATAGATATTAACTCTTCTTTAAATGTTTGGCATAATACCCCTTTTTAAGGATTTTCTGGTAGCTTTGACTCCTCTCCCCATCATCCTCTGAACTTCTGTATGCTATTCCACATTACCAAACTATGCATTTCTTTTCTTGCCCTGCTTTTCTTTCCCTTAGCTCTCAAAGCCCCAGACCACCAAACAATCAGAAGGAACGTGTGATGAGGAATATGATAAGGGCTGGTTGGGGGGCCAAAGGTCTTTCCTCTTTCTCCCATCTTGAACCCCTGCTGTATGTATATAATTTCTTATTTACCCCCAAAAGGAAGACCTTGCTTGATAGTAGTCTTTGTAATTGAATACTTGTTTATGATCACCTTTCTTGTAGGTATCTCTAAAGAAGAAGAACCAAAAATATTGAGACCCCCAAGACGGCCCCGGAAACCCAAAACATTAAATAACCCTGAGGACTCCACATACTATTATCTGCTACATGTAAGTGGCTCACTCTTACTATCAGATGGGAGCCATAGCATCCACTAACACCCCTCTTCCTCCTGGTCCAAGCCTCCCCCACAGTCCTGTAAACCCCCTGTCCTCCAGCAGTCTTCTCTGCTGGTGCATTAATAGAGCTAAGATGCAAATACCAACCCAGAAAGAGAAATACATCATAACAGGGGAGGGACTCGGGTCAAAGGGCGAGTTTAAGGAAAAGAAGGAAGGGAAAGATGAAGAAGGAGACATTTACTTGAGCACCTTTTAAATTCCAGGCCTAGAGGGAGGGGTGTTCATGCACACTATGACATCTAATCCTATGAATAGCCCTTAAGGTGGTGTCCTCTCACTAGTCAGGACTCAGACCCAATAAGCACTCCAGAGCTGCCAGGCTTATTAGCTACACTCAGGTCTTCTGACTGTGCAGCTTACTCCCTGTGTGCAAGCCTGCCCTTCCTCTCCATGAATGCCACCGTCATCCACTGGTGGGACCCAGACCAAGAACCTGGGAGTCATCCTGGACCTTGCCCTCTCTCTCATTCCTGACATCCAATCTGTCCCCTAAAGCATGGCTTCTCCTGGCCAAGGCTCACTCCTATTCATGCCCTGCCTCTGACCCACGGGCAGCACTCTACTTCAGACCATCATCATTCCTCACCTAGGATATTCCAAGCTTCCTATCATGGCGTCTCCAGCCCCTACCAGAGTGTTTCTCTAGACCATCTTGTGAGTGGGTTCCTCCCTTGATGATTCCTCTGAGAGCTCAGCAGTTCCTTCAGCAGGAAGTCCAGACACTGCAGAGGCCCTCCCCATTGGCCCTGGGACTGCTCTTCGGCCCCCTCTCCAGCCCCCATATCCACGACCCACCACTAACTGCCTGAAACCCTGCCAGACAGGGCCTTTCTCTCACGTTCCTTAGTCCTTTGCACCTGCTGGTCCTTCCCTCTATAATGCTTATTCCCTCTTCCACTCCCACTGCCAAAGGGAGAGAGCAAGGATTCTCTGCCCCCAGAGAGTGCTTCCCATCTGTTGGAATTTTCCCCCACTTCTTGGCAGAAAATGGAGCTCCCGCTTGACTTCCAAGTCAAACAGCCTCTTAGTCCTCCCCTCTCTCTGGGGGTTTCTCTCCAGTATCTTTGGAAGGCTCCTCTTCACCTTGGTGTTGCCTCATGTTCAATCTTGGACTCTCTTCTCCTCTCATTTCTTCAGTTACTACTGATTCCCAAATCTTTACCTCTGGCTAGATCTCTCTCCACATTCAGATCCCAAACTGGCTAGTGTTTGTTTCACATACTGCACATGGATGTGCACAGACATCCATCCACACACACTCACACACACACACAGCTTTGTTGAGATATGTCACATACCATACAATTCACACACCCAAAATATACAATTAAATGGTTTTCATTATATTCAGAGTTGTGCAACCATCACCATAATCAATTTTAGAACATTTCCATCACCCCAAAAAGAAACTCCAGACCCATTAGCAGTCATCCCCCATCCCCTCCCTCCAGCCCCAGGCAACCACTCATCTATTTTCTATTTGCCTGTTCTGAACATTTCATATAAATAGAAATGCGTGACATGCAGGCCTTGTGAATGAATGACTGGCTCTTTTCACAACCAGTAATCAGAATATTATCCTGACTTCTCCCCCTTTCTTATCTTCCATATCCAAAAACCTACCTCTTAAATATCTCCTGAATTTCTGTTTCTCTCCACACCATATGCTCACAGCTTCCTCCAGGCCAGCATTCCCAGTTGATATTTCTGCATCTATCCCCCCTCTTACTGTTCTCTTGTTTTGCTCCCCTTCTTGTTAATACGTCTTTCACACTATAGTTGGAGTTGTGTTTCTAAAATTAACATCTGGTCGCTCTACCCCTCTGATGGAAAACCTTGTAATGACTTCCTAGTGTCCTATGATAGAAGGGCTGGTTAACATGAGGGCCTTGCTTACCTTTCCAACCTCAGCTCCTGACATTCATTCACCCCTTTTTCTCTCCTCTCCAGCCATTTCCTCTCATTAGGCTATACCTGGTCTTCACATTGTCCATAGGCATTTGTCCCTATATGCTCTGTCCTCCGCCTAGAAACCACTTCCTTTTTCTATTCTCACCTTGTGGGGACAAAATACCCCCATCCTCGATGTCTTTTTCTTCAGGAAGACTTCCTGATACTCCCAAATCCTGAAGGAGCTCTTCCTGTGTCCTCCCTAAGTGGTCCATGCTTCCATGTCACCACGCTGTGTCCCGCCAAAAAGTGACCAACGTGGTTTTCACGAGGTCAAGGAGTTTGCCTGTTGCATTTAGCTTGACACATAGTCGGCGTGCAATAAATATTTGTGGTACAAACGAGCACAGTGCAATGTGAGCGAAATACAATTAGAAGTAAATCAAGGAAGCGAAAAGTCCAGATAGCTCCATTTGACTATTACTTTAAAAAATCTTGATAACAGACTTTTTTCTGCCCACCCCAAAAGGAAGCACATAAGCCTGACATTTTTTTATGTGGTTAAATAGAAAGAAGAGCAGAGAACAAGATTAGAAATTACCAGACATTCCCTCTTAACTCTGAATATAAGTGGTAAAGGATGCTCAGTGACCTTTATTAACTGCAGCCGAATGACCATTGACCATGAGGGCTTCAACGACAGATGCCACTCTTGATATGAGAATTTATAAGAGCTTGAAATAAGGTGCGTGTCTGTTACTGACCACCACCCGCTCAGCAGGAATCGTGCAGCAGATCCTGAGCCTCACAAATGAGTCCCTGCCCTCAAGAAGTTGACTTTGCCGTTGTATTATTCTTTTTTAAATGAACATAAAGGGTTTAATACCTCTTAAACTATCAGCGACTGGAATCCTTTTTATAACCCTAAGTCTTGAAATCTGTGGCTTCTGTGAAAAATAAAGCACAGAAACCCAAGATATCAGTATAAGCGACAACATCCCATGTGTTCATATTTATCTGGCCCTTACCCAAATTTGGGGCATGACGCATAGTGGAATCTATAGCTCTGAGGGGACCCACGTCCTTTAACCAGGAAAACACTTTCTGGAATTTCGGCTCGGCTGTAGTAGCTTGGAAGTGGGCACCAGTGGGTGGGGCGGGCTACGGCTGGCCGAGCGGGACACGGAGGGGGTGGTAGCTACTCCCACGACTGCCTTGGCTGCCTGCCAGGACAGGTGCATCTGATGTGACCAGGGGGCCGAGGAATTGTATGGAGCCCATAACCTTGGAGTGCTGGAGATAACCATCTGCAAATCCTGCCTTAAAGCCTGTAGACAGACATATCAGGTATGATCCTGTTATCATCTTGATTAATGCGATTTTATGCAAAGCCAAGGCCTTACAGGCATCTTCTTTTCAGTACTAAAATAAACATTCAGGGACAACTCTGCACATTTTGTTTGCTTTGTGTAGCATTCCTGAGGTGGTGGCGGCTTCAAGGTTCAAACCGGAACACTGACCCTGATGACTTAATCAGATATACCAAGGAGTGGGATGTCTCCAGCATGTTTGTAATTGCTTCTCTAGAACAAACTGCGCTTTTTTATTGGCATTTTTTACTTTCCTGTGAGTAGAATGACCGATGACAGCAGGAAAACAAAGAAACTCAACTTCCTGTTGAAAACATTATTATGATCTAGCTATGGAAAACTCTTGCTGCTTCCAGCTGTCATTTGGGAACATGATGACACACTCCTCTGCCTCAGACTCATTACAGTATTTGTCCTTACATCAAATGTTCAGGCAATTAGAGTGACCCTGAAGATCAACAGAAAGCTCTCCTTTTGGCCATCTTGAGTGGCTTACTGATAGAGAGCACCATGGTCTACTTCTTCCAGAGGATGGAATGGGATATAGGAAGTGTTGTGCATCTATAAATCTCAAGACTTTTGAAGAGTTGTATTCTTTATTATCTGTGGCATGACCAGCGGCATCCAAAAAAGAGAAGACTAAAACACAAACCAAGCACCTCACTTCTGTTCAGCAAAGTGAAGCAAGGATTTGGATACAGTTCCTGAAAAAAGAAAGCAATGGTTATGTTATTAGAAACCCCCCAAAACTGCTACGTCTCACCCCCCTCCTCATTAAGAAACAACCAGACCACATAGCGATACCCACAGACACAGGGAATGTTGCTATAGGGAATGAGGTATGAAACAAGTGAAGATTTTTATGCATTATAGGCAACTTCCGCTAAAGCATTTGAGTTGAAAGAGGAACATGAACTCATGATTCATACATAATAAAAGATCTGTGTATCAAAAAAAAAACCACTTTCTGTAATTTTAAATGGTTTTCATGAAACTCTTTCTAAAATATACTACACACTGTAAACCTTTTCTTGATGACCCAAGGCCACTGAGGAAAAATGGTTGTATTTATTTAGATTTACGAGGTAGTGCCCCATCTCTCTGTATTCGCCTGGCCCTGCTTCATTTTCTTCAGAGATGAGGAAATGTATGTGTTCTCTCCTCCTGCCTGACTCTTCCCTCCAGACTAGAGCTGAGCGAAGGCAGGGACTCGCTAGCTGTTACAGCCCCTCTGTTGCGGTGCAGTACCCCCCCACCCCACCCCGCCGGCGGGGCTGCTGAGCTGGGGTGGGGACGCGGTGGGGGGGGGTGAGGCCCCTGCCCCTCCCCACACAAACAGCTCTGCGCCCAGGTGCTTCCCCTGTTCCTGTAGTTCTTGTTTCTGCTTGGATGTCCCTTCTTTCCATGGTCATTCTGAGCACCTGAAACCAATACCAGCTGTCTTCTATGATGTGATGCTCTTAATCTCTTACATCTAGGAAACGTTGCTATTTTGTTAAAGATTTATTTATTTTAGAGAGAGAGAGGGAGTGAGGGTGAGCAGGGGGAGGGGCAGAGGGAGGGAGAGAGAGAGAGGGAAGCATACTCCCCACGAGCGAGGAGCCCCACACGGGGCTCGCTCTCTGGACCCTGAGATCATGACCTGAGCCGAAATCAAGAGTCGATGCTTAACCAAATGAGCCACCCAGGTGCTCCTGAAACGTTGCTATTTTTGTGTCCAAAATCAGAGCGAGCTGAGCCTAAGAAGCGTGCCTCAGGAGCCTAAGGAGGACCTGAGCTGAGCACACACAGCCCATTGCTTCGGTGTGGGATGCCCACTCTGGTACTCAGCTGTGCAGTCCACAGTTTCCTCCAAAACTGACTAACTAAACACAATCACTTCAAAGGACCTTCCAGTTTTATTATTTTCTCCAGTACCTTCCCTAAACTGGTAGGTAAGTAAGAGGAGTAGGTAGTTTGGCCACTTGTGATGTGGTTTTTTTTCTTCTTCTATGTTTTGGCTCCTCCTTCATCCTTGTGAAGCCGTCTAAGCAAATAAAGTGTTCATGCATTTCCATAGGAATGTAAGATTGTGTCCACCATAATGTAACAGATATGAATTTTAAAGTTCTGGGGACAGGTTGTAGTGTAGCTGACTGAGGAAGAGATTCTTCAGAGTTCTCTGAGCAAAGGCCTCCCTCTTCCAAAGACCTCCTCAAGAAATACCCGCCCCAGAACATCTCCTCCTTATACCATCTTTATCTCCTTCTTGCTCTCTCTTCTTTAATTCTACAAGAAACTGCCACTAGACATTTGCTTCTTTCTTTTCATTTCAAATTTCAAGTTAGTGATTTGTCATTTCAGAACTATCGCTGAAAACATTGTTTATTTTAAATAAATGTCACTAATATTAAGTCCCAGGTGATAAGATTAGTATTGTATTAAATCCTCTCCCTTGAGGGACAATATGCTTCCGTCTTCATGATGAAGAATGCAGTTTCGTGCATCCCTTTTGGCCCCAGCTGCCAGGACACTGAGGGACAGACATAAGGCTCCATCCTACACTTTTGCCCTCTTTGTTCCTTATTTACAACTTCCACTTTATTACTTTGCTTGTGTAATTGCTTCCATGATAAACCCCCTTAAATAATTTTTGGAAAGATATATTATCGAGTGATAGTTCACTAGAATATTCTGGCACAGGCAAGAGTGAAATAAGCATAAGCCTGGACAGTATTCACTCTTCTAAGAATTCCTGTAACTGAGAACCAAATTATATACACCGCCTCCCAGAGGGAAATGTTGATCCCGAAGAAAAGGCAGAAGGTTATTTGATTCGTGGTGCCAGAATTTAAGGGCAGAAGGTTATTTGATTCATGGTGGTGTAAAGGGGATCTCCGTCACTCAACAGAACGCCATCATTTAAACATAACTTTGGATTATAGAAAATGGTTACCAAGAACAAGAGACATTTTTTTCAGATAATGGATCAAGGAGGCAGGACCTCTGTCATATTAAAACAACAACCACAACAAACACCACCTGGGGTGCAGGGATCATTCACTAGGCTGTTAGGGGCCTTTGTACCTATGGCGGCAACATGATTATTTGTGAGCACCTCCTGGCCCAGGGCATTGGATCAAGAATGTAATAGGAAATAGGAAGGAGGACAGGAATGTATTTGGTGTCCTGCCCCTTACCTGGTTACTTTTTGAATGATCCACTCCCAGACTTGATACCTTTAACATTCCCTTCTCCCTCCTCTACCCACTAAAATACCAACCAAGAAGAGATGAAACTATGAACCATTTGACTCATCTGACATTTTAGTGTATTACAAATGATAAATCATGAGAAAAGATGATTTAGCATGCCTAAAAATACTGGGGGCAACCTTCAATATTTACAAACCATTGTTAGTTGCCATTTTTATTGTCTTGCATTTTTATGGAGCAGCTTGATATCTGCATTAGAGTTCCCATGATTACAGTATCCTTAGCTTGTTCAAGGTGAGTGTGCAATTTGTTCTCTCAGCCTAAAAGACAGACAGGCTCTTGCAGCATGTAAATAGGGGAGTCCAAATACCTTGCACCAGCACACATAGTGAAACACATTACTAGTGTTACAATACAAAAGGTGATACTGCTTTGTATGTAAGGTAAAATGAAGTACCATTTCCTTAGTGTTCAGATTGAAGCATTGATTAAAAAGTATCTAATTAAATCCAGACTCACGTATTCTGATTTGTGCCTTGATACATCAAGTTCTCAACTGGAGGAAGAATTTGCAAATGAACACATATATCATCTATGCTGTTACTTTTATGCCATAAATGGGCTCCTATAGGTTAATGAAGTCACACTTCTATTCTTTTGTGGACTGTTGCACCTGCCTTCGCTGTCCACCCATCTGCTTTGCCAGCAGACAATGATGACATATAAGCGAGACATCAAAGCAGCCTAATCAACCTGCCTAACTCACAGCTGCATGTGTGATAGAGAGACAGGTTTTCCAGGAATTCTGACATATGTTTTCCCATTTGTAGGTAGATCTTGTGTATACTGCTCACTATGTGGTTAACTCTTTTTTTTTTTGGCATGGAATGCAAAGATTAATTATAGTCCAGGCCTGGTAAAAAAATAATCACAAATTCATGATTAGCAAATTTTGAGTGAATTATATTTCATTAGATTTTTAAAACATTCTATCCGCTTGCTTATTTCTAAGTTAGCTTTATAGGAACAAATGTATTTATATATTAAGATTATAGTAAATATATCAATTATTTTCTATTAATCAATTACATTATTTTAATCATAATATTATATTGATTTTTAAATTTTTTCTGTTCCCTTTAGAAGTCAATCCAAGAAGAAAAACGAAGACCAAGGAAAGATAGGTAAATTATTATTTCTAGATTTCAGTGTCATCTGAATATAATTATATAAATAATAATTATATAAATATATATATTTATATAAATAAATATATATAAATAAATTATATAAATATGATTCCAAATGTTCAAATTATGATTGAAAATCACCTTTTTAAAAAAATCATCTATTTTATGTGGATAGATTTGGAAAGTAGCATCCTCCCAATACATTTATTTATGTTATAAATATATGCTTTATATGTAATTTAGAAGATCATCTTACCTATTAGAAATATATTGAGCTAGGGGCGCCTGGGTGGCTCAGTTGGTTAAGCGACTGCCTTCGGCTCAGGTCATGATCCTGGAGTCCCTGGATCGAGTCCCGCATCGGGCTCCCTACTCGGCGAGGAGCCTGCTTCTCCCTCTAACCCTCCCCGCTCTCATGTACTCTCTCTCTCTCTCTCATTCTCGGTCTCTCAAATAAATAAATCTTTAAAAAAAAAAAAGAAATATATTGAGCTAGCATAGTATGAAGCATACATTAAGAACTCAAATAGTTTATGAATGAATTGTATTGTCCCAGTACAGAATTTGCTTTTCTTTGTCCATTGATATGCTTTTGGTCAGACAATTTGAACACACTTGTGTCCATGAACTTTCTTTCCCCAAACTCCTTTGTTTTTTGTTCTTCAACACGTGCTAAATCTCACTCCTTACAATGTTTATGGGTTTGTCAGGAAATAAGGTTTGTGTAGCCTGTAGGTGTGGCAACTTAGGCTCACACTATTCCCCTTTTCCTGGAACATTTCAGCCCACCAATACTTGCCTATTTTAACGTTATACCACTATTGCAATTAACTGACTTCCAGAGAGTGCTAATAACAATCAAGGGTTCTTCTGTTAAGCACCAGTCTCACTGAGCTCTTGACTTACGTATCAGTGGCATTCTGAAAGTTCATTTGTAAATTGGTATCTGTAACTCAAAAAGCACTTTTCCCCAGAAACACTGTAACACTTGGTCGTCTTCCAGACCTCTGTTTACCTCATATGAAGTCCCATCACAGTACAGGTACTGAGCACCGCAGGAACCAGAACGAGTGTGAGTAAGTCCAAGAATTAAGATGGTCACAGACACACCCCTGTGTGTATATCATGTGCAGGAATTAAGTTGTTTTTTTTTTTAAGATTTTATTTATTTATTTGACAGAGAGAGACACAGCGAGAGAGGGAACACAAGCAGGGGGAGTGGGAGAGGGAGAAGCAGACTTCCCGCGGAGCAGGGAGCCCGATGTAGGGCTCGATCCCAGGACCCTGGGATCATGACCTGAGCCGAAGGCAGACGCTTAACGACTGAGCCACCCAGGCGCCCCGCAGGAATTAAGTTTTAACTTAGCACAGAAATTAGCCCACTAAAGGCCAACCGTAAGGAGACAACAGAAGGTAACCTATGAAGGAAGTAAGGTAAGATCATGAAACATTGTGTGCAGCAGTGTACTTAACGGATGGCTGAGAAAATCGGAAAATGCTAGGTGTTGGCACATAAAGTTTTTCTCATATGGCCCAAGCGTCAGTGTAAACCCTGTCCTAGACCGGCCAGACGGGAACTTTGTAATCACCAGCTCTACTAGTTTTGTGCCTCGGTGTATGAGATGAAGTCAGGAAAAACTGCTCCAGCAGCTAATGTTCTCATAAAGGTGAGAGATGAGGGTTTTGTTTTTCTTTTTAACTTACGGTGTATACTGTTTTATGCATTCCAAGACTCCTCTTGTTTCTATTGACATGTAGGTATTACTTTTAAATTATACAAGGTAAAGGAAGAAAGCCAGTATCCTATAAGTTTGAGTAAAGTAGATTGAAACTATGATGTGTTTATGTGTTTATTTACAGTCGGGGAAAATTATTAGACCTGGAAGATTTCTATTATAAGGAATTTTTGCCCAGTCTTTCTGGACCAAAGGAACATAACTCTAGCTTGAGAGAAGGAAGACAACAGGGAGAACACCAGCATCAATGTTTTAATGCTAACGAAAGGTAATAAGCTCCCTCCTAAACAACAGCATTTTCCACATTTTACTCCCAGTTCCATTTCTAAAGCACTGTCACTGTGTTTGGACTATAACAAAATATTCTCACCGACTAATGCCTCTTAAGATGATGTGTTGTTTAAAAGTAAACTCAGGGATTATGGTAGGGTATTCAGACAACCCAGTTTCATACCTGTTTTCATGGTGTCCTTGTTAATAGCACCCTCTTTTAAAAGTAACTCACTTTGGGGGCACCTGGGTGGCTCTTGATTTCGGCTGAGGTCATGATCTCATGGGTTGTGATATCAAGCCCCTCCCCCATGCCCACCACCCCCTCCCCCATGGCGGGCTCGGGGCTCAGCTGGAAATCTGCTTCAAGATTCTCTCCCTCTGCCCCTCCCCTGACTTGCAGGCATGTGCGCACGTGCTCTCTCTCAAATAAATAAATCTTTAAAAAAAATTTTTTTTTAATTTAAGAAATACCTCACTTTGGATGATAAATTATATGGTCATACTGATTACAAGCAATAAACCGTATCCAAAATCTGTGTTTAAGTTCTAACCAATGTAATCTTAAACACTTACTGGCTTCTCAGTTATGCTGTGTGATTTCTCAGAATCCATGACATCAGACCAAAATAATATCTGGAAGAAAGATTCGTATGGAAATATGTGGGGTTTGGGGGAGATTTTTTAAAGATTTTATTTATTTATTTGAGAGAGAGAACAAGTGGTGGGGAGGAGCAGATGGAGAGAGAAAGAGCGAAGCAGACTCCTTGCTGAGCAGGAAGCCTGATGCGGGGCTCCATCTCAGGACCCCAGAGATCATGACCTGAGTTGAAGACGGACACTTAACTGACTGAGCCACCCAGGCATCCCAAAATACATGTTTTAGATTTGATTTCTCAGTTCTCCACTAACTTTGTTTGACACTAAGTATCTTAAACCATTTGTAACTTACTTACTACTTTGGGAATTTTTTCCCCAAAAAAAACTCTTTGTGAATTTGAGGGCAAATTCTTTGAATTTGAATTATTTGTTTGTTTTTTTTTTTAAAGATTTTATTTATTTATTTGAGAGAGAAAGAATGAGAGACAGAGAGCACGAGAGGGAAGAGGGCAGAGGGAGAAGCAGACCCTCTGCTGAGCAGGGAGCCCAATGTGGGACTCGATCCCGGGACTCCAGGATCATGACCTGAGCCGAAGGCAGTCGCTTAACCAACTGAGGCACCCAGGCACCCGAATTATTTGAAACTGAAGGCACAAAATAAAGTGGAAACCTGATATACAAGAAATGGGAGTAACGACAGGCAACAGAAAGCTATTCTTCCAAAATCCTAAGTGAACATCTGTCAGCCTCGGGCACTCACAGCCCTCACTGTCTCTTATACAGTATGACCTGGCAGTTAAGAGAAGAGGTTTTAGAGTCAGTCAGTCTTAGATTTGGATCCTGATTCTGCCACTTGGTAGTTGAGGGACCTTGCTCATGTTACCAGACCTCTCTGAGCCTGTTTCCACATCTGGAAAGGTTTCACTAATAACTACCTCACTACATTGTCAAAGAGATTAAGTGAAATGGTGTATGTGAAGCACTTAACAGCAGATGTGGCATAGGGGAGAGGTTCCAGAGATGGTGGCTCTTTTCATCTTTATTTGCTTTTATAGAATCTACTTGATTTCCACCCCTTGTCTCCAAAAGAAGATGTGTTTCTCCCATCTTGAGATCAAGAACTGTAACATATTGGTGGAGCTTAGATGTTCTAGTCTAGTCACAGGGTTCTACACAGGAAAATAGCAAGTGCCCAGAAAGATTAAGTGACTTGCCCCAAGTCACACACTGAGTTAGTGAACTAAAATCCAAGGTTTTTCACTTCCTGCTCAAATTGCTTTCCACTGACTTACCTGTTTCCCATTTTAACAACCCAATCTACATCCTCTCTAGTATATTCTTTCTCCCCTTCCCCCAAGCACAGACACACATCTGCTGTAAAAGCATTATATCCCTGAAATACTGCCTGGGGTTCCAGCGGTATCTGTGGACGAGTACTTAGTATTCACTAGAATGAGAATGCTAGAAGCTAGCATTGGCTGAGTGCTTCCTTTGGGTTGGACGCTATGCTGTTCACCCATTTAATCCTTATAGCAATTCCTCTTACTGCCCCATTTTATAGATGAGGAGGCTAAGTCAACAACGTTTAATAACTGCAAAGTCACCTAGATAAGAAGTGAGGGAGCCAGAATTCGAACACAGACCTTTTAGAGTTTAGAGTCAATGACATGGACCACTACTCTTTATTGCCTCCCCGTGCAAAGACCTGTGCTGGGTGCTTGAGGAAGGAGAGGACACAACGGTGCACACAGTGTCATCCTTATCGCCAAAGAGCTTGACTCTAGAGAGAAAGTAAACGATCAAACAAAGCTAAACAAGGTAACTCCAAGAGGGGATTTTTCTAAGCTAAGGAAGACTAAAGAGTCAAAACTACAAATGCCCTAAGTAAACCTTGATGGGACCCTGGATTTAAATAGAAAACAGGTGATGTAATGAGCACTGGGTGTTGTGTGCAACTGATGAATCACTGAATTCTACCTCTAAAATAAATAAATAAATAAATAAATAAATAAATAAATAAATAAAAAAAATAGAAAACAAAAGAAACAGAAAAACAGCTCTAAAAGACATTTGGGGACATTTAGAGAAACTTGGCATCAAACTGTATGTTGGAAGATATTATTGCAGAAAGAATATATATATAATTATTATATACATTAAATTATATGACAAATATATATCTTATTATATATAAGTATACTGTTTTATATATTTATAAGTAAACATATTATTCTGATAATATTTTACATATTATATATACACCCCTGTGTGTATATCATGTGCAGGAATTAAAACTTAGCACAGAAATTAGCACATACACACCAGTACTAATGTCACCCAGGAAGGTGTGAGTAGATCTGAGAATCAGGGACCACAGCAGTGATGAAGTTGAGTGTTTCATGGATTTTAAATGAGTAAAAGTAGTAGCAGGTAGTAATTAGAGAATGTCATTAGAAAATAACAGAACTGATGTCTCCCTCATCTCCTCCTAAGGTGAGTCTTAGTGGGCTCTCTGTTGAGCAATACTGAGAAAGGTGGGGTTTTTAAGGCATGGCCAGATTTTAATTATGACAAGGAGATATAGGGAGGATAGTAAGGAAAAAAAATAAAATGGAACAAGAGTGCCTTGGTTAGGGGATAGGTAAATCGTGAAGGAAGCATCAGCAGAAAAGAGACAAAGGGATACAATGGGGAAAGTATGAGATTTGAGTGATGTGGACATGGATTTGAATCCTCACTCCACTCCTCACTTGCTCTATCAAGTAGAACCAGTCTGTTTCCTCATCTGCAGATCGAGGCTAAGGAGAACCTCAGGTCTTGCCATGCTGTCCTTAGAATTAGAGATAATGTGTGGTGTAACTGGCAGAGGGTTGATACTCAGTATTCTCATAATAACAGAAATGAGCTGAATAGGTAATGAGAATTCAAGTCAGTTAATCAGAAGAGAATGATCACCAGCCCCATAGATGCCCATGATGATGCTACCCAAAGACCTTCCCTGTCAAGTATCCACTGAGCTCAAAATGCCCTAAAGACCTTCCCAATGGTGTCTTTTTTTTTTAATACCCTATTAAGAATGGACCAGAATAAGGGCGTATTCATCTGCAAGCAAAAGTCAAGCCCTCTCCTTTCATTATTATTTTCACTGCTTTGCGTATACCTTCAATGACCCTGCCCTTTTCTCCCTCAGTTATAATCAATTGGCAAACCCCAGTGCTGGGTAAACTCAACTTTCTACCCAATCCATTCCATAAACCCAAGTTTCTGCCCAATCCTCATACCTGCACCTACACAGCTGTACATGGCTATACAAAAACACAACCAAATCTTACTCAAGCTATATGAGCACAGACCTGAGCCCTTGGAGTTCTTTTGTCATACTTTATTTCCCTAAAATTCCACTGTCCCACTGTCCAAGTCCACTCTTTCAAGACCCCTTCCTCTCTCTCAAACCTTCAAAACCTCCTCGCTTTCACCTTCTTTCCTGTTTTAATGAGAAAATATAGAGAACAGACACATACTCCCACCGCCAAATCTACCACTTACCCATAGACTTCCCTCAGTTTACTACAGAGGACTGTCTGTCCTACCTGAGGCCAGACCTTCCTGTTGTGCACTGAATCCAGGTCCTTCCCTCTGCTCAAGAACATTGTCCTGCAGTTATCCCCTCACTTTTCTGCATCTTGAATGTTTGTCCTCTTTACTGCATCATTTCTGACAATCTGTGAACATGATGCAATTGGACCCATCATAAAAAACACCCTTGACTCAATCCCCCTTCCAAACCCCGTGTTCCTGCTCTTCATGATAGCAAGAGAGTTACACGAGAGTGATCCTTCCTTCTCAATGTTCTTGCTTCCCATTCTCTCATGGGCCACTGTACTTAGGATTCCGTCCCCACCACGCCACAGAAACTGCCCCTACCAAGGTCACAAATGACCTCAGTTCTGCCATATCCCATGATCTATTCTCAGTCCTTATCTTGTCCTATCATTTTCTTCATTGTCCTATCATTTTCTTCATTGGCCTCCAGGACAGTACTTCCCTTGATTTGCCTCCTACCTCGCTGGCTGCTCCTTCTCATTCTCCATTGCTGATACCTCCTCATTTCATGGACCTCTTAACATTGGAGTGTCCCAGTCCTTTGCTTTATCAACACATACTCTCTTGACCTTAAATATCATCTGTCTACTTAAAATTCCAAAACTGAAATCTCTAGCCTAGATTGGGATTTATACATCCAACTGCCTATTCATTATCTCCTCTTGACTATCTAATAAATATCTCAAACTTTACAAAACCAAAACCATAATATTTATCCCCCTATCCCCAAAAAATATACTCTTCCTATAATCTTCCCCATCTCGTTAAATGGCAACTTCACCCTTCCAGTTGTTTAAGCCAAAAACCTTGGAGACATTCTTGATTCCTTTCATTCACAACCCACACCCAATGTATCAGCAAACTCTTTCAGTTCTGCCTTCAAGTATGACCAAAACCTGATCAGTTCTTTCCTCTTCTACAAACCTCATCCAAGCCACTCAGTCTGGCTGGGACTATTGCAATATCTCATAACAGACCTCCTTACTTTACTTACTCAAGCAGCCAGATCCTTTTATGAACCATTCCTCCACTCATATCCCTCCACTGTCTGTCTAGGTCTAAGTAAAATTCAAATCCTTGCCATGGTCCCAAAGCACTCAATTTTCTGCCACATTATCCCTTCATTCCTCCTGCTCTCAATCCTTGCTATCCCCCCCACCACTTGCTTACTTCATTCAAGCCACGGTGGCCTCCTTGCTGTTCCTTGAACACAGTACACATACTGTAGTCTTGGGGCCTAAATGCTGGTTGACCCATCATCCTGGACTGACCTCTCTTCCCTAAGAGATCTGCCTGCTCTCCCCTCCTCATCCCTTCAGGTATCTTTTCAAATGTCACCTTATCAGAGAGGCCTTTCCTGGTCACCCTCAATGAAATTGCTTGTACAGGAAGACACACACACCCCCAACAGTCGTACCCATTAGCCCGCTTTACTTGTCTGCATAGCATCTCTCACCACCTGGCATATTAAGGTTGTCAGTGGTCCTCTCCCACACTAGATTAAACTCCATAGAGTAGGGACTTTTGTTCACCCTTAGCCTACACTGATGGCTAATACTTAGTAGGTACCACATAAGTAAATGAATGCTTCTATGTGGCTGCATAAGGGAGCATCTTTTTTCCCCAGTCAAGTTGCAGAATCTAAAGGTAAAGTTGGTAGACTTTCCCAGCGGTAGGTTCAGGAAAGGCGGCCCAACAGCCTCCTTGAAATAGCTGAAAGGGCCCAGAGCTAACAGTGGTTGATCAGATTTGGGAGGAGGGCTTCGGAGAAACATTTGAGCAGTTTTAAAATGCAAAACGAGGGTTGTCTATTTAGGCACTTTGAATTTTCCTGCTTGACCAAAATGTGTTAAAAAAAAAAAATTAAGGTGCTAAAACCTGCTGAGAAAATTATGCAGCTGCGTTTGTCCACTATCCTGATGTTTTGAATGTGTGGCTCTTAACTGCCTGCAGTTGGTTGGAGGTGGGAGGAGCAGAATCGCCTAACTGGGTGGGCGGGGCGGCGCGGGCGCCGCTCACTCTCGGGCCCTGGGTCTCGCTGCAGGTGCTGGGCGGGGGAGAACCAGGAGCAGGAGGAAAGCGACTCCGCAGCCAATCCCTACGACTACAGGAGGCTCCTGCGCAAAACCTCCCAGCGGCAGCGCCTCGTGCAGCAGGTGTAGCCCGGCTGTTCTGGGGGCCATCCCATGAGAATGTGCGCGAGACTGCGGGGCTTTGCAGGGGCCAAGCTGGAGACCCTCGGACGCTGGCACCACAGGAAGCTAAAGCCGCGGCCCTGACCTTGGCAGGGGCTGCCCGCTGCGCTCGCCCCTCGAGTGCCTGGGCCAGCCTCTCCGAAGGCGGAGAAGTGAGATCTTTTCGGACGCCGTGTCTCCGCGCTCCGGCACCCTCTACTCCCACCAGCCCGCCAGTCGGGGCATCCCTATCCCTGGCCCCCTGTGTATCTCTTTGTTCACTCATTCACAACTCCTGTGGACCTGACTGCGCCTGAGCTCTCGCCGATCCCTCCCCTCTCGTTTTGGATGACTTCAAAGATCTCTTTTTCCTTGGAAACGGCTCTCCCAGCCCCGCGGAACACTCGAGGGCCGAGCAAAACAAAGCTCGGGTGGGAGGAGAGGAGAGGGCGTGGGAAGCTTTGAAGATGAACTTCATCTCACACTCGCGCTTTCCCTTCCCGTGGTTATTGAGCTTATTAAATAAAGAAAGTGCCTTGGAAAATCCGTGGCTTTCGGGGCTGGTCCCCCGATATTCCCCTTTAGGGCTGGACTCCTCCCGTCCAGCTGTGCAGGTGCAGGTGCCCAGGCAGGGGGGCGACGGTGCCTGTTGTCTCCACCAGCGAACAGTCCCGGCCTCCAACCATCCCAAACATACCCAGGTCTTGCGACCCAATCATGGCCTCGGGACAAATTCCCAAATCCCCCCACCCCCGACCCTGCGCGCGCGCACAAACACCTCTAGCCCCGCCACTGAGCAAACTGTCAGGTTTTTTAGGTTCTCCTAGTCTGCAAATTTGAGGCAATCTCCTGGGCTCCGAATTTTGCCGTATTTAAGAGAGGGGAGGGCAATGGGTGGGCAGAGGTTTGCCTTCCTCAGTCGACTGTATCTTATTTTAAAACCTGGGTTGAGCTCTTCTGTGAAACTGACGCCGTCTGTGTCTACGCTGTCTGAAGAGCGTCAGGAAGGACGGCGAGGTGATTTCACGGACAACAGAATTGGGAGAAGGGTTTTGGGATGGGGCTTGTCCCTCCTGGTGGTGTACGTTGCACCTGCGGCCCGAAGCCAGGAGACTTCGGGGAGATTTTGGAGGATCGAGTGAGGGCGGGTGAATGTCTGTTGAGCCGCTCGCCCACCAGATGTAAGGTGCTCTCCAACCCAAAATGTTGACGCCGAAAGGTCCCCCAGAGATGCCTCGTACGTACAACCTCTTCATTTTACAAATGAGACCCGCTCGAGGGGGAACCTCCCGCTGTGGCAGGACCGAGCTCAGAGTTTAAGTGTGCGCTATAGGCGCTGCTCCTTCCCTGAGTTCTCGTTGCGGCCTCTGCTCGGGGTCACCTCTTGGGGACCGACAGCTCGGTTGTGACGGGCTGCAGGCTGGGCCTAGCACAGGCACCAGTGAAACCAGCGCTGCGGGCACGGTGCACTGTCAAGGAGGCGAGAGATTCTGGAACCCGAGTCCCCATGCCCCAAACCAAGCATCCACCCACCACCCGGAGGCCCCCTGGGGGGAAAAGCTGAGCTCCGCATTGCGGCCAGGCCTCTTCTTCAAGCTTCCGAAGTGGCTCCTGGCAACCCCGGGCCTTCCGTCGCTGGATTGGGAGGCAGTAGGTGCCCTCCCTAAACTCTCCACCCCTTTTTAAGTGGGACGGGAAAAGGAAATCACAAACGCTCGGTGAAAGGTTTCAGTGTTTTTATTTCCCTTTTTTCTTTTGTATTTCTTTGTTTTCTCTCCTTTTTCTTTCTCTCTTTCCATCTCCCTCTTTCTGTCCTTCGACATTTGAACACTGGGAAGACACAAGGGAAAACTCTTGGCAGACATTCTTTTTTGGGAGACCTGCAATGCGATCTCTGGATAATCCACAGACAAGAAATAGGTCAACCCAGGAAACCCGCCCAGGAGAGCAGCCACTGGAGCATGGGTCTCTCTCTCCCCCTATTGAGGAAGAGGCATCCAAAGCTTTTCCCCAGAGCACTGGCCCACCTCCCCTTCCCATTTGGTGGCTGCCTCCTTTGTGAACTAATGACTGTAATTATTACCGCCCTGAGCTCTTTTGTTATCTCCTACGCCAAGCCCAGGAGTGGGGGGGGAGTGGGCTCTTTTTCCAAATCAAAGTCTTTATAAAGCAAATTGCTGTCTAGGGAGGGACCACATTAAGGAAAGACAAATCAGATCCCTGAGTGCTGAGAAGTAGGGTGTGTTAAATAAAAAATGTAAATACCACCATTAGATTCAAAGTACTCCAGAGCTGCGGGGATTTAATCGAGTTTGAACAGTGGGATTTTAAGTCGCGTTTAAAAAAATTATTATGTTAAATCCAGGTGTGTGGTTTCTACCTTCCCTGTGTTTTAATCTGTTTCTTCCTTCGGGGAATTGTGAGTGTGTTTTAAACGCTCGTTTTAAAGAATTTTTATGTCTTCGACCACTTACTCATTGCAGAAAAGTTCTGCAACCCCATCCTGCTGGGTCGAAGCAAAACATTTAGCAGGATTTGAGGTGGATTTAAACAAAGAACTGATCTCTCTGACTCGGATCTGTACTGATGGAGCAAGAGCGGCGGAGCTGCCCTGCCCGCGAGCAGACGGCCCAACCACGAAATCTTCACACCCAGGCGTTGTAACCTGAAGCCAAGAGCGCCGGAGAAGGTGGCTACACTGAGGCCTGGGTCCGTGCCCACCAAGCGCCCGCAGCCCGATGCAGGCTTCTCGACGCAGCCGGCTTTGCGCCAAGTCTACGGCAGGACCTTGGCCAGCGCCCTTCCCCGACACGACTCCCAGCTCGGGCACGGAAGAAGACAAAGCTTCGTGGAGAGACTTTACCAGGCCCCCGCGTGTTTGGGAACATAGGAATTGGGCTTGATGCGGCCACCGAGGCCCCACGACGCCCTTCCTAAGCGAGGATCCACGGGCGGTGGCCAAGACTGAAGATCCGTGAGTCTCTGCTTTGACAGCAACTTTGGTGACTTGATTCAGGAGGGCAAAGAAATGAGGGCTTGTGAACAGAGTGGAAATGAAAAACGCTCGCTCGAGGGAATGCACGCGGCGGAAGCAGGACGCAGCCTTTCCCCACCAGGGTCTTTCTCAGCCTCTCTCTCTGAGAGCCCAGGAGCCGCAAGGTGTACGTGACGCTGATCTCCGCTACTAAGGGAAAGCAACGCGAACTCAACGGAGCCCGAAAATCTCAGGGCGTGTTCCCTTTGTTTAACAGCTTTTAACGTACAGGATATTGTAAGAGAGTAGAGATGCTGACTTTCTCAGAAAAGAAGAAACCCCTTCCCACCAGGCCTCAGAAATAGTGAATCTCGCCGGCCCCACCACCCTCCCCCCGCTATCGTGAAGATTCTCGGGGGTAGGGAGGGTCCGGGGGGGAGGAGACCATTGATTTGAGGCCTACTGACTCGAGGGGCCCAGCAGGCGATGCCTTCTTTCCGCCTTGAATTTGGAAAGCTCAGATTGCTTAGCTGGAAACTCTGTGCACGCCTCCCACGCACACATCGATTCAGGTCACACGAAAGCAGCAAACCCTTCCACGCCTCCGCGGGCCAAGGTCGCTGAATGACCCGATCCCATCCCCCATGAGCCATCAATCCTGCCTGCTGATTCTAGTTGCTCTCCCTCGCCCCCCTCCCCAAGAAGTTTCCATTCGTTTTATTTTTTTCCCCAGCCCGAGGTCCTCGGTGATAGGCTCCTGCGTGGATTTTAATTGCCTCTCAATCAGCAGTCTTTCTCCCAGCCGTCAGTCCCGTCAGTCAGATCCTGGACGGTGGGTTCAGCGACCGCGCTCTCCGAAGCACAGGAATGACGCGCTCCCGAGCACCGCGCGGCTCGGTAGGAAGGCGTCAGGCTCTACTAAGGAGCTGAAATGAGCCCTTAAGCGCGTAGGCGCCCTGCCCCCACCGTCCCCACCCCAAGCTCACGAACCGCTTGTGATTCCAGCCCAGCCGCCGGGGCTCTCGAGGTCACAGCGACCTCAGCACCGTCTTGGAGGAAGGCGGCGCGATTTCCGCGCCGCCTTCCCGGCAGCAGGAGCCAGACCTCAAACAATACGCCAATCGATGCCTGTATGAGACCCGTTCCGGCCACCCGCTCCGCCTCGCCAAGGTCTCTCCGGTCTACCCCTAGCTGAAGCCGGCGCGCAGTCAGCAGCGTTAGCCCTCGGGACAGCGCACCCGAGCCCGCCGGGGCTGTTTGCGGGCTAGCGGCTAGCGCTCCCCGGGGGCTCCCCTGCACGCCTCCCACCCACACGCTCTGACTCCAGCTCGTGAGCGCTGTCTGCCTCGCATCCTCCCTCTCCCATTTTTTCTCTCCGCCGCCCCCTCATCCATCCGGATTGGACTCCTTCTCCTTCAAAAGCAGTTCGGGTGCTCGGCGCTTTCCCATACCCCTGCTCCGCGGACCCTTCGGTCTCCTTCCCTATTTAACCTCAGCCTTCCGAGAGAGTTGCCACGTCTCTAAGCCCTAACCCCAACACACACACGCATTCACACGCAGACACGCACGTTTCCTGTCGCTGTGTGACACCCACCCTCTGCCGCACGGCCGCGCGGTCCCCGCGCCGTGCCCTCCTCCCGCCACACTCACACACGCACGCAGGCGCGCGCAGAGCCGAGCAGAGGGCAGCTCGCCGACAGTTCGCACTTGGAGGCGACCCGCTCCAGTCTCGCAGCGCTGATGGCATCTCCAGGCTCCGGCTTTTGGTCCTTCGGGTCTGAAGATGGCTCCGGGGATCCCGAGAACCCCGGCACAGGTAGGGGAACAGGGGCCTGCAGCAGGCGAGCTTTGCGGGTGGAATGGGGTTTGCAGTGCTAAGGAAGACGAAGGAGGTTTTTCCACCTGCAACAGGAAACTTCGGACACTTCGCCCTGCTCTCGCTGTAGGTCCCTGATGGCCCAAGAGACCAAAACCTCACAGGCCCTTATCCCTTGGAAAGACACCCAAAGAATCTCAGACCCTTTTCAATGAAGTCTGGGAGAGCCCCCAAACGCAGAGGCGTCTCCTCGACACCGAATTCCGTGGGCCTGGAGCACTGCCACCATCTTGGTGTCTGGACCCTGTAGAGGGATAGAGTGGCTGTGGGGAAAGGGAAAAAATGGAAGAGATAGAATTCTTGGTCTGGAAGGAGAGGCTGCGAGGAAAATGGACAGCTTCGGTATCTAGGAAAACTCGCTGGAGCAAGGCAGGAAGGGGAGTTTGCCTGAACCTACTGGCACCTGGAAGGCAAGTGGAGAGGGCTGGAGTCTCTGAGCTCTTGGAAAGAAATCAGGGAACGTAAGGTCGGGCTGGGCTGGGCCGGGCCGCCTGGCTCCCGTGACCCTCCTGCACCTGTCCTTTGTGCGGAGCCCAGGACGGCCTCTTTCTGAACCTCGGGTTTAGTGCGTTTGTTCCCGTAGAACGAAACTTCACACGTCGTCTGCTTTCTCTTTCTGCCTCGCTGTACGCCTACCTGTCTTTTCTTGCAGCGAGAGCCTGGTGTCAGGTGGCCCAGAAGTTCACGGGAGGCATCGGAAACAAGCTGTGCGGTGAGTGCCCAGCCCGTGCCGGGGGAGGGAGTCGAAAACGGCCAGTCAGTCGCCTCTGTGTCCCGCGGGGGCAGTGTGGCCTTCTCACCTCCTCATCCCCAACAGCGGAGTTGAGGTTGCTTGGCCGGGGATGGGCAGGCGCGAGGGAGCTGGGACCGGCGGGCGGCTGACCAGCGCTCTCGATGTGCTTGCCTAGCCCTGCTCTACGGAGACGCCGAGAAGCCGGCGGAGAGTGGCGAGAGCGAGCCCCCGCGGGCCACCTCCCGGAAGGCTGCCTGCGCTTGTAATCAGAAGCCTTGCAGCTGCCCCAAAGCGGATGTCAACTATGCGTTTCTACATGCAACAGGTAAAGGCGCCCCGTGGGGTCCCCGGGAGCCACTGTCCCTCGCACTGTCCCACCCACCGCAACCAGAAGGGACTCGATGACAGGGGCCTGACCCGAGTCGTGGAGAAGCAGGGCGGAGGCGGACCTTACGTGAATCTTCAGCTGAAAGCGAGAAACACTGGGCCTGTCCCTTCCGTCTGAGCCCCAACCCGGCCTCTGCGCAGCGCTGGGCGCGGGCGTTCCAAGGGAACTCTCCGGCCGCGGCTCTCTTGCCCCAGTGCCGCCCGCGGGTCTGCGGTTGGCGGAGGTCCCCGCGCGCGCTGGACCTCGAGGTCGGCTTCTTGGTGGCCGCTGAAACGGGTGGGACTTGGTTGATGAGACTTTCTAGGTCTTTAGATCGCAAGAGTAATTCATAGCTGCAGTTTCACAGGGGAACTATTCTATTCACGTGAGACCTGCGGGCGTTTTTACTCCCTTGTGTTTACACACCCAATCACCTAAACGCGCGCGCGCGCGCGCGCGCGCGCGCACACACACACACACACACACACACACACACTGACTTAGGAAACAGCGAGCCATCTTAATGGGTCAGGGATCCTAACATTGCATGCTCCACTTTGCCTGATTTGCCCAAAGGCATTCCTCAAACATTCCGATGTGACGTATTTCCATAATCATTTAAGATGATTTACTGAGATATAACATTTAGGACGGACCCCGGTGAAACAGATGAATGGAGGCACACTCCTTTTAAAAAAGGAAGCAAACAATACCTTATGGATTGAAATGCAAAGAATTAACTTGGGGTGGGGAAGAAATCTCAATTTCTCTTTTTCCTTTGTCTTTGAAAAATACCTCCCATTTAAAGAAAATGCTCTGCGTTTCCAGATTTTTTTTTAAGCACAAAATCTCTCAGTCCAAAGAAAAATTGCCAAATCAAGATCTTGCCTGGATATTTCCACAGTAAAATTAAAATGTGGCATTTTGATTCCATTCTTTAGACCTGCTGCCAGCGTGTGATGGAGAAAGGCCCACTTTGGCATTTCTGCAAGATGTTATGGACATTTTGCTTCAGTATGTGGTGAAAAGTTTCGATAGATCAACCAAAGTGATTGATTTCCATTACCCTAATGAGCTCCTTCAAGAGTATAACTGGGAATTGGCAGACCAACCACAAAATTTGGAGGAAATTTTGATGCATTGCCAAACGACTCTAAAGTATGCAATTAAAACAGGTATTGTCCAGTCAAAAATAATAAAGCTCTTTTTTCCTTTTACAATTTTTATTTTTTATATAAAAATGTTTTCTGTTTATGGAGTTACTGGTATTTTCAAATTAACAGAGTTATTTTCATCAATTAAAAGAAGTCATTATTAGAATGATATGAAGCAAAGTCACCCTTTACTATTAATGGTCATGCTTCTGAAGTTGATATCAGAAACATTATAAACGCATTAAGTATAAATCATCAGATTTTACACTGCACGTATTTGGCCACAGAGATTAACCACTGATGTAGAAGCAACCATTTGTCAGCAGAGGCCAGTAGAAGTGACCCAAAATGGAGAAAGGAAGGGAATATGGAAATGAAACCTCAAAAGGCATGATCCAAACAAGAGCCCAATACTAGTGTAGTGCTAGTCATTTCTTTGGCATAGGAATGGTCAGACATTGGATAAACCATCCTATGTAATCATTGCAACAGAGGGATAATATTTTGGCATTGTCTCAAATGGCCAGGACTTCAGATTCTAGCCCCAGGTTTTCTCTTTTTTTAAAGAAATGTCCACAAAAGAAAACACAATACAAACTAGCTTAACAATTCAGCGGTGTTATATACAAGGATGTGTGTGCTTCATAGCCATTCTGAATATAAAATAAAGAAAATGGGTGGGGGAGGGGAATGAAATATCCTTATTTTAAAATGTATTTTGTATCTATTGCTTTTTTTCACAGTTGTCTTCATACGCTGTTTATTTATTTATTTATAGTATTTATTTATTAGTAACATTTATTTGGGCACATTGTAAGCTTTCATTTTATCTACACAAAATCAGCTATTTATCTCCCCAGGTCATGATTACCGCTTCTTTTCCTGCATTGTCTCTAATCATGCTGATGCATGATCCACTACACTTCATTAAAGCAATAAAAATAGGTATGAATGAATTTCATGAGGGATAGAAGACCTTGTGGATCTAAATTGATTTGTAGCCTTAAAAAAGATCCGCTAGCAACTAAAAATGTCACATGAATATTAATTACCATAGGAACTTGATTTTTTATGTTGCCATTTCTTTGGTTAATGAATTATCATATTGCTCTAATCAACCACAAGCATTTTAAGAATGTTTGCTGTGTGACTTTTAGCTACTACTTTTGGTTTTGTTTTTCCATTCGTTATACCAATAGAGAGGAAAAGTATGCAGAGAAGAAGCCTAAGGAAATGGATCTGCTGCATTATTAGTATCCACTTTTGTGAGACTATAGACTTAAAACTAGGTGCATAGGGAAAGGAGTTTAACTTGGTGATTTTGACCACACTTGGTCTGTGGAATATGAATTTTGAAGGCTTATTAGCTATCATTCTCAATCATGTTCACAGAGAATCCACATGATGTATATACTAGGCATTAAAGATGTTCTTCCAGCTTTTGATGTATCTGTGGGGGCAAACCTGAATAGTGTTTTTAATTCATTTTTGTTTGATCCATTCCCCTAACCTAATATTTAAATGTAATAATAGTAGGTTGCTACCTATTATTTTTATTGCTACCAAACTGGAAAGAACCTATAAAAATGTTTTACATCTTCATCCTTAAAAGCTGGTGATGTCTGACATGTAATTTAAAGAGTTAAGATAATGAGAATTGCAAGTCAATGAAAGTCATAGTTCTGTCTATCAATGCTTCCTTTAGTGTTAGGAGAAGATGGGGCAATTCAATTCTTAGACTTTGCCATAATGCTTGTGAGATTGTTGGTCAAATGTAGTTCTAATGCATTTTATTTAAAGTTCAGGAGAAAATAGGATTACGTTGGATTTCCAAGCATCAATATCAGTATTATTCATAACACATGTAGTCTTCTGGTCTTCCCCATTCCACCCCTAAATAGCAGTTCAAAGAAGTAACACCGGTCACCTCTTTTTGACTAGCAAGTTTACAGGTTTTTATGCTATAACTGGTATTTGACGACTAGTACTATTTAGGGTCTGTAAAGTAGTTACCATCTCTGTGACCATTAGACATTTTAGTTCTCCTAGGGAGATGCTTTTATAAAATATGTTAGCACCTGCTTTCTACTGAGAGTCCTTAATCTAATTTTCACTTGGGCTCCAAGCTTAGAGAGGAGTGAGGGGCAGTGGGTTAAATACTTGCAAGTGGAAGTCGTTCTGTATTGTTAAAATTACGTCTGTAAGAACTGTTGGAACAGAAAACTGAAAACTGCAGAGAATGATAGTATTTTAGAATAAATAACATTTTCGGGGATCATTGGACTTGGTGGTAGTGATGGTGTTTGGGGAGTGCAGGGGTTAATGAGTCTTTTAACGGAGCCATCAGACAAAGAAATGGAAGCATTGATAGATGAGGCCGTCCTTGGGTGCGTGCTGCAGCTACACGGAGAGCAGTTTGGACCGACTTTGGGGCCCTCCCCAACTGATGGTGGACAAGGGGGTCAAGGCCGCCCGGGGCTGGTCGTTGGCCGAGCCTGGGCATCCTTCCTGGCTCATTTGCTAATCAGTGGGGAGCGTTCCAGAGGCGTGAGCGGCTCTAATCTCACGTTTCCTCCTCACTGTCTGCCCGGCTGCGCGTGGCCGCCTATTCCCGGGCCTGGTGGGGGCGGCGGCGGCAGCTGGATGCCCAGGCCGGCTGGGACAGCTGGGAGCCTCCAAGGCAGGTCTCTCCCACCCTTTCTCTCGGAGAGCCTTGCCTGGATTCGCCGGCAGCCTGCGGGGGGGTCACGGGAAGGGAGCAAATAGAATATTTCTGCAGCCCACTTCTGCAGAAATCAAGAGGACATGTTGCTCTAACCTGTCAAACTATCTCCTTCCGTTTTTATCACATCACCATCAGTGAATGAAAATTTTGAGGCAAGAGACATTCAGGTGCCATGGGCGACCAAGGTAAAAAAAAAAAAAAGAAAGAAAGAAAGAAAAGTGAGTCAAGCCATTGAAGCCTCAAATTTGCTTCCCAGTTTTCCAAAGGCAGTGGGCAGGGTGGATTGGCCTTTTGATATCCTGGGGCCAGACACAGGCCTTGGAATTTCTCTCAATTTTTTTTGCAGAGGTTTTTCATGCCAAAGTTTCCAGAGAGTTAAATAGTGTGTGATAATAGACGCCAGATTCATCCAGAAAATGCATATGAATTGGGAGAGTAGATTAATGGATTGATTTGCTAATTTTTATTAATTTCCTCACTTTAAGGAAATGGCTTAGGGAAAGAGAAATGAAGGGGAATCAGGAGGGAGAGGCGGCTGTGATTTCAGCTGTGAGCTCTAATGAAATGGGGAGTCAATGAGGCAGAGACAGGGGAGGGCTGTTCCAGACCGTGGCCCAGGCGGCAGCAGCAAAGGGGCTTTCTCATTTTGCCTGGATGCATAAACTGACAGGGTCAGCATCAGAGGGCCTGGTAAAGAGCGAAAAGGTAGAAGGGCACTGTGCACAGCCACAGGGAAGCAAAACAATGCCGGAGCATGAGCGAGAGCCACACAAATCCCAGTCTCTTTGAAATGTGCCCTTTCCCAGCTCCTATCTTTTCCCGGTGTCTAAATGTCTAACCACATGCCCAAGGCTGATAAGAGAGCACTCCAGTCCTAGAGATAAGCTCTGTGTTGACTTTTGTCCCTGTTTTCCCCATTGCCTTCCTTTATCTTGTTTTGCCTGTGCTGGCCTGAGAGACCGTCACCCCAGGCTTCAGACAGGTGTCCAATAAGTAGGGGCTGCCTTTTTATCAGATGCTATTTCCATAATTGATAATCTTCCAAAATTTTTGCTGCCAAGCAAATCACAGATTTAGAGATAGGCTTTTATGGGGCAAGACAAGGAATGGAATTCTAATGAGATATTTACAATCACATTTTAAATAATAGCCTCAGGAGTATTTGGATGTCAGCTCCTTTGGAGAGTTTTAGAGAAATCTAGAAGTTAATTAGATAAGCCTTGCTAATGGACTCATCAGCCCATTGAATATATCTTCATGTATCTTGTTGATGGGGCAGTGATGTTGACCGTATCCCTCTTTACTTCAAATCACAACTATGAGGAGTTCTGTTGTTTATAATCAAGTATTTGGACAGAAAAGAATCGACAAGAATTGAATTTGCCCATGCCCTCTTTCGACGATCATCACCTTTTGAATCCAGGGCAAATCACTCAACAAAGTGTCCTATTTTCTCATTTTTGTGTTGTCTTTTGTAATCATCAATCATTTGTCACTGATATCATTATGAATGTTGGCATGTTGGCATGCCTGGTGGATGTCATGATATGACTGATTCCCAGAACAACTTCAACAAAAAAGGATTTTTAGCAGCATGAGTGTAAACAAGAATAGCTTTGGATTACACGAGCATTTTAGTTTACAAATGTATTGAAGGGATGCTAGGAAATAAACTAGCATCCACATTGCAAACCACACTTGTTATTTTTTTTTTATATCGGATAATGTTTAGAGGAAGCTTTTTTAGAGTGTGTTTTAAGAAATACCAAAACCCCAAATAGTCTCTCTTGTTAGATGAAATGCTCCTTTTGGATGTGTCTGCGTGTGCACATGCATGCATGCACATGTTGGGTTTCTGAATATGGATTTCCTATTACTGAAGGATCTTTCAAGGTCTTTAGCTAGAGCAATCATGTGTTTGAGAGGCATTTATTTTCACTGGATGCAGTCTTGATTCTCATATTCCATTTTATTCAGGGCATCCCAGATATTTCAATCAACTTTCCACTGGACTGGATATGGTTGGATTAGCAGCAGACTGGCTGACATCAACAGCAAACACCAACATGTAAGTCGTTAAATGTGGTGTTTTTTTTTAAATCCAGGATAATTATTAGTGAGATTTCATAGTCTTTATTCTACCTCTCATGTGAAAATCTCTTTTTAATTAAGTAGTCCCTAACATAGTGATACAAACTTCAGAAGTATACGGGTGCTCACTCTAACTTAAAAGAAAAGAGTCCTGATCTATCTTTCATGCAATCAAAGCTATATAACATTTTTCAAACACAAAAGGCACTTTTTTGGCATTTTGGATTTATAATTATGTATAAAGTGAACAAGAAATGGGACCAGATGATATCTTTTAAATAGTATTACTCTGCAGTGTTCTTTATTTATTCAATATGATAAATGACCCTTGGGCATTAAGCTCTTAACTTTAGGAATATAGAAAAATGGGCAACCTTTAAGAAGACATAATTTTCTCTCTGTTCAATAGAAAAATCAAAACCTTTGTGAATGTAGGGCTTGAAGAGGGACATACAATAGTTCTATAGATGTTGTAATGATGAATTATTTCTTCGAGTTACATACATAAAATGTGGCCATTACTACATTTCAGGTTCACCTATGAAATTGCTCCAGTATTTGTGCTCTTGGAATATGTCACGCTAAAGAAAATGAGAGAAATCATTGGCTGGCCAGGGGGCTCTGGCGATGGGATATTTTCTCCTGGTATATGATATTTCAACCTTTCTTTGTGTTTTTTCTTCTGATACACAGTGCCTCATTATGAACATAGGAGCGATTAAGTATCTAGTCAGTGTTTCTGCTTATGTTAAATAGGTTATGTTGATCAAAAGAATGAGCGTGCTAATACATGACCATTGACCATGCTTCCAAGCCAACTCCCCATACTTGACCAATAGTTATTGGTGTTCAGAAAAAGGATAAACAGGGGTGGATATTTACCCAACCCTTCTACTGTGATCCTACACAGAAGATGTATGGATCATGTGGAACACAGGAATAAAGATTCCTCATAAGGGAATTCACTCTCTGAAACTCTTCCCACAATTAGTGAAAGGGTAGCCTCATTTAATAAAGCCTTCTCTGTTTCAGGAGGCATTATGAGGCAGATCTACGTAATTGAGCCTATGTACTCTGTCCCTTTCAAATAACAACCAGAGAAGCTGATTGACTTTAATTTCAAGGAGGGCAGAGAGTGACTTGGGAAACCTTTCTTAAAGCTGAAACAGAGGGTGCTGATTCCTTCCAAAGGTTTCTTTTGCCTTCTCTTCTTTATCATGCCATTCAGTCTCTTCATCCTGCCTTTTATCACCAGCCATTGGATTCTAAGCTCCATTATTTACACCTCTTCCAGCCAAGAGAATCAATCTGACACACAAAAAAAGCCTTGCCCTTGGTTCCGGATCTGTATGTGACCTTGGTTTTGACGCAGAGAAGAAATAGAAGTTAGAAAGGCAGTAGGGAGAGAGAGTCACTGACCCAAGGAAAATAAACCTGGTGTGCAGACTGTCACCTAATCAGTGGCAGGAGAGGGTCATCAGAATGGGGCGGGCCCTCAGTACACTGAGACTGGCCCTGCTGAGGAGGCCACAGCCACACCTGCCATTATGTCAGGCCTAGCAAAGGCCACGTTGAGATGTCCCTTCAGCAAACCTAGAGACAAGCGGATGATGAGGGAGAGAGAAAATAAAGAACAGGTGGAAAGAAGAAATTATAAGCAAGCAACAGTGGCCTCAAGGGTAGGGCTTAAATTAAGGAGCTTTACCTACAAGCTCAGGTCTGCTATTATATTTTATGCTTTTAAAGATACAACACAATTTTTCAGGTGCTGAAGGAAAACATGTTAGTTAAATGGAAGGGAAAATTAGCTTTTTTTTTTTTTTCGTTAAACACCAGCTGTGATGAATTTAAAGCTAGCCTTTATTTTGTAGGGAACGCAGTTTTCCTTTGGAAAACCATTCCCCACTGAGGGAGCTTTGCCATCATTGCCTGGAACTGATGCTCTTAAGATATTTTTCATGAGGAATTAGGTAGTGTTCAAAGATCAGCATTGTTTTTGCCTCTATTCTTCTCCCTCTTACAAGGCTGGTTATGTGATTGAGCATCCTGAGCTCTCTTTTAAAGGTCCCCAGGAGTGGGAAGAGAACAGTTGCTCCTGTTGACCCTGAAAACTTGTCTGAGAGGGCTTGGGCCAGGCCTAATTTAGCTGCTCTTGGAAACCACTTGCCCCAGAAAATATACACCCAGAGAAAGAACCTTCTTTGGCAATTCTGCTAAGCCAAGTATGGACACCCCCATCAATGACAGAAAATGATCAGGTAGAAAGACTTAACCTTGATCATGGGGTTCCTTCCTTGGATCCTAAAGATCTGTATGCTCTCACACCAAGATGGAAGCCACTGATGTCATGCTAAGTATAATGTAGACATTGCAAAGTGGGGAGGGGACAGAAGAAAAGGCCATTGGCAACCTGTTTCTGCTCTGCTTTCTACAAGGCATTACAGAGGAGAGATGGACTATAGCATCCTCACTTGCAAATGGATGCCTTTCCAGGTAGCATCTGGCCTTATTCCTGGGGTATAGGGTCTTACAATTTAAAGAGTGGGGATAGGGGAAATCATACATCATATGTGCCTGAGATCTGAAAGTCCTATTGCCCAGGACTAAACATGGAGAGTTAGGTCTGTGACTTGAATACATAGCTCAGCTCAGTTTACCTTACACCTCCATCTATAGCATCCAGAGGCTTCATGCTTCATGGAAAGTTCTCTGGGACTTCTAGAAGAAATCTGTTCATGTGATGTCACCTGTGACTGGGAGCCAAAGAGAACTGGAGTATTCCTCACTGCTCAGCAAGTCATGAAGGACCAAAAGAGAAGAAAGGGAAATTTTGGCTTAGTCACAAACCTTTTCCAATCTGACAGGATTTTCCTGATGATTCAGAGCTCGTTTTTGCATCCTTCCTCTGGAAGACGCATCTGTCCTCCTGCCTGGGTTGCACAACAGTCTGCTCTAACGATCCAGAATCCTCTTCATCTCTCTCAGGGCTACTAGATCTTTAGACAGAGAATAACTGGAGTGGCAAAATGAGAAGTGGCAAGGTAGAGCTGGAAGCTTCTTGAATAACTGTGCTATGTGACATGGTATCTTTGTGTTCATCTTCCCCTTTTTCTCCTGGCCTCCTTTCTCCCCAGCCTCTCTGACAAGAACAACTAGGGCAGTGCTTCTCTGCTGGGGGCTATTGTAACCCCCAGGGGACATTTGGCAATGAATGGAGAGGTTCTTGATTGTCACAACTTGGTGGCGGGGGAGAGGGGGGAGGTAGTACTAGTAGCCTCTGGTGGATAACAGCCAGGGATGCTGCTAAACACCCTCCTTTAAAAGCTGGTCCCTTGCCCGGCAGCATCCTACACCCTCAGCCCTTTTAGACAAGGTGTTTGCTCAGAGCAGGCCTGACCTGGATTCCTCTTGCCCCATGTCTCTGGGGGTCAGAAGAGGTAGCAATTGCCCTTATTCAGACTGATGACAGAACCGGGATCTGGATAGTTACTGCTCTGGGCCAGGCTGCTTGCTTGCGTCGGAGCCCAGGGAGCATGAGGCAAAAGTCATGGCCCTGTGGGGGCCATTCAGTTTGGTACAAAGAGCCCTCTGCTCCTCAGCCACCCAAAGGGAAGGGAACTCTCAAACACTCACATCATGGCAGAGCCCAGTGTGTCCCCTATGGGAAAGGAGGAGATAGTGGCTTCACTCTGCCACATGACGTCACAGCTTCCATTCCAACATCCCCATTTGCATGCACAACAACTGTCTTCTTCTTGTATTGCAAAAATCCTGAGCTTTCCAACAATCTTGGGGGAAATCTCACTTTTCTTTGCTTGTCAAATGAGACCTTACTTATAAGATACAAATATTATGGTATGAAATCCTTGACAATCTTAGGATGACACAGAAAAAGCAATTCAACATAGACTTAAAATTCCCTTAGTTTTGTGTTTTCCTATCATTATGAAATAAGATTTTTGTTCAGCTATTACAATTGTATTTCTATGAAGTCTTTGAGGGGGAAGAACTGTTCTGGGGAAATTCACAGATGAGTATGATGAAATGGGCTTGGATGTTTATCCTCATTCTTTTTTTTTTTAATTTTTTTATTGTTATGTTAATCCCCATACATTACATCATTAGTTTTAGATGAAGTGTTCCATGATTCATCGTTTGTGCATAACACCCAGTGCTCCATGCAGAACGTGCCCTCCTCAATACCCACCACCAGGCTAACCCATTCCCCCACCCCCTCCCCTCTAGAACCCTGTTTGTTTTTCAGAGTCCATCATCTCTCATTCTATAAGAATTGTGGATTAACAGTCCACACCATGAGCTACAACGGATTTGTCTTAGTGTGAGTGCAAGGCACTGCCTGAGTTGAAATGAAAAGAAATGTTTTCTCCATCAGGAGATAAGTAGGATTTCCACAAGCCTAATGAAGAATGACCACGTTCGCATGGTGGGAAGGAAGGCAACAATTTCTCAGTTCTTAAGAACCTCTTCAAAGGACTCCCAGCAAGAGCAGAATCAATTGGCAGTTCTGTTTAGTCGCAGATTTGGGATGTGAAGGGGTAGCATATGTCCTATGGTTGGGCCCAATGCTCCTTTTTCTAGACTCTCTTAGGCTGAAGATTCAGTCTGAGTTTGAGGATTCAGGTCAAAGGATAACCAATAAATATGGCCTTCTCCCATGTCCAAGGAGGATTCAAGGTCAATGGAAATAAGGAATGTTGCTTGCATGTGAAATGATGTTGACAATGACTAGAAAAGGTCATTGTGTGTTGCTGTTACTTTCTTTAGGTGGTGCTATATCTAACATGTATGCCATGCTGATTGCACGCTTTAAGATGTTCCCAGAAGTCAAGGAAAAAGGAATGGCTGCTGTTCCCAGGCTCATTGCCTTCACATCAGAGCATGTATGTGTTTCTATTCTTTCCAAGTTTAAGGTTATAGTCTGTAAAGCCCAAGCTGAAGGAGTCATATTTGGAAATGCTTTATCCCCAGAGGGTAGATACTTCTTGGGAGAGAATGAGGGGAGAGAACAACTGTGTGGTACAATGGGGTGAACCCCTTTCTCTTTGAAATGTAGGAAAAACCCCAAAGAGAAAGCAGAATGCTTCTAGAAACTTATAGTTTCTACATGTAATTTTTCTGTAATAATGTTGTGTGTTGGGGGAAGGAGGAGAGGAGAGGCCAGAGTGACTATGAACTCATTTGGACAATTGTTGCTGTGCCTACATAATTCAAACCTCTGGAGTGTCCTACTGATACCATCTTTTTGTATGAAAATTCTTTTTTTTTTTTAAAGATTTTGTTTATTCATTTGACAGAGAGAGATAGCAAGGGCAGGAACACAAGCAGGGGGAGTGGGAGAGGGAGAAGCAGGCTTCCTGTGGAGCAGGGAGCCCGATGCGGGGCTCGATCCCAGGACCCCGGGATCATGACCTGAGCCAAAGGCAGACGCTTAACGACTGAGCCACCCAGGTGCCCCCTGTATGAAAATTCTGATCAGATATTCTACCCTAATGGTGCCTTGAACCATTTAATGCTTATCTTTGGTGGACTTAACCAGAGGTTTTATCACTGTAGAGAAATGGTCTAGTGGTCATATCTGTCATATCTGATGTTTGGGTCAGTTCTGTCTCAGCCAATCACAGCCTCCTGCGTCCTGCTAGGCTCTCTCCAGGCAGGATGCTGAGACCTGGGTCTTCCTAGCTGAACGCCACAGCATAGTACTTCACATTCTTTCCATGGCTTTCAAAGAGTTAATGCCATTCTCCTTACCATCACAGACACATTGAAAAAAGTGGCCCACCCTGTTGACATAAATTAAGCTAAACAGCTTCCTTCTGCTAGGCCTTCAGCTTTCCTTCCTGTGTAGGGACAGAGCCGCACACAAGCTCGAAGCCACTTTGCAGCTCTTTGAGCAACATCTTGGTTCCAAATTCTCCCACCACACAGACCCTGCAGTAAACCAGAGGCTGTTCTTGACAGACGTTAGTAAGCATTACCTGCCATGGAATTCCTAAGATTTTTCCTTCACAACCTCTGCCTCAGAATAGCCTAGGGTCTGGGAAACAGTTGCCTCAAAGAAGATCAAGAAGCCCTGTGATGGTGGGGGAAATAGGAGCTGGGGAGGGTAGAGGGGTCTATAGGGAAATGAGGGACTCCTGTAAAGAGACATCAGTGGGGAGAGGCAGGGAGTTATAGTGGGAGTCGAGGCACATCTCCTACGGAACTTTTCTTTTTCTGCTTTAAGTGATGTGTGTGCGTGTTCATAGCAAGGAAGCAAAGGGTAAGTACAAAGAAGCCTGTGACTACCATTCACAACCATAGCAGTAGCCATGGAATCAAAGAAACTAGTGATTTATGTTAACAAATGATCTTCAGTATCATTTTTAGACATGTTTTACCATTTTATTTTGTTTTGTTTCTTTGCCCTTCCTCAACTTACAGAGGTCAAATTTAGCAGAGAATTTCACAGGCTGAAATTACCTGCCTTTGCTTTCCTATTTGCTACTTTCCTATTGTATTCCTATTGCTACTAAAAAAATTACGACAAACTTAATGGATTAAACCAATATAAATTTATTACCTTACAGTTCTGGAGGTCAGAAATCTATAATGGGTCAGGCAATGCTGTGTTGCTTTGGAGATGGTAGGGGAGAATCCATTTCCTTGCCTTTTCTAGCTTCTAGATGCCACCTGCCTTCCTTGATTCATGGCCCCTTCTTCCAACTTCAAAACCAGTAGAAGAACATCTTCAAATCTCTCTCTCTTTCTCTGACCTCTGCTTCTGTCACCACATCTCCTTCCGTGGCTCTGACTCTCTTCCCTACCCCTTTTCCACAAGGACACTTGTGATGACATTGGGTCCACCCAGATAACACGGGACAATCTCCCATCTCAAGACCCTTAGCTTAATCACATCTGCAAAGTCCCTTTTGCCATGTAAGGTAACATATTCTTAGGTTTCAAGGATTAGGTTGTGAACATCTTTGCAGGAAGGGCATTATTCAACCTATTAAGCCTAGTACCCCATCCCATGAGATAATTTTCATTTCTCAGCTTCTCCAAGGGTAGAAAACCATGATATAATTTTTTTCAATTACTATTTCACTATACTATTGTACCCCTAAATAGCTAAACGTTACTCTATTCTCAATCTCAAGAAGCTCGGATGATCTTATATTAGGCATTTTCTTTTGGCTTCCAAGCTGTTTGCACAACCTGAAGTGAGGTTGGTCGACCGGAAAGCTGCCCTGTGCTCTCTGGTTTCTGTGTGGATTTCTTGGCTCAAGCTTCATGGAAATTAGCTTAACCTTGCCCACAAAGCCCAGGTCATGTGGTCTGAGAATAATTTTTCTATGCCTTCTTTTCTTGATATAGCAAACTTAGAGTCTAATTTTTGACTTCTAAGTGATAGAAAGGTGACTCAGCTATATAACAACCATTCGATTCTTCCTCCTCCTTCTTGTACCTCGATCCATGCACATAATTATGAAAGAACATTTGAATTATGAACCTTTCCTAAAATACCAATTGGTTCTAATGCTACACCTATTTTTTGACAGATGAACTCTTTTTCTAATGTATAATATCTTATATCTGATAACTATTTGACTCTTTCCAACACACTTCCAATATACAGTAGCTCATCTGATTCTCACTACATTCTTGTAGAACAGGCAGAGCAGAGATTGTTATTAGCATTTCTTCAACGAAGAGGCTATAGGTAGAGCCAGGATTAAATGGGTTTCCTGACTCCCAAGCCAATGAGGTCTCTGCCCCGACTACCAAAGTAGAAACCAGATCAAAAGATTCAGTGACATTTTGTACACCAGAGCTCATCAATTAATTTAACATTTTATACCTTCCCAAGTAAAATTTCCACCAAGATCTTTTCTCTTAATGTGACTGTCATGCTAAATTATTACTCCCCTCACTAAAAAAAAAAAAAAAAAAGTCCTTATTATCTCATAGGGCTGGGCTGGAGGGGATTTTAGAGCTCATTTAAAGCACTCCTATGTCTCACTGAACACTTGATCCAAACCATTCTGGACAGATGAACTCTTAAAGTAGCCCTGCCCGTGAAGCTTCGGATTAAGAGGTAACATGATCCCTGTATCTAGTTCCTTCTGGACCCTAGACCTCAGGGCCATTCCATTCCATTCATCACTTAGTGTAGTTCCTTCCAGTTTCAGGCCAGGCCATATATTCCCTTAGTCTTTTCAAGTTTTACAATCACCTTGTCTCCACCAGCCCCAGAAATAGATCTCCACCAGCTGAAAACAGAAGATTACCAAGTCATGTCTCAAATGCCTTTTCTCCAGGCCAAACAATTTCCATCTTTGCATGGAGGTTTCTTTCCTGAGTCCCTTGACCTGCAGAGAGAAACAGCAGTGGAAGAGCTGCTTTATTAATCTAATGGAGAGAGGAGGGGCCAAAGGCTTTGGCAGAAGCTGCTTCAACTATTGTCTCTCTCAATGATCTTTGAGAGTTTCCAAGGCCCAAGACTTTTGAGAATCAAATGAGAGCCTTATAAAACACTCACCTCAGCTCCTGGGATGTAGGAAACTCTACATAAATATTAGGTGACTTAAAAAAAAAAAACCCACAACCTTATTTATAGATGAGGAACCCAAGTCCCAGAGGTGTGAGATGTTTTGCCCAGGGTTTCTAGCCAGTCAGTGGCAGAGTCAGATCTAGAGCCTCGGTTTCCTGACAATCCCAACACTGCTTTTTCAACTACTGGGTTGGATGACCTCTACACCACTCTAGCTGGCTGCTCTAAATTCACTTGTAGCATCATTTCTCAAATCTTATTTTCCCCATATTGTTATTCTAGTGCTAATTTAATTTCCTGATTTATTGAGCCAGGTCAAGTTACTATCCTTTCTTCTAGTCTGAGCACTGAGTTTAAAACTTGACATGCGTAGGGCCATAGGGATGGAAATGACATTGAGAAACTCTCTTCCAGCAACCAGCCAGAAACATCACACATTGAGGAAGGGAAGGGTCCTCTTTTGTTTACTAAATGGCCCTCACTGTCTCTGTTGCACCCGCAAAGCTACCCATCTCTTTTCTGGCCACCAACTCAGACAAGAAGTTTCCCTTTGTTGATAAGGAGGGCAAGCTATTACATTTTTCTGTTGTTCAAAGCCAACTCTTTTCTTGAAATTTTGAATAGGACTAAATTAAACAAATAATATTGCTATGAAGAACATTAGAAGAAGTAAATATATCACTGAGTTGAAACAAGAGACAGCATTTAAGCTCTGAGTAAAGAGTTCCAAGACTAATTTCCTCCCCAGGATGGAAGCACAAAAATCTCAGAATTGGAAAGGATCTTAAAGATTGTCTGTTCCATACTCATTCTTTGCTGGAATCTCATCCTCGTCACCAATCTTCAGTGATAGAAAATCTTGGCAAAAATTAATCTGATGAGTTTAAGGTCCTTTCTTGAAAATAGGTTTAGAGGGAAGTTAAGACTCTAGCTGAATAATTCACATCTCTACCCCTGAATCCTTTGAAAGCCCAAACAAGCTCCATTCCAAATTCCTCTTATTTCCTTGTGTGCAACAAGCTCTTCCAGAAATAGTCTCAGTGAAACAGCATATTTGCATCTAGGAAAAATGCTCTTCATAATCAGAACAGGTAGTGGGATCTTTTAGGCAAATCAGCACAACTCACTCCACTCTTTACAGCCAGTCACCAATGTTCTGCCGAGGTCCTCATGGCCTCAGCCCACATACACGGAAGATGATTCTCCCAATTGTTTAGAAAGATGGTTTTCACATCACAACACTATATGAGAGGCTTCAATTCCAAAAACAGATGTCCTTTGTGTCTAAAAACCAAAACAAAAAACTAACAGTGACCCAGGCAGCTTGGAAAGACAGCTCCCGTGTAATGCTTTCCATTAGACAGAAGCTTAGCCTGACAGAACTTCAGTAAGTGAAATTGTGAGCTAAATGCAGGTTTCCTTTAGCCTCTGCATTCCTACCTCATCTTCATTTCAGGGCCCTCATCACCCCCGTGTTATTTTCTCTCTCTATTCAATCCCATCAAGACCTACTCTCAGGAAAGAGCCTGAGAGCCCTGTAAATGATGGGTAAAAACCAAAGTGTTACCTCTCTTGGGGGCATTTCCATTGCAATAGGAGACAAAGGAAGGCACAGTGCAGCCATGGGGTAGTGGGATGTACTCTTTAGACCTTCTTCATTCACTCAGTGCACAATGTTCCAGGCATTGCCTCAGGCATTGGGCAGACAACAGTGAACAGAACAGACCCAGTGCCTGCTCTCAAGAGGCATATATTGTACTGTGGGGAAAGGAAAGAACAGGGGTCTGGAAGGGACAGTCACTCTTCTCAGTGCCCCTGAGACCACACTGAGTCATCACTATAACTGAATTCATGCTCAGTGCTGATGTTCACATTTGTCACCAGATGTCATCCTTGGATCTCTTTTCATGTCAACTTAATCTTGGTACACAACATTCTTTTAGCACTTACTTAGAGCACAAGCTCACAATGGGTGAGTAAGAAGGAAGCAGGCTCCCAGAAATGCCTTGTATGCAGATCCATATCACGTCAGTATCACATGGAGTCTCTGAGAACATGGTTTGGTGGTCCCCTGCCCTCCAAATCATTATAATTAGAAATCAATGAAGTGGTCTCACAGAGTACCAGCTTCTTTGTAAGTCAAATGCTTTAGAAAGCAGAATGCTCTTTTAAGGCCACTTGATGAATAAAAGCAAGGACAAGGACTACCAGTGTGTCTAAGGCAGAAAAAGCCGTCATTTTCATCAAATCTCAGGCTGTATAGAGAGCAAACCAATGGATGTGTGGGAGAATTGTGGAGAAGGGGAAAACTGTTAGTCCTATAATCGCTGAGTGGGGCGGGGTGTCCAAAGCATGTGGAGGGGTCAAAGAAGCAGATTTCAGCTCATTCACCGGTTGGGCTTTATGACCTATTTGTTGGGGGTCCTGATGTGTAAGGCCCCCCCATTCACCTCTGTTCTGTGTCTCCACACACACTTCATTCACTCCATTCACAAAGGGGTTCAAGTCCAAGAACAATCAATAGACCTTAGGGCTAGAAGATAGAGCTTTTGACAGAAAGTCAGAGAGTTAAGAGCTGAGATTTCCAACTTAGTGTGCCTTTTTCTTTCTTCATTTGAAGTTATGAGTTGCTTCTTCCCCAAAGCAGCTGATCTGGCTAGAAAGACCTATAGCTGCTTCCTACTTGGGAAGGACCCCATCTTGGGCCTTTTAGGGTGGGTGCTAAGAAGATCTCTTGACTTGCTTTTAGAATGGGCTTTAGATTAGAGGTGTTGGGGTCTCTTTAGCCCACCATTGTCTGGCTCCAGTTACCAAAGCCACACCTCAATATTGGGATTTGTGGCCAGAGATTTATGGCAATAAGTAGTGGACATTTTTCTGGACTTGTTCTCCAAGCATATGGTCAAATTCAATCAATATTTGCTAAACCAACCACCAAAGTCCTTGTCCTCATGCAACCTGGGTTCTAGTAGGGGACAGATAGTAAACAAATAAATATTTAATGTCACATGCTGACAAGAGAATGGGATAATAGTGGGCTCTGTTTGACAAGATAGTCATAAAAGGTCTCTGTGGAGGTGATATGTAACAGAGACCTACATCAAATGAGGGAGGGAGCCATATAAATATCCGAGGGAAGGATTTTCCAAGAAGTGGAATAGCAAATACAAAGACTGAGAGGCAAGAACAAATTTAGCAAGCTCACAGAAGACCGGGAAGTCCAGTACCATCAGGTAGAGAGAGCAAGAGGAAGGGAGGCAGGAGACGAGGTAGGGGAGGTAGCCGGGGACTGAGGGCTGTTTAATAATCTTTGTGTCCCCAGCTTAGCAGAGGCTTTCCCTGAAGCCCTGTGGTCCACTAGGCAGTTGAACCTGAGTCTCAGTTAAATATCTGGATGTGACCAACAATGGCTGGAAATAGTTAATGCGGCTTTCCAAACTGCTTATCTAAATTGCAGTACAGGAAAAGAAAGCAGCATGTCAAGAGACTGAAGTGGTTTGTCTCAGAGCTTTCCACCACTCCTCTTATTCTCCCACCATCCCTAAAGACAAGAAAGATTTATTGTCCCCATTACAGAAGGAAGGAGCTGATGCGTACCCTAGTCATAGGGCTGGATGGAATGAAGGAGCTCATGCCCTTGCCTCAGCCTATGGGCTCTCATTCTCACACATTCTTACTCTGGGTAATCTCATCCTACCCAAGCCCAGAAAGCCTGCTTATTTTTTAATTACAATTATTGTATAACTATAAAACCCCATGGTTATTTACACATATTTCAAATGTCAGCTGAATCATGTAGACTGTATCTAGATAACTTATGATATTTTTAAAAAGATCGAGAAATTAATCTTCCATCAACCTCGAATTTTTTGTTTAGTAAAAAATAAAAATCAGATGGGTTTTAACATGTTACCCAAATAGAAATACGATTTAGTTCTAAATAAGGACTGGATTCTATCAAGTCTATTATTTTTCCAAAATCAGGGTGGAGGAGATACAGGGGATATATTCATTAACTCATTCCCCAGCCATTTTTTTAAAAGATTTTATTTATTTATTTATTTGACAGAGAGAGAGAGCACAAGCAGGGGGAGTGGGAGAGGGAGAAGCAGGCTCCCTACTAAGCAGGTGAGGGGCTTGATCTCAGGATCTTGGGATCACGACCTGAGCCTAAGGCAGAGGTTTAACCGACTGAGCCACCAGGCGCCCCCCATCCCCCAGCCATTCTATTGATGAATGATCATTACAAGAGCCTTGATGATTTGGGGACACATCTGAATCACTGTAGCCTTCAATTTTTGTTCATAGATTTACCTTCTGAAGCCACCCTTCTGAAGCCATCGATCCTTTTTCTCTCACCTTGACACCACATGTCCCTGTTGCCCTCTGCTCATGAACAAGCATCCTCTGAGCTCTCTCCAGACGCCTGGTTTCCAGGCTCCTCACCTTCCAGCCTGCTGTGGTTCATCAACAAGTAGTTCCATTAAACGTGGTGCCAAGGATTAAAAATGATTCCCCGTGTGCTGTCTCACCAGCACGGAAATGTGCTATTGAAGCTATTTTCACTGTTTCTTCCTCATTAGGTAGTCTTTTTTTTTGCTCTCAGGCTCCTTGCTTACCATGGTCCCTTGCTATTTGTGGATAACATCTAGTGATTTCCCTGCTCCTTTTCCTGAAAATGTAAACAGGCTCAGTGTTCGGTCCCTAATCTTCTTTTTTCATGCCTCATATCACCTTTGTTCCCCATATCGAAGCTTTCTTTTTAGGCCTGTGTTCTTCTTTAAGTGTGTGGCATTTGCTACAGTGATCAATTATCCTAGGTAATTGCTCCTCATTTGAGCATCCCTATTCTTTCTCATTAAAGACCAGACAAGACTACTTCCTCTCATTGACCAGGTGCACCAGATCTCTTACTTTGCCCCAATTTACCATGTGGCAGTTTAATACTCTCAAAGGTTTAGGAAAACAAAAACAGAAACAGAAGTAAAACCAAGGAATCACAGAAGTAGTAACTGTGAAGGTTTATTTTGCACACACCAAAAAAAAGACAGTTTGCAAACCGGGAGTACTCAAACCAAAACGTGGGATGAGACTCAGAGGATATTGTTATAAAGCAGCTTAGAGATCACAGAGGCAGGGACTGTTTATTCTTCACAGTGTTTGGTAACAATATTAGAATTTTCTTCAATGATAGAGAATTGGTTAGTGGTTACATCCTATCAATTTGGGGGAAGAATTTAAGTTTCAGTTATGATTTTCAGAGGCATAAGCTAGATGTGACCCAGGTCGTCAGCCTATTTTGTCATGCAAAATAAGCTAAATTAAGCTTTGCTTGTATGACTAAACTGGTTTTTGTCTGGCTCAGGACATTTTCAAGTCTGGTCTCCGTGTGTTTGATTTTAACAGTGCTTTCGAGCTCATTCACTGAGGGGCCTAATTTGAGTAGCTTTGCTTGCTCAGTGGACAGCTGGCTCCTCTGTTCTGTGCCCTCCCTGCAGTAACAGACTGCTGTTTTCCTCTGAGCGGCTTCTTCTGGGGGCCACCCAGGAATCTGCTAACCATGCAAGAGAGAACACTTTTTTGTTTTGTTTGGGGGCGTCATGCATCTTTACAAACCCAGTTAAGCTTTCTCTCCTAGTTTCCAGGTATCTTGGTAACGATGGTCTACTTTGTCTTTCTGAGGTTGTAAAAGGAGGCTAATGGCCCCTTCTCATTACATCTCGGCTCCACTGGGCCTTTTAAACTCCTCCAGTCGGTGCCTCATGTATTGGTTCACATTATTTGCTGCTGTTATAAATGTGATTTCTTCTTGCTTATCAGACACACGCCCTAAAAATACATGTGTTAACAGTTCCTGTGCTGCATGTTTAAGAATTCAGATGAGTCAAAAGTGGGCATTCAGGGAGAGTACACTCTGGAACGCTAACTTAAAATTCCAGTCAGCAGTCCTTTGGAGATGTAAATTGAGGAAGCAGCCCTCCTTTTGGACAGCTTAATGATCTGTAGTTAATAGTAAGAGGCTGCTGGGCAGATGCCATACAGCTGGGCTTACGTTAGCCTCTCTCAGCTCTCCAAATTGCCCCGTGATTACAGCCATTGAGATTCAGAATCCTACCCGGGATCAATAACCAAAAGCACAAACAAAGATCTGACGGTGGCTTGTCAGTGTGGCTTTTCTCTGCACACCGTCCTGCCCAAGCCAGCGACTGACCCTTTCTCCCTGGTCCTGCCTCAGGCTGAGCTGTCGCCTGCACGAGAACTAGAGAACTAGCTCCCCAACAAGTCTGGGATGAAGAGTGCTGGACTGAAGGCCAACTTCTTCTTTTACTTGAGTGCACACAATTTCATTAAACTTGACAGAGACTGAGTGTCATCTCTTGGTAGGAAAATATAAGCCTGGAAGCCATACAGTCATAGTTCCTGGAGGCAGTTGGCTTGTTTTTATGCCTTATATGTAAAACTGGTTTGGATTACTGTGTGTTGAGGTGGCAGGTCCATTTACAATTCCCAGGGTCTTGTTATTTTCACTCAGAAACTCAAGTGAATTCAACAACCACCACCACAAAACAACCCATTCAAAAATGGGCAAAGGACTTATAGAGACATTTCTTTAAAGATGATGTACAAAGGGCCAATAGGCACGTAAAAAGATACTCAACGTCACTAATCATTAGGGAAATACAAATGGAAATCATAATGAAGTATCACCCCACCCCCATTTGAATGACTAGTATCAAAAAGCAGAAAATAACCACTATTGACAAGGTTGTGGAGAAATTGGAACCATCGTGCACTGCTGGTGGGGACACAAAAAGGTGCAGCTGCTGTGGGGAAACAGGATGGCAAGTCATCAAAAAGAGAATGACCATATGACCCAGCAATTCCATTTCTGGGGATACACCCAAAAAAGAATTGAAAGCAGGGCTCGAGAAGATATTTGTCCACCCACTTTCCTAGCACCACTATCCCTCATGGCCAAAAGGTGGAAGCAACGCAAGTATCCATTGATGGATGAATGGAAATGTAGGGTATACCTACAGTGAATAGGATTCAGCCTTAAAAAGGAAGGGAATTGTGATACAGGCTACAACATGGATGAGCCTCAGGGACACTATGCTGAGTGAAATAAACCAGTCACAAAACAACAAATACTATATGGTCCCACTTACATGAGGCACCTAACATCGTCAAATGCACAGACAGAAAATAGAATGGTTGCTGCCAGGGGCTGAGGGAGGGAGGAATGAAGAGTTATCACTCAATGGATACAGAATTTCCCTTCTGCAAGACGAAAAGAGTTCCAGAGATGGATGGTGGTGAGGGTTGCACAGCTATGTGAATGTACTTAAGGCCATCGAACTGTACACTTAAAAGTGGTTAAGGTGGCAAATCCTGTTACGTGGATTTTACCACAGTTAAAAAAAAAACAAAGCTCAACTGAAGGATGCCATATTCTCTCAGCAGTCCACGCTGTTGAGGGAGATTAGAAATTAAAGGAGGAAAAAAACCAGCTGAGGGAATAGATCTTGAATTTATGTACAACTAATTACAAATATGCTTTTTTTTTTTTTTTTTACAGAGTCATTTTTCTCTCAAGAAGGGAGCTGCAGCTTTGGGGATTGGAACAGACAGCGTGATTCTGATTAAATGTGATGAGAGGTGAGTGTGCATCTGCAACCCTTCATTGGTTGGCAGTTTGCAACTTCCACACATGTATCTTTCAGTCCAAACGCAGGCATTGACTGTGGGGTGGGGGGCAAAACCACCTCCATCCCAGCTTGCTGTTCACTGTTTCTTTTTCACGTGGGCTCTTGCTTGGAGTCCTGGGACATTGTTCCTCAATGCCATGGAGCCTTCCATGGCCCTTGACTGAATTGGCACCTTTGTTAAATCAATCAAAATATTCTGCACCAAGAAGGTGCAGAAGGGCATTCATCACCTGGGCACTTAAGCACAAACCAGCAGTTTGAGTATTGATTCATGGAGGTGTCATCGTTCTAGGCGCCATGGATTGTGCGAGCTTGATGGACTGATTACAGAAGGGGGGACAGTTTAGTGAGCAGGAAGTAAATAATGCCCCCAGCAATTTGTCCACTTTGTGCTGGAACCAAAGAGCTCTCTTAGGGAAAATCCCTGCCTTAACAGGCACCCAAACCTCATAGGTACTCTGGGAATAGGTGTAGGATTAAAAAGCATTTCCAGCATATCCATGTAAATTTTCACTAGCCTATAGGTCTGGAACCGATAAGAAACTAAATTTAGTCTCTAAAGAATTGAGTAAGAAATTTCACTAAATTAAAAGGGAGCTACTCAATTCACCATTTTTTTCATATGTATTTATTAGACAGACTTCATGTTTGCCCACTATATCGTGAGGCTCCAGAAAAGCATAGGGCATCATCATCCCAGTTCCCTGACAGTCTATGATCTAAGGAAGATAGGATAACACCAGAAGGAGACAGTTATAGGGTTGAATCGTGTGGCACAGAGTACCTGTTCTGTATATTGGTAAGGCTTGGAAGGCTCCATGCAGCAAGCAAGACTTGTGCTCTCAAAGATTTTCACAGTGAAGGATGAACTGAATGGATGGAGGGGAAGTGGGGGGCCATTACAGAGGACGGAACACCACAAGCAAAGCCCCAGAAGTAGGAGTGAGCATGTGGAGCTCCAGAGAGGAAAGGGACCTGAGCAGGGCTATCAAGGAGGAATGGTCATGGCAAACCTGGTGGGCCATGTGGGATTTTGAAAGCTCAACAAAACACACTGATTAATGACGCATCTCTCTCTGGGAGGGAAAATCACAAGGGATTGCCGCTTTCTTGTCCACGCCTTTACATCTTGCCTGACCTGATCTGGTTGTTTACAAGGAACACATGCTACTTTTACAATCAGAAAGAAAAAGTGACATTTTCTTTTTCCTTGTTGTGGGGGGAGGACACTAAACTTAGCACTTGAGCTTGATACATCAGCAATCAAGGTCACCTGAAAGCATTTTTATCCGAGAAGGGCATGAGAGAAACCATCCTTCAGGAAGCAAGGTGAGGAGAGACCTGGGTCAGTGAGGCTGGGCGTGAGGCTCTAGCAATAGGATGGGTGGGAAATTAGAAGGACTGGAGCAAAGCAGGCATATTTTGAAGAAGGAACTGCTTTTATTTTTAAGACTACCAGTCTACAAAAATTGCTAACAGGGAATAAAGGTTTAGATGACTTTAGCATTGTTCTTAATCTGTAGCCGCATCTTATAAGGAGCCTAGAATTCAGGGAAGGACAGTCTAGACAGACCCTGTTAGCTGACCTACTCCGTCTTCTAATCTAGCCTGGTTAGCAGGTGTTCTTGACCTTGAAGCCCAGTGGGTGAGGGATGACCTGGGAGAACAGAGGGTACCTCGAGGCATCAATATTGCTGCTTCTACTCCTGTGAAAATGTTGTAACGATGCAAGTGGCCTTGGGAGGAGCCCACCCAACCAGCCAGCCAGGCATTCCTGGGAGCTGAAGGCTGGCCTGAGGACTGCTGACTGTCTGAGGCAGGATCATGCTCCCAAGGGAAGTGCAGGCCTGGAAGAAGGAAAGGCAAGAGGAAAAGCAAAAAAGTCACAGGAACAGAGCACAGAAGAGGTTGCAAGGGAACAGATGCCAAAAGATGTCTGTTGTTCACCAACAGCAGAGAAAGGAGCAGAAAGCAGAGAATGCTGGGAAACCAATGGGGTCTCGAATCAGTGACTAGCCACATCACCTCAAATTTTTAGGTCAAAGAATTTTATGTCAACAATTTTAGAAGCCATTAGAAACACTAAAACACAATGTTAAAAATTACTGCTTTTTTCAGAAAATACCTCACTTTCCCCGGCAACTCCCCCCGTCCCACGTACACCCATTGGGAGGGGACAGAGGGAAGGGACTACCAGGCACGTAGGGCTAGGTGGGGCTTTTCCTTCTTCTGCTCATGAGCCTTGTGGGATGGGGAAGGGAGGAGAGAACAATACAGGAGGAAGAAGAAAGAAAGAAAAATAGTTAAGAAATAAAAGATGGGAGAAATAAGGACCAGGAGGAAAAAACAAATTGCAATGAAGTATGAAGTGAAGCAAGGAGGAAGGAAGTACAGTTGAAAACATGGGTGTCAAGGGCACTGACCTCCCCACCCCTTGCAGTTGAAAATTCACATATAACCTTTGACTCCTCCAAAACTAAACTACTAAGAGCTACTGTTGACCAGAAGCCTTACCGATAACATAACCAATTAACACATATTTTGTATGTTTTATATATATTACATACTATATTCCTAGAACAAAGCAAGCTAGAGAAAAGAAAATGTTATTAACAAAATCGTAAGGAAAATGCATTTACAGAACTGTATTGTATTTATCAAAAAATATCCATGTGTTAGGGGCACCTGGCTGGCTCAGTCGATGGAGCATGCGACTCTTGATCTCAAGGTTGTGAGTTCGAGCCCCACAGTGGGTGTAGAGAATTACTCAAAAATTAAAAAATCTTAAAAAAAAAATAATATCTGTGTATAAATGAACCTTCACAGTTTTCAGACCTGGGGGCAAGAAGCACATGAGAACTTTAAAGAGGAGTAAGTGATCGTTTTTACCATCTGAAAAGCAATACATGCTTACTTTAAAAAATACAAAATAACAGGGAAAAATTGTCATTCCACCACCGAAAGATCATCACTAATACCATACTGGTGTCTAAATCTCGAATCTCTTTTTCTAAGCATAGAGGTTTGAGTTTTTTTCTTTTCCTGTTTTAATTTTCATGTTTATGATCATGTTTCTTTTTCTAACTAGACATGGTAAGTATTTTCCCACATTATTGCAAACACTCTTAACTACATAACATATGAGAAAGCATGATAGTACTTTGTTTTTGATTTTTTAAAGATTTTATTTATTTTATTTTATTTTATTTAAAGATTTTATTTATTTATTCATGAGAGAGAGAGAGGCAGAGGCAGAGGGAAAAGCAGGCTCCCCGCAGAGCAGGGAGCCCGATGCGGGACTCGATCCCAGGACCCTGGGATCATGACCTGAGCCGAAGGCAGACGCTTAACCGACTGAGCCACCCAGGCGTCCCAAGATTTTATTTATTTTATTTGGAAGAGAGAGAGTGAGTGAGAGAGCAAGCATAAGCAGGGGGAGGGGGAGAAGCAGACTCCCTTGCTGAGCAGGGAGCCTGCTGTGCGGCTCGATCCCAGGACCCTGGGATCATGATCTGAGCCAAAAGGAGACGCTTAACCAACTGAGCCACTCAGGCGCCCCACATGATAGTACTTTGAAGGGTGGTTTCTGGAGCTGGACTCTTTGACCCCCTCCCCCCGTCTCAGCTCCAGCACTAGCTTGGGCATTTCCCTCTCTGCACCTCAATTTTCTTATCTGAAAAAAAGGAAAAAGTAAGGGCCCTGCTTCATAGGGTTATTACGAAGATTAAATGTGTTAACAAATATAAAATACTAAAAATGATATGTAGTAGTACCCCCTCCTGTTCATTTCCCTGTTTCTGGTGTTGCTATTATAAATAATCCTTCTATCCTTCATTGAACATTCTTATGTGCCCAGGTTTCTCCATTTAGGATTATTTCTTAATATAATTGCTAACTTAAGTTATATGAATATTCTTAAGGAAAGTGATACATCAGGCCATATTGCCTTTCAAAAGTTTTCACCAATTTATTCTCCTAGCAGTATTGTATGAGAGCATGTTGGGGGAAAAATTAAAGCTGTGTTGGTAGCTACATGTAGTCTTTAATTCTATATCGATAATTCACATCATCTCTATAGAATGGTTTTAAGACGGAGAGCCTGGCCTAATGGATTAAGAGAAATTGAAGTGTCTGGGTTGGGGGGCCAAGGAGCAGACTTTGGACAGTCATCTGTAGCCACCATTCCAGTCAGAATCAGTTAAAACATGCTTGGCAGCCATTTTGTTTTTATTAATCACATCCTTGTGAAAGTCAGATGTTTGGGTCAGAAAATCACTTGAGGCTGACAAAGTGCATACCTGCCTTCTCGTTTCTCCTAGTGTGCTTGGCAAAGTTCATCCAGGTTTTACAAAACATGAACCTGGACCTGCTCTCAAAAACATTCATTTCTTAGTAACTCTTTCTGACTCTGCCCATTAGTCTGTCAGTGGCTGGGGTAATAGGTTTTATCTTGTTCTACAGACAGTTGACTTAGTAGGAAGCTCACAATGAAGGGAAATGTCCTAGTGAAGAAGAATAGTCTCCTAGTCCAATGCCACATATGGAAGAAAATACAAGATACTGTCTCTTAATTAGTAATCACAGGGGCTCAGTTTGATAACCCATTCAAAGTGAAACATGATTCTCAGTTAAAACAAAGAAAGAGAAATATATAATAAATCTTCATGTATTTGGAAAAGCTTCTTTCAAAGTTGAAAATCAAAAAGCATATTAACTTTATTATTACTCTAATAAATAAAATAAGGCAATGGAAAACCTCACTTCACCATGGGCTTACATTTGAATGTGAAGTATCATAACTAAAAAGAGTGTTTCTATTTTTGTAAAAATTAATTATTAAATTAAAAAGAGGATAATGTGTTAAATGAATCTTCGATTTCATAAGTTCTAGTGTAAGAGTTCTTTTTCCTTAGAAGCAAAAAGTTGAATCTTCGCAGTAATGGGATTAATGGATTTTTATTTAAGTATCATTGGGTCTAATATTTGCAAATTTTGAATTAGTGGAATCCAAGTTAATGATGCGCTGATGATATCTAAGGATAGAAAAGTGTGAGTTAATATCTAGAGAAAAATAACTATTTGTGAAAGAAACTGAGTGATACTTCAGAATTGGATTGGGCCGCTAAGCGAAAACATGTTTCCCAAAGGTTCAGACAGGGGAGGGGAGAAAACTTCTGGGAATGATAATTTGGAAGAATACAGAGTTCCCATATAATGCAAGTGGGAGCCCTCTGAGCGGCTTCTTTTGACTGTAGGCAGTGGCCTTGGTTGGGAACACAGGGGTGAACAAGGTGGATAGAGTCACAGATGCTGTAAAACTTAGTCCAGTATGCAGAGGCAGACTTTGAAACAAATGATAACACTTGAGAAAGGTATGTGCTGTGAGAGGGGGAGTACAGGTTGCTATTGATACACATTTAATTCTACATCCAGAGGGAGGACGATGGGAATTAGCCAGATGAAAAGGAAAGAATGTTCCAAGAAACCATGGCACATTCTAAGCCATGGATGTGAGGGACGTTGGCTTGCCCAAAGAACTGAAAAGAAGTTCTGGGAGTAAGTGGTCAGAATGACCTTGTCATGAAGGACATTATGAGCCATGTTAAGCTGTTTGGACTTTGGGTTTGAAGACATGAGATGCCCCTGAAAGGTTTTGAGCAGCAAAACAACATCGTATTTTGGCATTAGAAAGATCATTTTAAATGCAGAGTGAAGTATAGGTTGGAGGCTGGAAGTTGGTGTTGTGGTAGTAATATTAGTAGATGCTGAATGGTGGGCTGGCCTGAAGTAGTTGAATGCTGGAATTACTAGGAATTATTGACTGATTGATGTGCAGGTTGAGAGAAGAGTCAAAGATGAATGCCAGGCTTGCTGTTCTCTGAGATAAGGAACCCTGGCCAAAGTGAGAAGTTCAGATTTGAAGATGTTGAGTTTGAAGAACGTATGAGACATCCAAGTGGGGGTGTCAGATAGGCATGGGGAAATATGAGCCCGAAGCTCTGAAGTTACACACAGGAAGCCAAGTAGAGTGGGCCTACGAAAGAACTCTAAGGAGCTCCCGCATTTCAGGGACAGGCAGAGTTAGAGAGGCCTGCAGTGGAGACTTGAGAAAGAGCAGCGGGAGTCATTGGAGGAGGATCGGGAACTGGGGCATGAGGGCTGTGAGAATCTTTCTAGAAGTGGTTAACAGCATCAAATGCTGCCAGTAGATGGAATGAGCGTCAACAACTGCCCATCAGCTTTATTTATCAGCAGGTGGCTGGTGAGTTGGTAAGAGTAGCTTCAATAGAGGGGTGAAGGCAGAAGGCAGTTTGCAGCGGGTGAAGGTTGGGCAGGAGCAGAGGGGAGGGAGAGCGTCTCTAAATGTAGAGCGCTGAAGGGAAGCAGGGAGGATGGAAGCTGGAGGGGGGTTGAATTCAGGATGGTTTTTGGTTTTGTTGTTTTAAGGAGGGTGCTTAAGGCATATTTAACTGTGAGATGGAGGACCTGCTAGACAGGAAATGTGAATTATATAAAAAGAAGAAGGGATAAAATAGATAGCAGAAGCTTAATTTCTCTTGGGAGTTCCTTATTCCTTTGACTAAAATTGTGTAGAGTCTTTCTCTGAAGAACTCACAAGAACTCTGCAGTTTTCGTACATTATACATTATAGATATTATACATTATATTATGTTACAGTTATACAACTGGAAGGAAACAAGGGGAAGAGAGCAGGAGGGGTTCTCCTGGCAGGAAGGGCAGGGGAGAGGTTAGGGACCTGTGAGTGGGGGAGGGGCAAAGCCCTGGGCTTACTCCACGCTGAGAGCTGTGAATGGATTTCAATTCAGAAACCCTCAGTGTTGGAAAGGTTCTTAGACATTAACACACATATATATATATATATACACACACACACACTACGTTTTCCTTATCCATTCGTCAGTTGATGGACACTTAGGCTGCTTCCATATCTTGGCTACTGTAAATAATGCCACAATAAATATAGGGGTGCATGTATCTTTTCAAATTAGGGTTTTCATTTTCTTTGGGTAAACACCTAGTAGTGGAATTATTGGATCATATGGTATTTCTCTTTTTAATTTTTTGAGGAACCTCCATACTGATTTTCACAATGGCTGCACCAGTTTGCATTCCCACCAATAGTGAATGAGGGTTCCTTTTTCTCCATATCCTCACCAACACTTGTTCTCTTTATCATTTTGATTTTAGCCATTCTAACTGGTGTAAGGTGATATCTCATTGTGGTTTTGACTTGCATTTCCGTGATGATCAGTGATGTTGAGCATCTTTTCATGTGTCTGTTGGCCATCTGGATGTCTTCTTTGAAAAAACGTCTATTCAGATCCTCTGTCCATTTTTAATTGGATTATTTGATTTTTTTTTTTTGGTATTGAATTGTATCTTTATATATTTTGGATACCAACCCCTTATCAGATATGTCATTTGCAAATATCTTCTCCCATTCAGTAGGTTGTCTTTTTGTTTTGTTGATGGTTTCCTTTGCTGTGCAAAAGCTTTTTTATTTTGATGTAGTCCCAATAGTTTATTTTGCTTTTGTTTCTTTGTCTTAGGAGAAATATCTAGAAAAATGGTGCTATGACCAATGTCAGAGAATTACTGCCTGTGTTCTCTTCTAGGATTTTTATGGTTTCAGGTCTCGCATTTAGGTCTTTAATCCATTTTGAGTTTTGATATACATCTTTAGAGTTCTCTTTCTCTCCATATACATAATTTAATATCTCTTGAATGTAATGAATATTATATTATAAATACAAATTATACGTATATTACAGTTTTTTCTGAACCTTTTGAGAATTCCTTGCAGACATCATGCCCCTTAAGACTTCAATATGCGTTTCCTAAGAACAAGGATATTCACTTACATAATCACAGTACAGTGATCAAAATCAGATCTGACAGTGACACAGGACTATTATTTAATTGATATAACTTATTCAAATTTCATCAATTGTCCCAATAATATTCTTTAGAGCTATTTTTTTTTCCCAGTCCAGGATCACACATTACACTCAGTTGTCATGTCTCTTTAGCTTCCTTTCATCTGGAACATTTCCTCATCCTTCGTCTTTCATGACTGATATTTTTGAAGAGTGTATTTATTTTGTAGAAGATTTCTTAATTTGCGTTTGTCTCATATTTCCTCATGGTTAGATTCAGGCAATGCATTTTAGGCAGGAATTCCAGGGAGGTGATCCTTGTCTTTCTCAGCCATACCTCTTCAAGACGATTATTATATGATTAGGTATGTCAACTTTGACCATTTGGTTAGGGTAGTGTCTGCCAGGTTTCTCCCCTGTAAAATGACTGTTCTCTACTTTGAGGTTTATCTTATAGGCGATGCTTTGATACTATATAAATATTCTGTTCCTCCTGAAACATTCACTCACTAGTTTAGCATCCATTGAAGATTCTGGCCTGAATTATGATGATGATGGTTGCAAAATATGATGTTCTAACTCTATCATTTCTTCTCTATTTATTCGTTCCTGTTACTCTACTACTATAAGGAAGATCTCTCCGCCTCCGTGTGTGTGTGATATATTTACCGTCAGTATGGACTCACAGGTGCTTTTAGAAATTAATTCTCTCTAGCACTCTCTCCCACTCTCTCCCCATCTTTCCATCTCTTACTCCTCCCTTCAGGGTTTCCTTTAAATTATCTAAATCGCTGTAAAACCTTAGAGAAAACAAATCTGAGCAAGATACGTGATACCTGGTGGGCAGAGGACCAGAAGAGTCGCTGGCCTTCCTATATCCCATGTAACACGAGATCTCTGTTAGGTATTTTGATTAATACTTGTATACCACAAAATGAACACTTATGTTTTTGTATAAATTTTAGTTTTTTAGTTTAACATATCTCTTAGCTTTACAAATTACAGTCAGATAACATTTCCTTTTGCTTGTTAAGTACCACACTTCATCATTCAATTGATTTAAACAATTGAAAGTATAAATAATCTGGGGTCATTATACTCTCTTATTAAATTAGCTGAATTGTGGCCAGTGTGTGAAAGCTGTTAGGGAAGCTAATTAACTCTTTCAGGCCCTTGGGGAGCTGTTGAGTGCACTGTAATAGGATAGACTTCACAGAGACCCTGAATCAATTATTATTGAGCAGGACTGGGGTAAGCCCTTTGAGAGTCATATTTCCTATGGGTTAGACACAGAGAACTCATTGGTGCTAGAGGTGTATGTGCTTCATTATGTCCTATATCAGGAAGGATTATAAAATAAGAATAGCTGACCCTTAGTGAGTGTTTATTATGTGCCAGGCAGACTCCTAAGCAGTTTATACAATTGATCTAATTAATTCACTCATTAGAGACACAGAAAAGTATATCCCCTCACATTTACCTGGTGCTGACACAGTTTGTGAAGAGTTTCTATGTACATAATAGTCGTAAGCAGTATGGTGAGTTCACCTTTCTGTGTTTGATTTATAACCCTGGTCGAGGGGCAGCATGTCTGCGCCCACCTAGCTGGGAAGTGAAGAATTGGGGCTTGAACTCAGAAGAGAACTCCTGGTGCTTACCAGTCCAACAGGGCCCTTTGTCTTCTCTCCCCCAATTTTTTAATTGTGGTCAAATACACATAAAATTTAGCATCTTAACCATTTTTAAGTATACAGGACAGTGACATGAAGGACACTTGTGTTCTTGGGCAGCCACCATCACTATCCATCTCCAAAACTCTTTTCATCTTGCAAAACGGAAACTCTATATCCATTCAACAAAAACTCCCATGGCTCTCTCTCCCCTCCCCACCCTCAACCACTATTCTACTTTGTGTCTCTATGAATTCGACCACTCTAGGCACCTGACTCTTTTGTCTCCTTGTGATTGAGTTATTTCACTTTGCATAATGTCCTCAGGGTTCATCCATGTTGAAGCAAATGTCATCAGTTCCTTCCTTTCTAGGGTTGAATAATATTTCATTGTATGTATACACCACTTGGGTTGCTTCTACATTTTAGCTATTGTGAATAGTGCTGCTCTGGCCATGGGTGTGCAAGTATCTCTTTGAGCTTTGCTTTTTAGTCTTCTGGGTATATACTCAGAAGTGGAATTGACAGGTAACATGGTAATTCTATTTTTAATTTTTTGAGGAATTAACATACTATTTTCCGTAGTGGCTGCACTATTTGACATTTCCACTAACAGTGCCCAAGCGTTCCAATTTCTCCAGGTACTTGCCAACATTTGCTACTTCCTGGGTTTTTTTTTTTAAATAGTTTCCCTCCTAATGGGTGTGAGGTGGTATTTCATTGTGGTTTTGGTTTGCATCTCTCTAATGATTAGTGATGTTGAGCACATTTTCATGTGCTTATTAGCCATTTGTACATCTTTTTTGGAGAAATGTCTATCCAAGTCCTTTGCCCATCTTAAAAAATAATTTTGCCTGGGGCGCCTGGGTGGCTCAGTCGTTAAGCGTCTGCCTTCGGCTCAGGTCATGATCCCAGCGTCCTGGGATCGAGCCCCACATCGGGCTCCTTGCTCGGCGGGAAGCCTGCTTCTCCCTCTCCCACTCCACCTGCTTGTGTTCCCTCTCTCGCTGTGTCTCTCTCTGTCAAACAAATAAAATCTTAAAAAAAAAAAATAATAATAATTTTGCCTGTTTATTTTTTTTTGAAGATACGTATTTCTGGTTTTAATTTGGTCTAATTGACGAATAAAAATTGTATATATTTAAGGTGTACAATATGATGCCATGAGATACATATACATATACTGTGTACCACAATCAAGCTAATTAATATATCTATCACCTCACACAGTTACCATTGGTGAGGGGTGGAGGGTGTGGTGAGACCTCTTAAGATCTACTCTCTTAGCCTACTTCAACTATACAAAACAATATTATTATTTAAGTCATCATGCTGTACATTAGATCCCTAGAACTTATTCATCTTATAACTGAAGTTTGTACTCTTTGAGCAATATTTCCCCATATCTCCCACCCAGTAGTTCCTGGCAATCACCATTCTCCTCTCTGCTTCTATGAATTTGACTTTTTTCAATTCTATATATAAGTGAAATCATATAGCATTTGTCTTTCTGTTTCTGACTTATTTTGCTTAGCATAATATCTGTCAGGTTCATCCATGTGGTCACAGATTCCCTTCTTTTTATGGCTGAATAATATTCCAGTGTGTGTGTGTGTGTGTGTGTGTGTGTGTGTGTGTGTGTATCATGCTTCTTTATCCATTCATTCGTTAATTGACTCTCAGATTGTTTCCTAATCTTGCCTATTGGGAATAATGTTGCAGTGAAGATGGGAGTACAGATATCTCTTTGCAATACTGATTTCATTTCCTTTGGATTTACCAAGGAGTGGGATTCAGGAATCATATAGGAGTTCTATTTTTAATTTTTGAGGAGCCTCCATACTCTTTTCCACAGTGGCTGCACCAGTTTACCTTCCCACCAACCATGTACAAGGGTTTTCTTTTCTCCACACCCAAACCAACATGTATTATTTCATGTCTTTTTGATGAGAGCCACCCTAACAGGTACGTAGTGATATCTCACTGTGGTTTTGCTTTGCATTCCTCTGATGGTTAGTGATGCTGAACACCTTTTCATATGCCTATTAGTTATTTGTATGTCTTCTTTGGAAAAATATCTATTCAAGTCCTTTGCCCATTTTTTAATCAGGTTATTTGGGTTTAGTTATTGAGTTGTAAGAGTTCTTTATATAATTTGGATATTAATCCTTTATCAGATATATGGTTTATAAATATTTTCTCCCATTCCATACAGTGCCTTTTCATTTTGTTGATTGTTTATTTGCTGTGCAGAAGTTTTTTAGTTTGATGTAGTCCCACTTATTTATTTTTGCTTTTGTTGCCTTTGCTTTTGGTATTAAATCCAAAAAAATTATAGGCAAGACCGATGTCAAGGAGCTTACCACTTATGTTTTCTTCTAGGAGTTTTATGGTTTCAGGTTTTACGATCAAGTCACTAATCTGTTTTGTGTTAATTTTTGTGCTTGGTGTAAGATGGTGCTCCAGTTTCGTTTTTTTTTGCATGTGGCTGTCCAGTTTTCCCAGCACCATTTATTGAAGAGCCTATCCTTTCCCCATTGCATATTTTTGACACTTTTGTCAAAGATTATTCGACTGCACACACATGGGTTTATTTCTGGGCTCTCTATTCTGTTTCGTTGGTCTATGTGTCTATTTGTATGCCAGAACCATACAGTTTTGATTACAATATCTTTGCAAAACAGTTTGAAATCAGGAAGTGTGATGCCTCTAGATTTGTTCTTCTTTCTCAAGATTGCTTTGGCTATTTGAGCTCTTTTGTGGTTCCATATAAATTTTTTCTATTTGGATAGTTTTTTCTATTTCTGTGAAAAATGCCATTTGAATTTTGATAGGGATTGCATTGAATAGTAGATGATTTGGGGTAGTATGGCCATTTTAACAATATTAATTCTTCCAATCCATGAACACAGGACATCTTTCCATTTATTTGTGTCTTCTTCCATCAATATCTTATCGTTTTTAGTGTACAGATATTTTATCTCCTTGGTTAAATTTATTTCTAAGTATTTGATTCTTTTTCACACTACTATAAATGGGATTGATTTTTTATGTTAATTTCATATCCTGCAACTTTATTGAATTTGTTTATTAGCTCTAACAGGTTTATTTTGTAGAGTCTTTAGGGCTTTCTATATATAAGATCATGTCATCTGCAACAGAGACAATTTAACTTCTTACTTTCCAATTTGGATGTCTTTTTTTTTTTTCCTCTTTCTTGTGTAATTTCTCTGGCTAGGACTTCCAGTACTATGTTGAATAGAAGTAGTAAGAGTGGGCACGCTTGCATTCTTCCTAATCTTAGAGGAAAATCTTTCAGCTTTTAATCATTGAGTATAATGTTACTTATGGGATTGTCATATATGGCCTTCATTATGTTGAGGTAGTTTCCCTCTAACCCCAGTCTGTTGAGAATTTTTTATCATGAAAGAATGTTGAATTTTGTTAAATGTTTTTTCTGTATGTATTGAGATGATCATATGATTTCTGTCCTTCATTCTTTAATGTAGTGCATCAAATTGATTGATTTGCAGATGTTGAACCATCCTTGCATCTCAGGGATAAATCCCACTTGATTATTGTGTATTATCCTTTTAATATATTGCTGAATTTGGTTTGCTAGTCTTTCGTGAGAATTTTTGCATCTATGTTCTTCAGAGATATTGGCCTGTAATTTCCTTTTCTTGTAGTGGCCTTATCTGGCTTTGGTATGAGGGTATTGCTGGTCTCATAAAATGAGTTTGGAAACGTTTCCTCCTCTTCAATTTTTTAGGAGACTTTGGGAAAGATTAGCATTAATCCTTTAAATGTTTGGTAGAATTTATTTATGAAGCCATCTGATCCTGTCTTTGTTGGAGGTTGTTGCTTACCGCTTTCATCTCTTCACTCATTATTGGTCCCTTCAGAAATTCTATTTCTTCATGATTCAGTCTCAGTAGGTTGTATGTTTCTACAAATTTATTCACTTTTTCTACATTACCCAATTTGTTGGCATAATATTTTTAAGTAATCTCTTATGACCTTATGTATTTATATGGTATGAGTTACAATGTTTCCTTTTTCCTTTTTAATTTTATTTATTTGAGTTTTCCCTTTTGTTTCTTGGTTAGTCCAACTAAAGTTTTGTCAATTTCGTTTATATTTTTCAAAAGCCAGATGTTAATTTTGTTGATCTTTTCTATTTTCTCCATTTATTTCTGCTCTAATCTTTATTCTTTCCTTCCTTCTGCTAACTTTGGGCTTAGTTTGTTCTTTCTTTTCTAGTTCCTTGAGATGTAAAATTAGATATTTTGAGACTCTGCTTTTTTGGTAATATAGCCATTTATCACTATAAACTTTCCTCTTAGAACTGCTTTGCTGCATCTTGTAAGTTCTGTTATGCTGTATTTTCATTTTTATTTGTCTAAAGATACTTTTTATTTTTTTATTTCTTCTTTGCCCTATTGGCTGTTCAGGAGTGTGTTTCTCAGTTTCTATATATTTATGATTTTTCCAATTTTCCTCCTTTTAACTGATTTCTATTTTAATACCACTGTGTTTGTAAAAGACACTTGATATGATTTCAGTCTTCTTAAATTTGTTAAAAAATTTTTTGTGATCTAGCATATGATCTATTCTGGAGAATGTACATGTGCACTTGAGAAGAAGGTGTATTTGCTGCTGTTGGATGGAATGTTCTATCTGTGCCTCTTAGGTCCATTTTGCCATCTTTGATTTGGGTGGTTTGTTTTTGTTGTTGAATTTAAGGAGTGCTTCATATATTTGGGATGTTAGTCCTTTATCAGATTTTGCAAAAATTTATAAATACTTTGTTCCATTCTGTGGGACACTTTTTACTCTGTTGATAGTGTCTTTTAATGCACAAGAGTTTTTCATTTGTATGAAGTCCAGTTTGCCTATTTTTCCTTTTGTTGCTTGTGTTTTTGGCATTATGTCCATGAAAATATCCATTGCCAAATCCAATGTCATGAAGCTTTTGTCCTCCGTTTTCTTCTAAGAGTTTTATAGTTTTAGCTCTTACATTCAGGCCTTAACCCATTTTGGGTTAATTTTTTATATGGTGTTAGGTAAGGGATAGCCTGTTCTTTTTATAAAAAACAAACATAATATTCTCTTCTTATTTTCTTACAATTATAATATTATTTTCTTATAATATTCTTTCCAGAAGCAGCACATACTCATTGTTGAAAAACAGGAAAATAGGAGGACCTAGACATAATCTCTCATAATTCTTTGGTGCATATATTTCCAAATACATTATATATATATTTAAACATAAGACCTACTGATTAGAAACTTGTTTTTCATATAATAAAATATTATGGGCAACTTTCATGTCATTAGAAATTCTCTAATACAATCCTTAATTACTATTTAATAACCTATTATTTAGAATTTATATTACTTAAGTCTGTTGTTAGACATTTAAGCTATTTTAAATTTTTATTATTTAAAAAATTGCTAATATAAATATCAGTGTGGCTAAATATTTGCACACATACATATATTATTTTCTTAGGATAAATTCCTAAAAATAGAATTTCTGAGCCCCAGACTATGTCTGTACTAAGAGTTAGGATACTTGCTGGCATGTTGCCCTTCAGAAAAGAACCAGCCAATTTACACTTCCCCTAAGCAGTATACAGGGGTGACTGCTCACCACATTCTTACTAATCCTAGGAACTAAAACCTTAAGTGACCTGTGTCAATTTGATGAGTAGAAACATTTTTTAATTATTTATATTTTCAATTGCATTTTCAATTATTAGCAAAGTTGAGCATTTTATGCTTATCAGTCATTCATAGTTGAAAAAGAACACAAAGCCCTTTTTGTCACGTATGTTGTAAATGTTTTCCAAAATGTATCATTTGCTTTTAATTTTATTTATGGTATTTATAAAAATATTCTGTTTTTTGGTAGTCAGAGCTTATCATCAATTATCCATTTTCTACTTCTGGTGTCTTTTCTAGAAAGTCATCCCCAGGGGCGCCTGGGTGGCTCAGTTGTTAAGCGTCTGCCTTCGGCTCAGGTCATGGTCTCAGGGTCCTGGGATCGAGCCCCGCATCGGGCTCCCTGCTCTGCGGGAAGCCTGCTTCTCCCTCTCCCTCTCCCCCTCCCCCTGCTTGTGTTCCCTCTCTCGCTGTGTCTCTCTCTGTCAAATAAATAAATAAAATCTTTAAAAAAAAAAAAAGAAAAAGAAAGTCATCCCCATTCTTAGTACATGGTAATATTCCACTTTCTCCTTAGAACCTTTATATTGTTATTTTAATAGTTGCTCTAACTGAAATTTATTTTGATCTGTGGTGTTTGAGAGATATGTAATTATTTTTTTTTATCCACTTAGTTTTTGCCAAATGTTGATGTGAGATCAAACAAAATGCTTTAATCACTTTCCAGTCTTCTATTTTTATTCCACTGATTTGCTTATTTGAGCTCAATCACCATACTTTTTAATCACTACAGTGATATAATATGTTCTACACTCTAGTAGAGAAAAATATGTCCCCTGCCCTCTTTTTAACTGAATATTCTTAATTAGTTTTTTCATCCAGTTGTACTTTAGAATTATTTTCTCAGATTCCCATTCCCCTAAAACTCCCAGTGGGGAGACTGTTGGAATTGTGTTACTTTTAGAGAGCAATTGTGTGTATTTGCAATGTTGAGTTTTCTCATCAAAGAACATGTGTATCTCCATTTATTCAAATCTTTTTCGCATCCTTTGGTAAAGATCTGTGTTTTTCTTCTTATTTGTTATTTGTTTACTCATTTATAGTTTCAGATACTAATTATTATTTTATCTCCTTTCCATTCTTTGTATTCTTGCAACAAATTGTACTCGGTTCCATGTTAATCTGTAATTTCCTCTGTATTATATTTTCAAACATATTCAGGATTTTTATAGCTATATTATAAGATATATTGATAAGCTTTTCTGGGCTACCTTTGACAGATTTTGCTTTTAGAATTAGCTAGTTTCTAGGGCGCCTGGGTGGCTCAGTTGGTTAAGTGACTGCCTTCGGCTCAGGTCATGATCCTAGAGTCCCGGGATCAAGTCCCGCATCGGGCTCCCTGCTCAGCGGGGAGTCTGCTTCTCCCTCTCACCCTCCCCCCTCTCGTGCTCTCTTTCTCTATCTCATTCTCTCTCAAATAAATAAATAAAATCTTTAAAAAAAAAAAGAATTAGCTAGTTTCTAGAAATAAATCCAGCAGCTTCCCGTTGCCTCCTCTATAAGAGTTTAGAGGGCATTATCTGCTAATAGTTGACTTGTTAAAATTCACTATTAAAACATCAGGGCCTGTCATTTTGGGGGGTTGTTTTTGGTAACTTTTTTCCCATTTACTTGTTGATTATTAATTTTTTCAAATTTTCTATATATTCTTGAATCACTTCTTTTTTATTATGTTCATTTAACCACCATATAATACATCCTTAGTTTTTGATGTGGTGTTTAATGATTCATTAGTTGCGTATAACACCCAGTGCTCATCACAGCACGTGCCCTCCTTATTACCCATCACCCGGTTACCCCATCCCCCCACTCCCCTCCCCTCTGAAACCCTCAGTTTATTTCCCGGGGTCCATAGTCTCTCATGGTTTGTCTCCCTCTGATTTCTTCCTCTTCAGTTTTCCCTCCCTTCCCCTGTGGTCCTCTGTGCTATTCCTTATGTTCTACATTGAATCATTTCTTTTAATTTCCATTTTAGTAGGGAAAAATTATCTGTTTCTTCAAAAATTTTAAGATTAGCACAAAGCTCTATATAGAAATTTTTATAATACTAAAATATCTTTTTCCATAACTCCTTTCTTATTTCAAATGTTACATTTTCTCTCTTTACTTAACTAATCAGATACTTGTTTATTCACTGATCTTTTCAATATACCAGCTTTTGAATTTAGTAATTCAGTCTACCATATAAAGTTTCTAATTCATTGAAAAATCCATTCATTCTCTCTGCCTACATTGTTTGTTTTCATTTTCCTAGCTTCTTGGATTAAATATTTAGCTATTTTCATTCTCTGTTATTTAATTTCAAAAGCATGCCAGGCTATTCATTTTTCTCTGAGAATGATTTAGGATGCTTCTCATATTTTTACATGTAGTCTTCCCATGTCATTAATTTTTAATGTTCTGTAATTGCAGTTTTGATTTCCTCCCTGACTCAAAAGTTATTTAGAATAGCCAAGTATGCTTTCTTACATGGTGAATTGAACTTCTTATCATAATCCTCTTTTCTCTACCAGTATGTTCAAGAAAGAGGAGTGGCAGCTTGGGGAAGTTGAGGCAGTGATGAGAAATGACCAGCACACCTTCTTGCTTGTATACACTTTCTTTTGTCACATACTCCCCTGTGAGCTCTAATGAGAGCACCCAATGGCAGCAATCCGGAGGTTTCGTGTGAAAACAAAAGTAGCTCCTAACCACATCATGGTTGGCATCCTTGGTTGCACATCACTTGGATTGTTGTATAGTGAGTGAGAGTGTGTGTATGTGTCTGTGTGAAATAAATGCTTTTGGAGAAAGTAAATTTTTTTAAAAAATTACTAGAATTAGATACAAAAATCACCCAAACTGTCCTGCTCCCCTATCCTGGCTGTAATGCTAAGTGATCCCATTATGCCCATTGGAAAACAAATCTTAAAAGGGAAAAATATGGTTATCTGTTAGAGTTAAAATTCTTTTTCTGAATCAAACTACACATTAAAGGGACCGAGGAAGCTCACTGTTTCTAATTATGATAAAAATTTTTAGCAGAGGGTTTGGTTTCGTAATACTACTACTTCCTGAATGGTCTGTTTGGACTTCTGTTTGCTAGTCTATCTTCCGGGCATGTCCCAGAATAGGTTACCCACACCGGCAGCAGCCATGTGGAGACACATGGAGCCCTTTTCCCAGGAGATTTCTCTCGTAAGTTTCCCCTCTGCTCCACAATTCCTGCAACAATGGTTTCCCCAGTCAGTCCGTGAAATTTTCAAGTCACCACACAGTCTGAGCAATTTGAAAATTGGCTTGGGTCCATGAGTTCCCTTTATCATCCCAATATCACAATCTATGTTAAAGAAACGGTTTCACTCAGCACCGACTACTTAAAAAACAAAACCAAAAAAACTGGCAGATTTTGGTTACTCCTCTAGCATTTGGATACTACGCTAGAAGGAACAGTATCATCAAGGGATGATGGAGCAATGTATTTTAGTAGGAAGTGATAAGTTTTTATTTTACTAAACAGGGCTAATAGCCAATAGAATCGGGATCAAGGAGCTCCTCACTTTGAAGGGTTTCCAAAAAACCCTAGTGTTAATTTTACATATATCATTGCAGCTCTAGAATGCAACCTTTCAGATAGGCAGGTGTTTTGTTTGAACCCCATAAATGCTTTGGAAGACATCTCTTGTGCGGTGCTAAGAACCTGCCTTCTGGTATCAGACAGCTCTGGGTTTGCCGTCAGCCTCCTACTAGCTGTGTGACATCTGGCGAGTCACTCATCGCTAGAACCGCAGCTGGTAGTGACCATAGTCAGACTACCTCATATGTACTCGTATGTAAACGCATAGGTAGAGTTTTATACTCAGTGCTTTATAGTGTCTTCCATTTATTATCTCATTTAATCCTCATGGAAACCTCGTGAGGGAAGTACTGTTGTCATCACTTTAGGAATGAGCAAAAGGAAGAACTGAATTCTTCAAGGACACGCAATGAGCACAGGACCTGGGGCAAGAACCTGAAGATTCTGTCTCCATGTTCCGAGTTCTAGCCCCATTCACCTGCCTCCCTGAGCCTCAGTTTCCTTGTCTGCAAGGTCAGAACAATAGTAAGCCTTGTAGAGTTGGCAGGAGGCTCAGAGATCGTGGAGTGCTTCTGAAGCTGGCGATTCATTATCACTGCCAGCACTGTTGCTCTTAGCAATGATTGTCATGTCAATCAGTTTCTAACAGGAAGGAGTCACACATCCAGTCTTCCTTGCACACCTATCTCTGCGAACAGAGACAAGCTCTACTCACTTAAGAAAAGCTGGTAGATTTCCTACAGTTTCATCAGGGCCAATGAGCAGGGTCACCAGTGACTCAGGCACCTGCTTTGTGACCATTTGGATGCCTGCCTAGAGGTATAAACTCTCTAGGAAACATTCTCTTGTTGGTAAGCTCGCTTTCTCCTTCATGAATCTGGGCCCAAAATCCACTGTGTCTTTAGCTTCTTCCCACAAAGAGGAGATTTTCCTGCTGGCAGCTCTAGCTGCCATTGTGGGATTTTGCCCAGGAAATTTTGTGAAGGTATCTGACCCTATAGAATTGTATAAATTTTTAAAGACTGTCGGGGCGCCTGGGTGGCTCAGTCGTCAAGCGTCTGCCTTCGGCTCAGGTCATGATCCCAGGGTCCTGGGATCGAGGCCCGCGTCGGGCTCCCTGCTCCGCGGGAAACCTGCTTCTCCCTCTCCCACTCCCCCTGCTTGTGTTCCTTCTCTCACTGTGTCTCTCTCTGTCAAATAAATAAATAAATAAAGACTGTTGCAAAATCAGGAATCTCAACACAAGGCAGCCACATCCAAAGCAGCAATCTGATTTAACAATCCCCACTTCAATGGCAGCCCTTTCGTAAACACGAACAGCTACCAGAGACCAGCATTAAAAGCATCAGTCACTACTTAATTGTGTCCTTAAAGGCAGGGACGTGTAAACATTAAAGACATACATTTTTTGCTACGGAGATACTTTGAGGCCAGACCTACAGAATGCGACAGCTGCCATCCAAAGTCTCCCTGCACCAAGAGATGTTTGTCTGGAAAATCCAGGCCTGGCCAGACAGCTTCCAGTCCTCAGAGGACCCTGCTGGTTGTCACCCAGATGTTCTCTCATCCCACAGCACATAGACCAACAGGGGATGCAGGATCCATATCTGGAGCTCCTTCTGCTCCCCGCCCTACAGCCATGATGGCTCAAAACCATGGGTCATATGAATGGTACTTGGCTAGTCTGTCACACGATTGTTTAAATGCCTACCAGGCTAAAATTTCCATTTCTAAAGCAGTGTTTCCCAACATGTGCACCCAGATCAGAATTATCTGGGGTGTTTGTTAGAAATGCAGATTCCTGTGCATGTCTTATCTATTTTCCTGTGTGATTATTTGTTTCTCTTGTTAGCATGGAAGCCCTGAAGAGTAGAAACTGGTCTGTTTCCCCCGGTACCCCAGTACCCCCTACAGTGTGTGACACATCGAGAGTAAGCACTCAATACATCTTTGTGGAAGGAATTAATTCCCGGGCCCCATAATCGACCTCCTGAATCAAAATCCCTAAGAGCGGGGCCAAGAAATCTGCATTTTAAAGGCACACACAAGTGATTTTTTTATGCACACTAAATTTTAAGAACCATTGTTCTAAAGTAATTCAGCGAATTCTAAGATAAACAGAAAGACGAAAAGTTTTGTCTCCAGAGGCCCCGATACTATATCATCTGTGAGTTAAACCTCTCTGTTCTGCTCACATACCTAAAGGTTGATAGGCCACCTTCAGGTTCTGGGTCCCTAAGTGGATAAAACAGGTATCTTAGGCAGAGGGCCTAAGAAAGGCTGCAACCTGCCCAGTCAAGAGCCACAACCATCACTTTCTGCCTGAACTGGGTTATTTGACGAGCCCGCCCCAAAACTCCGATCGAGAAATGCAACACACTGTTCATTACTGCTTTCTCAGCATGCTTGAATGACACCTCTGATCCAGGAAAGTCAGATATTATCTGCAAGGATCTATCTTATCGTAAAAGACTCCAGTCTTCCTAAATAGGTTTCCTATCTGTTTGGCCTTTCGAGGAAGCTTAGTGTTTTATTTCTAGTTACAATCAACCTTTTGCCAACATTTGATCTTGGGCAGTCCCTTCGCTTCTCCTGGCCTGCTTCCTCATTTGAAAAATGAGACAATTAGACTAGAAACAGGTCTTCAGCCCCTTCCAATTATAATGTACCCTAATCTGTGACTTCTTGGTGACACCTTACTGCCTCATGCTTAACATCCAGGTATGATTAGACGAGTGAATCACAGCTGTCAAACTTGTCCAACCAAAACTCTCCAAAGGAGAGGAGAGTCTTTTACTCTCCTTTGGTATGTGGAAGACTAGGGAAAATTTGGGATTTGCAAACTGTTTCTGAGAATTCTCTCTCAGTTTCCATGTTTACCTAGAAAAATACAATGGCAACTTTAATGTGCTGAAAACTATGTAAAAGACAACTATGATACCCAAATTTCTTCTGAATCTGCACAAATTTTTGTTTCTATCAGTGCTGAAGCAAGATGTTTGAGCATAGCCTGATCTAGAGAGATGGAAAATCACTGCTTCGTGGGATGCCCCCCCCCACCCCAGCTGAGCTGTGAAGTGTAGGGAGAGATGTAGGGAGTGAGCTCCTTGTCCCCGCCTCACCCCCTGCTTTCCGTTCCTTCTGTCCCTCCTTCAGAAGCCCCATCTCACCCAAGTTCCCCAGAGGTGGGGGCTCTGACCCGGAATTGTACCCTCAGCACCAAATGTACGTTCACTGTCTTTTGTTCCAACCCAGCCTGACTAATCACTGGTAACTTGTCTATGATTGTTGCCAGATAATTGCATTTTAACTGCCTTCCTTTGGAAAACAGCTTCACATAAATTAGTGGTTCTTAAGGCGTTCAGGCCTAATGTCTGCTTTTTATGCCAACTAGTTTGCACTGCTTCCTTTATGAGCCTGAGATGAAAATCGCAGAAAATAAAACTTAACTACATAATGCCCAAATTATTTTTTATAAAATGGGTGTTAGGAAAGTAACTTATAATAAAATAACATATTTCAGTATGTAAAGCTTAGAAGATGTAATGAAGTGCCTAAAGTCACAGGGACAGCCAGGAATGGATTATCGACCTAGCAACAAATACCAACCCCCCCAACTCACTGCTCCCTAAACGCCAATAGGGTTTCCCAGCCATTTATTGTGACAACCTCCTGCCCATAATTTATTTTTCCAAATTGCCTTTTAAAAACCTAGATTGATGACCCCGATGTGAAAAGTTAAGCCAGTTTATCAACCTCAAGAGAGCTATTTTGGCTTAAAGAATTTTTTACTACTTCTGGCACCATGCAACTACTCTGTCCTTTCCCTATTTTTTCCCCCAAAGTCTTGGGAGAAGGATGTCATAATACATAACAATCTCAACAATACAAGTTAACATTTATGAAATGCTTCCCACATGCCGAGCACTTTTTAAATAATTTTGCATTTATTAACTCATTTAAACCTCATAACTCCATAAGTAATATTACTATCACTCTGTTCCAGGGACAGTAATGGGAGGCACAGAGAAATCAAGTCACTTGACTAAGATGACACATCTAGCTACATCCAGCTTCTTGTCGAAATCAACTCCTTTGATTATTATAATAATGCGGTTTTGTAATTAGCAAAGCACTATCTGTGTTTTTATTTTAGGAAAGAAACATTTCAGGAAGGAAAGAAAGGATGTTTCTTTTTCCAAAGTCCATGTATCTAAATATTTGAAATTTGAGCCCATGTTTTCCTGGCCAGCTTTATGCTTTTAGCACTTAGAATGTAATTAGGTATTTTTTTATTTAATATTTTCATTCAATTGTTTCAGAATGGATTTCTCTTCTTGGCATGTCATCTATATGTGAAATTGCAGCTCCCTTCATTTGAAGATTGGGAACACAAATCTCTTTTCTGCACTCACTTTTCATTGCCAAGTGGCTCACGCCAAAGCAGGCTTGTTTTAACCGAGTTAAGAGGATGACCCAAAAAGTGGGTTCTGTGCGGCATGGAGTGACATGTGGCTGTTCTAACAGCACAGTGTGCTCAGGAGTCTCCTCAATGTGTCAGAAATTATATCCTGCATCCTTCAGGGAGGAACTGCATTTCTTCCTGGAAACAGGCATCGAGTTGTTTTAACTGATCATGATTATCCACTGTGTAGGGTTGAACTTTTACCCTGATATGGCTGCTTGTAAAGACAACAAAGTAAACTATTTGAAGCAAACCTATAATGTGTGTATTTTTCCTTTCAGGGGGAAAATGATCCCATCTGATCTTGAAAGAAGGATCCTTGAAGCCAAACAAAAAGTAAGGTTTTGTAGGGAGCTTTATTCAACCCATAACAAGCGAAGGGTACATATTTCTGTTTCCATCCAGTGGAGAACACACTTTAGTTTTGGTTTTTTTGTTTGTTTGGGGGGCATAGGGAAAGGGAGAGGGAGAATCCCAAGCAAGCTCCACGCCCAGTGCAGAGCCCAACACAGGGCTTGATCTCACAACCCTGAGATCATGATCTGAACCACAATCAAGAGTCAGACACTTAGCCACCCAGGTGCCGCCACCTTGGTTTTGTTTTGAAAAGAAGACCCAGTTCTCAACCTCCCAGCTTTACTGAGAATATGGGATTTTTGCATCCAGTCATTATTTATTTCTCTGAGTTGTAGCCTCTGCTTTGGAAAGATCTAAATTGCTGTTTAAATAATACACCCTGTGATAATATACACGGTGATGTTGGAGGAATTTCTAAAGCTTTACTATGTGCTGAGACTTGGCATGAAACAGACATACAGTTGAAAGATCATTTTCACAAATGGAAAATATCACAACACCAATGCAGCATGAGTTACTGTGGTGTGGTTACTTGAAAGGGGCCAATTTTTCCCACCTAGGAATATGGTTATGATTGGCTCTCCAAGCATCTTCTTCTTTGGCATGCAATTTAGAAGTCTTAGAAGCAGCAAGTTCTGGAGACCAGCAGCAGATTCCCACAAAGCTCTAGAAAGTCATTTCTAACCCCGCAAACCAGAGAGCTGGTTTGTAGAACTCCCTTAGTGTAACTTTTAGTGGATAGGACCCACGGTTCCTAGTTCAACGAGAAGAACGGGTGCGTTTTATTATTATCAATTTAGGAAAACATTATTTCTTTTCATCTGCCTTTTATATTTTTCTGCAAAGTGGCAGCAGGAGGTTCCCCTTGTTCCTGTGCTCCAACTACTTCTAGTAGCATAAACCACAAGATTAAACCTTTGCTGCCACCTAAAGACGGACTCTGACAGCCTGTCACATCATGGCTCTGTTCATTCTGTTTGAGGCATTCTTCTTTCTACCTTCCAGCAATTTTCATTTAGCCAGGGCCAGACAGACTGAGGACTACTTAGACAGATAACGGTCACGGCTTATTGTCTAATCCCACATGAACCCTTCCCTCTAAGACACCAAATAAATGATCTCCGGATTTTCTAAATAGGAATAATGGGCCGGTTGTATTTCCTTCTTTGTTCTTTTGCCTGCTCAATCTAGGGGACTGTTATGTAAAAGGAAGACTGGAAAGTGAGCAAAAAGGAAGACTAGAAAGTGAACAAAGTGGGGTAGAATGTCTACCTGGAATGTATAAACAGCTTGGGGGCACCATAAAACTTCCTCACCTCTGGGTGCAGTGTGGCCTCTCCTGAGAACCAAGCGTCTGTTCTCCTAAGGCAAATGGCAGGTCCAACAGAATGTCCTGGAGAACTCAGATCCTGGAGAGTGAATACCTTCCCAGGCTCCAAGGGGTCAACACTCCCTTTGATGGTTCCAAAACTGGAGAAGTGTATGACAGAGGGAGAATATCCACTGTTTTTATCAGCTCAAAAAAAAAAAAAATCTGTGACGCCCTGTTTGACATTATCTGGGGCTTTCTCGTTTGTGTAGGGATTTGTTCCTTTCCTTGTGAGCGCCACAGCTGGGACCACCGTGTATGGAGCATTTGACCCCCTCTTGGCAGTTGCTGACATTTGCAAAAAGTACAAGATCTGGATGCATGTGGATGTGAGTATCCCATAGGGACGGCCACTAAAATATCCTTGCACATTTATTCATTTGGGGCTCATGGAATGAAATGTTCTCTCTCCCTCTCTCTTTTTTTTTCCTTTGGGAGCCTATTTTCGGAATGGGGAGATTTAAGCTTTTGAAGAGTGCAGAGACAAAGTAGCCCACAACTCACCCAGTACCCAACATTGACTGGAGGAAGTCAGAGGCTGACCTGCCTTAATGTCCCCAGCATGATAATATTCAAATTATTTCTATGACCAGTACCCAAGCTGAGCACTTAGCTCTTGATTCATCAGCCTATAACGTCCTTGGAGGAATGTAGCCTACACACATGCAGGTTGTACTTCCCTAGGAGAATGATGAAAAAGGCAAAAAAGAGTTACATTTACATAGGAAACCCAGAGGATAAAAAAACAAACAAACAAAAAAACACAGAAAAACAAAACCCTCAAGCTCAAGTCAGGTATTTGTATATTTGGAGAGGAAAGCACACTCGGCAGCTTGCTAGGAAGTATGGGCCACCAAATTTCCAATTTCTTAGCTGGGCCAGCTAAGAAGATAAATTATAGTTCAAATGTTTTTGACTCCAGACCTAGTCACACTAAAATGAAGATGTGCCCACCAAAACATTTTCAAATGGAAAAAAAAAAAAAAGTCAAGATTTAGAAGGACAAAGTGAAGAAATTTAAGCATAGGCCAGTATTACTCAAAGTGCTGTTCAAAGATCAGCTGTTATCTACAAACTGTTCGTTACTAATCCACTATTACTAAGGGTGAACCAGGTAGATTTCCATGATCCCAGTGTTACCCTGCATAGTGGTTACCAGTCTTCTTTTCCTTCCCTGATTCACAGTGTGAGTTGTTCATTAGGCTACCAGAGACCCCATCTGTTTTACAAATGAAGACACTAAGTTGAACAATTCAAGTACCATCATGACCTGGGTCTCGGAACTGGAGAGCCTATTAAAGCTTGTTAGCTGAAACCGGAAGAGGATTATCCTGACAACTTTAAAAATAGCAGTGTCTGTGCATCCTGAGCCAGCAGGTGCTACGGTCTCTCCTCTAGGATTTCTACTTAAAACAGAGCGGGGAGATCTTTTAACCAATTATATTTGTTTTCTTTGAAACCTACCAAGTGTATCACTTATTATCTTAAATGTTTATACTCTTTATAATTAAATTAGAGAAAATCTTAAAATATTACACATTTGGAAAATCGGATAATTTTTCGAAGTGTAAAAAAACTGAAATTACAACAAACTAAAAAAAAAAGGCAATTATACCCTAACAGGTGTTTTTTTTTTTCTTTAAAATTATCCTAGGATTATTTTTACCCACAAAGAATGCCAACATTTTCCAATGAATCTCCATCTTAACATCTTCTTTTTAAAGGAGATGACTGCATCACTACACTAATTCAAATCTTCAAACTTGAGTACGAGTTTTTAAGAGGCATGTTCTAGTCGCTCAACAAACTGGCACAAATTCTTCCTGCTTGTTTTCCTCTTTCTTTCTTTCTTTCCCTTTTTTCTTGACAGGGAAATTATCTTATCCTAAAATACATATTAGTGAAATAGGATTATGAAGCTGCTTCTTCCTTCTGGAATCATCCAGACTTGCCAAAGGAGTTTTCCTTACAATTCAGAAGCTGCTTAATGAGTCCCCTAGCCCATCCTCTGTACTTCCAACAGGGCAGACAACAGGGTTTCTTGTTCTGAGATCACGAGCTTTACTAGGACTATGAGTGGTGGTGATGTGTTGGGGGAAAGGATCTTTCCTTTGTGCAGACACAAGAAATGTGCCCCCAGTTTGGCTCCTTACACTAGTCTAAATGTGGGATGGAACCTGAAACCTTAGAATAGCTTCCAATTTAAACTTTGAAAGTCTAGTGCCAGAAGGTGACCAGCCCCCTGTTGCCTGAGCCTGAGGAGATGACTTTCACCCCACGAGACTCTCGCTATTCTGGAAGACACCAAACTTTAGAACTCTAGGCAATGAAAGACCTGTTACCCTGTTCCTTATATGATCTTCCTTTTGCAGGCAGCTTGGGGTGGGGGATTACTGATGTCCCAGAAGCACAAATGGAAACTGAGCGGCGTGGAGAGGTACACCCACTTTTCTTGCTAACGATGTAAAGTGTGAAAGCTAATGTGAAAAGCAAGTTACATACAATTTCCAAACACCCTTGAGACACAGGTGAACCCATTCTCTGCAGTGTTTGTGTGCCTTGATCTGTGTGGTCATAGACCCATGAACATTACGTGTAAATAACAAAAAGACATCAAATCCTCTATCCGGTAGCCCAGGCAGAATGTTTCTCAAATAGAGATTCCTAACTGGAGTCCGTGGTTGACCAGAGGGCTCAGCAATGACCTTCCTACAATCTCTGAACCAACTACCCAAATTATTTAAAACCTGTTGACAGGTCATAATTTTCTAGGGAGAAGATCTGTAGCTTTCATATTCCACAAAAGGATAATATCCACTGCTATAAGCAAACCAACAAATAACTTTGTACCTTATAATTTATCAGTGTTGAAAGCATGGGTTTGAGGTTTAATACGGCCAGCTGAAAGCAAGACATACTTGTGAGAACCTCATCTCATGGTTTCATTCCCATGATAACTTTCTTTTTTTACATAGCTCTGATGGATGCAGCAAAGCACCTTTTTTTTCAGTGACTAAGCAGTAGATGGTTGAGAAAAGCCTCCAAACCCAAAGGAGGTGATATTTGATTAGCATAAAACATATTCAGGTCTGAAGAAAAAAGGGGAAAAAAATTATAGAATGCAAAATCAGCCTCGGGCTTTGCTGACTGTGCACAGAGGAAGCTCAGCGTCCCCATTCTCCCATTACACCACGGCAGGTCAACAGCAGAGGTGAGCTCTGATACACCAGGCAACTAACTGAGAAAGCCTGAGTTGGTCTGAGGCTGCCAAGGGCCCACCATGCCCTGCCCAGTAGCCAGATGCTGCCCAGGAAGAGTCTCCCACTGGCTTTGCCTCCAGATATCTTGGCACAGTTTCTGCTCCGGGATGAGGAGTGAGGCCGATGGAGCGTGGGAGCATCTGTCGGCGTTGGCTATGGGGCCAAGCCAAGAAGGATGCCCCCGGCGTGCTCCGTGATGCCCAGGCCCGCTCACACACAGAGAACCCGAGGGGCACGGATCACAGAGACAGAGTCAGGGGCACACTGCCTCATTTGTGGAAGACTCAAGAGACCCGCTGAGGCCCAAGTCAGCAGGGTAGCCGTCCGTGAGTCTGCCGGCTGGGGTCAGCGGCTGGCGGGTATCGCCGCCCGGGCTCTGATGACAGGTTCCCACTTAGCTCCAGTCCTCTGGGGCTTCTCCCATGCCCAATTCCTTTTTGCCGTGAAGATCTCTATGGAACCAGACGCTTAAGGAGAAGGCAATGCACTATACAGGGAGAGATGATGGGGAAAAAAAAAAAAAGAACAGCTTGGAAGGTGCCTGCTTGGATGATCAGAACAAGAATGAATTCTCGTGCTTTCAAGAGAGAGGCGGCCTGTACACAGTACCTTCTCTTCTTTAGTTTCTTTCTGACTGGCACAAAATGTAAGTGTCTATTATTGTACTTTTAATGCCATCTGGGACTCCGAGTGCCAAAAGCCAGGGAGCGTCCTCTACCAGTGATGACTTAAAAGCTCACTAAATTACCTACCCTGAGCCTTGGAAAAATAAACACCCACACACTTTTGTACTAAAGACTGTTATTTCAGAGCAAAGCTTAGAACATTCACCGTGGAACATAGTCTCCTCCAATTGCCGCAGTTCTGAAACCGTATTGTACCTAAATCTATAAAGTGGAAGAGCCAAAGATGAAGTTCCCAAAAAAGAGGGACTGCCACCTCTGTACCCGAGAGTATCCGTCTTGCTGACTTATTAGCAAAAGGCACATCATCTTTGGTGAATAAGCTCATAGAGCCAGTGGAAACCCCTGGGCATAATGGGCATGGACATAAGTTTAGGGACAAAAATTTGCCCCACTTGGGGGCACACGTGTTCCCAAGGATTCACTCTAAAACAGAGGAAATCCACGGTCAATTCTTGTCCCCAGATCAAGAGGTTTCCCTGTGGTCACAGGGTCCCCAGAGTGCCCTCTTCACAACAAAATGGCACAAGTCACCAGAGCCTACCTCGCACTCCCTTTGAGTACCTACCAAACTCTCAAAAAGCAGCGTTCTTCTTGCTAACGCTGTCAAATTTTCTAGAGACGGCGTAGCTAAGAGGGTGTGCCCAGAGCCCTAACGCTCCGAAGTACGCTTCTGGGCATTGTAAACTGTCTTCTTTAATCCCTCCCCACAGCAGGCTGCTGTTTGCCTGTAATCTCCCTTTGCGGTCGCCCCCTCTCAAGGCTTTCGGGCCCGGCTGAAGGTCCTGGCCCTGCTTCTGCCATCACTGCCCGCACTCCTGCCCCGAGAGCCGGCGGTTTAGAAATTCAGCTCAGTAGTGACTGAACCTCTGCCATATGCAAGGCGCAGCACCAGGCCCAGTGAGGGCACAAAGACGAATATGGTGTGAAGCCTATTTTCAAAGGGCTTAGAATCTGGTAGGGAAGAGTGGCAGTCAATGATGGGTTAAACTTCAAGGCAGAGAAAGTAAAGGCTCAAGAGACAGACAAGAGAGCTGACTGGCAAGCGCAGAGAAAGGGATGATTCCTGCTAAACGGGGTTATTCACGGAAGCCTTCGCGCGGGGGTGGGCATTGGGGCTGTGTCAGGCGGAAGTGGAAGATGGACATTCAAGGTGAAGAGCAAGGGCATGGAGGTTTGAAAGGGTCCTTGGAGGAAGTCCAGATAAGTTTGGATGGAGACTGAGAGGGACTCACGGCAGTGAGTAGGGAGCTCGTGGAGTATCCACAAGTCCTGCCCGGGGAGTCTCAGTGGAGGGCCTGCCCACAGGACCAAGTCAGGATCAACATAAATCCCTGAGCTGAGAATCCCTGCTCTCAGAGCCATTATTTTGCATGGAGAGCATTATATTTCTCAGATTGGGAGGTGGGGTGAAAGCCCCTGCAGTAGCAGCCATGGGGACGGGGCAGGGGGGCAGTGAGGAGACGAGTCTTATGATCTCACCTGCCCTTTGGAGAGACAGCTCTGGATTTGGGAGGAGATGGAGGCCAGGGACCCAGTAGAAGCCACTGAGCTCTCGAGAATGTCCAGGTGAGGGGTAGCGGTGGTGGCAGAAGCTAAGGGTGAAAACCCGGGTGGTAGCGGCTGGGAGGGAAATAAGTGGATGAACCCAGCCATGTGGCTTCCATGCAACAGGACGAACCACCACAGAGACCTGCTTGTCTACGGGACCACATGTAATTTAAAGAACCAGTGCTTCTGTTGACTTCCCTTGCTTCTGAAACACTTTGTGTATATATATAGATAAGTCGCGCTCTAATTACATGAAGACCACTGTATATTACAGAATGCTTAAACACTCTTTGTATATAACACTTTCTTTTGCCTTATTTTCCAATACTTTAAGAAATTCCACACTCTCTGCCTTGACAGACTTTACAGTCTTATATAATATGTTGAAAAGTACGGGGGACATTTTTTTGTAGATATCTTTGACCAAGCTAGCATTAGCTTGTTGTACTCTAGGAAGCATCTTCCTCAAAAGTTACAAGCACCAAGTACCACAGAATAAAGCACTTCATACAAAGTTTAAAAAAAAAGCTAGAGCTGCAAGGGGTGATATCGGGAGAGCAGAAAGAAGACAATGATACTAACACCTGAGGTTTGAGAGCTAGATGTGCGGGAGGAGGACAGTGTGAGGCACTGAGGCACAGAACACACGTGAAAGAACAGATCTGGAAGGATGAGGAGGGGCACGTTAATGAGTTCATGTGGGGTCTGCTGAGTTTGAGGTACAAGTGAGGGCACAAGGACATATCTTAAAACAGCCCTCAGGGAGTCAGTTTTCTCTAACTTACAATAAATCACAGAAGGTTCATGACTGAACCTCACAGCAAAAGATTTTGAAATGAACCTGAGGCTGTTTTTCATAAATTGCCAACATTTCTCAAACAAACTAAGGGCATGTCATTGAATCACTCTGTGCAGCTTTTTGCCATCTTTATGAGGCAGCCCTTCTGCGAGAGAGGCAGGACAAGGAACTCAGTGACGGGTAGTCGTGGGCCTCGACAGCATCTACTCTAAAAATTTAGACAAGTTGGCCACAGCATTGAAACAAACACCTCCAGTCAGAGAAATGAACAGTTATTCTCTCCTCCATCAAGTGTCATTACCGACAAAGCTGAGTTTCATCAGGATTAGGCATGGAGCTGTAGAATATTCTAGAAGCAGTGTATATGGGCTCAAAGTTCCACAGTGTGTAAATGATAGAATTGAAATCAATAGTAGGAGCCAAACTTGTTTAATGCTTACTGTGTATCAGAAGATGAGCTGGCCTATTTACTGATTCAGATGAGATCCCCAGGCCAGAAAACCTTCTCTGACTGGCCAACTGATGCCCACCACTCATCAGATAGAAGAATGGGATGTTTCCCAGCTTCTCATTTCTTCCCAAGGTTCTTGGGCTTGGGAAGCAACTCGAGTGCTGGGAGCAGGTGAGCCCAAGTCTGTTGTTCAGCCAGAGGAGGGCCAGCGATCTGCAGGACTCTGGAGCCAGCTGCCATGGGTAGCTCTACTTTCCCTCCTCCTGTGAGTCTGTTTATACCAAGGTCACATTCATGATTCTCATCCCCAAGGATCCCTTAGGCTCTCAGAAGACATGCACAGGGGCTCACCTTGCCTGATAAACCCGTGAAGTGAGCGATGGGAACTCACTCATGGAGGGGACACTTGCTTTCCCTGGGAGCCAAAGGAGGAGCCGGTTGGAGCAGTTCAGCGGGAGTGAGAGAGAGAAGTTGAATGAAGTTGAAGAAGTCTGCAGAGAAAATAACACTTGATCTGGGACTTAAAGAATAAGTAAGACTTAGACAAGTGGAGCAAAGAGAGATGACATTCCAGGAAGAAGAAATAACATTAAGAGACCCAGGAGCATGAGAATAGAATTTTCTGAGAATAAAAAATAATCTGGTGTGATGAAAATGGTGTCATGAAAAATGAAAATTGGTATGGGATAGAGCAAGGACATAAGACTGAATACATGGCCTGTGCTTGCCCTTGATGGCATTATTATTATTATTATTATTATTACTATTATTATTATAAGAATCTGACCCAGAATTATGGTTTAGACTTTTCAAATAGCATAAATCCCTGACAATATCTATTACTGATGGGAGAGCATTGTATTTCTCAAGTGTGTTGGGACAAAATAGATTGAAAACTGCTATAGGAACCATAGCATATCCCACCTGTGGTATAGAAGGACGTGTCTGGGTCAGAGAAGAGATGAAAATGGGATGAACTAGAAGCTATTATGAAAGGACGGATATGAAAAATGTAATAATCAATTGAAGAGGAAGAAGGAGAGATGGGTGAGAAGAACAAAACTAAGCAGTGAAATAAGCCATCGCTTTACACCCCAGGCCACTATGGTAGTGCCTCCAGGAACAATAGAGGCACGTGAGGACAGCCCCTTCACCTGCTTGGTGCCCTCCTCCTTGGCCGCCAAAGGCGGGATGCTGGACTGGATGATCCCAGTCACTCAAAGGGACTCTCAGATCACATGGAGGCTGGCTGAATTCCTCCATGGAAGCTAAGGGGGAGCCGCATGAAGATGCCCATCCTCGCCTACTCTCTCTGTAGACAAAAAAAGGTTGTAGGTTTAAGAGTCCACGTCTTATGTTGTAAACTTAGTGTCATCCAGGAGTCTGAGAAACAATGCTAAGAACCTCAAAGCTCTGTTGGCCCGGCACAAGACCTTGTAGCCTGAGCCTGTCATAGGTGCCACCCTCTTAACTCCATTTCTTTCCTTTAGGGCCAACTCTGTGACATGGAACCCACACAAGATGATGGGCGTCCCTTTGCAGTGCTCCGCTCTCCTGGTCAGAGAAGAGGTACGTCTTTCCTGATTCATGGCCCAGTCCATCAGTAGAGTTTGGTAGAGTAAATGTGTGTAGTGATGGAATCAGAATGAAGGATGATTCACAGCCTAGAACAGTGAGTCATATCCAAAAAGAAGAAATCGTTCATGAGGATAATTATGAAGTCCTGCTCTTATTTCCATGTAGAGGATGATTCTATTTTGAGTTAACAAGACAAGCATGTTTCTTACATGGCTAAATTATGCGTGTGTGTGTCTGGCTTACTTTATTTAGCATAATGTTTGCAAGGTTCATTTATGTCATAGCGTGTACCAAAATTTCATTCCTTCTGTGGCTGAACAATATTCCATTGTATGAATGTACCACAGTTTGTTTATCCATTCATCCTTCAGTGGACATTTGGGTTAATTCTGCTTTTTGGCTGTTATGAATAGAGCTGCTCTGAGCATTTGTGTACGATTATTTGTTTGACTATCTGTTTTCAAATGAGGGAACTGTTTTCAATGGAGGAATGGAGCTGCTAAATCATATGGTAATTCTATATTTACCTTACTGAGGAACTGCCAAAGTGGCTGAAACATTTTACTGTCCCACCAGCGTGCATGAGAGTTCCAACTTACTCTACATCCTTGCCAACATTTCTAAGAAAACACAGCTAAATTTAGCTCTTAAATTTAGGTCTTTGAACCATTTTGAGTTAATGTTTATGTACGGTGTGAGGTATGAGTTTGCATGCAATATCCAGTTCCCCCACTACCATTTATTGAAGAGACTACTCTTTCTCCATTGAATGGTCTTGGCACCCTTGTTGAAAATCAATTAGCCATAGATATATGGATTTAGCTAAATTGTACTTCTAAAAAAGGCATAGAACATTAGGTTGTAAACTCAGCAGGGTCCACAATGAGTCAAGAGAAACTTAGGATTCATAAAATACCAATGGGTTAAAAAAAAGAGTTTCAGAATGAGGAAGGTCGTAGTCTCCCACTGTCCTCCATGCCTGGAGTGGTTGCTTAGGTCAATGCCAAATTGCATATGGGACCCCAACAAGCTAGGGTTCAAACTGTGGGGAACAATTGGTGAGCATGTGAGAGGGATGGTTGAAATAACTAAGGATGTTTAATTTAAAAAGAAAAAGAAACTTGAAGGGCTGGAGGATGGCAGCCTTCACAGTTTAAGTGACTCTCAAGTGGAAGAGATTCATTTTTTCCTTGCAGCTTCAGGGAACGGGCCCAGTAGCACTGGGTTTGAATCAGAATATGCTATGATTTTAGGTCTGACTTCCGGTCAATGAAAGGAAAACTTTTCTAAAAATTAAGCTTCCCCAGAGGTAATGAATCTGGGTAATGAAATAAATTCACTGCCAGGGGAAGTGATTGGAGATTGGACAGCCACTTATTAGTAAGAAGATAGAAAAGATTCCTTCGTTGAGAAGGAGTAAAATAAAAGCTCTAGGATCCCTTCCAAATCCAAGAGTTTATGATACTCTGACGGCATGTCCCTTATTGAGATATAAGGAATAATGCCATTGTATAAGACTGTATTAAGTATGCTGTGATAAGAGAGTTCCGGGTTTAAAAAAATCCTAGGGTATTTTAGATTGAAGAGTTAAAAGGAAGTTTTGTTACTTCAGGGCATATCAGAGCCTTTAATATGCTGATATATATTGCAACTACCTTTGAAGAAGGGATTTATGATGTAGAGTTTCCTAAATTTATTTGACCCTGGGAATTTCTTTTACAGCAACTATTTGAGAGCACAGCAATTATTAGTGTACTTAAAATCGTTGGCCACATAACGGTCTATAACTTTTTAATGGCTTGGAATCAGAGTATTTATTATCTCATCAAGGCCCTTTATGTGAAAAACATGACTTTTATTTATCCTTTTGTATAGTGAGACTGATGCCGGCCAGCCTTTGGGAGGTCCTATGTTTTGAGTTGCTTTTCCTATCCCAGGTCCACTCTATCCACCATTCCAGACTCTGGGGTGATCTCCCTACGACTGTGGCACCTTTTTGTGAGCAAGCTTACATGCCAAGCTTCTGTGACCATGAAACAAAATTGAAGCACCTGTTGCAATTTTCAATCTTATTGGTCTTTGAGTGAATTTTCTTTTTCAAATCCAAAGTCATTCTACTACTCTATTACAGTTATTTAATTTCCCTGAATCTCAATGAATTCAACTGCAAATGAAGCCCAAACTATAGGGTCCAGCTCAGCTTCATTGCCTACCATATGGTCTTTTAGGACCCAGTTAAATTTTAGTTGCATTACAGTTTGCTTTCATTTGATACATTTTTTTTTTAAAGAATTCTCACTTCTAACTTCAACTTGGTGACCACGTTTTAGGCTTCTCTCTTCTCTTGTCATGAGTCACAAGGAAAAAAAAACAACAAATGTCAAAGCTTCTGTAAAATCACAATTATACTGTAGATAATGAAAGAGTCAAAGGCTTCCTGTGGTTCGTGACAAATTGAAACGTGGTGGGGTTTCTGGTGAGGAGACGGACAATGCTGTTTTAGTCAGAGAGCATGATTCATTCACTGTTCTTTGGAATCGTTCAGTCACTTTGCCACCCATTTTCCATACCAAGCTCCTGGTGATGGGGCAAATTAATGATCATTGGCAATGAAATGTCCCAATGAAACAAGCAGCCGAGTATAAAAATGCAGTACTAACCCCTCTTGAAAGGGGAACATGGCATTTGAAAGATTGGTTATTTAAGACCTCTCAGAATAACAATGTCTTTATTGTTTTAGATTTCAGCATATAAAAATAACAATAAACTATCTTAAAAGCTATGACTTCCAAAGAGGACTCAAACCCTAACAGCCAAATGATAAAGTACTTGAACTAAGTATGAATGAAACACTAGAATAATCTCACTATTAGTATTTTACAGAACCAAAGAGTTTCTAAAGTATTTTAATTACAACAAAATTAAAACAGCAGGATGTTCCCTCAAAGAACAAACATTATATTCTGATTATGATTGTTTCTAAAGAAACACATTCTCTTAAAGAGTTAAAGCATATATGCCCCTGTTGTTAACCTGTAGTTACATTTGACCCTGAGCCATTTATCCCACAGAACTGACCTATCCCCACAGCTCATACTGTCCAGATATTGGTCCCATTTTATTTTATTTTTCACTTTTTTAGAGAGAGAGAGTGCACACATATGTACAAGTGCGCAAACAGTGGTAGGGAGGGGCAGAAGGAGAGAATCTTAAGCAGGCTCTATGTGGAGCCCGATGCAGGGCTCGATCTCACGACCCTGAGATCACAACCTGAGCTGAAATCAAGAGTCAGACACTTAACCAACTGAGCCACCCAGGAGCCCCTTGGCCCATCTTAAACATTTGATTCTTCCTGCTTTCTTTCTCCAGGAAATTTGGTGTCCCTTTAAAATTTTTTTTTCTTAATAATTTTCACCACAATGTAAATCTAACAGAGTACTTGATCAAGTCAGTAGAGTTTCCTAAGTTTTCTCTTCTCTTCTAGGGATTGATGCAGAGTTGTAACCAGATGCATGCCTCCTACCTCTTCCAGCAAGATAAACACTACGACCTGTCCTACGACACTGGGGACAAGGCCTTACAGTGCGGACGCCACGTTGATGTTTTCAAATTATGGCTAATGTGGAGGGCAAAGGTGAGCTTGTGTAGATAGGCCGAATGTCAACTAAAGACAGAAACTTTATTTGGTGACCCTTATTATGCGGTTAAAAATGGATTTCCAAATCGAAAATTACCCAGGATTAAGTTTCTTTAATCCCGTGTCTAGATATCTGCCTTCTGCATGGGCAAGGACAGGAGCCAAATTGCTTCTAATGCTCATCCATCTAGAAAACAAACCCAGATTGCATTCTACAGCAGAACATCTGGATTCTTAAGAGGCGTTTTGTTGTTGTTGTTGTTGTTGTCTCTCACCTCTTGGTTTTTACCCAGTGATTGATCCCTTGGGGAAGTTGAAGCCCTCCTTTTGATTGGAGGACAAAACCCACCACGATAGCTTCCTTTTCACATTTCAAGGGATATCGTCTAGTTATAAAGCTTTAAAAAAAAAAAAACCAAACCCTGGAACTACCCAGTGACTTCATTTTGTGAGCTTTCTCTGTTTACCCCAGAATTTAACTACCCTTGATCACTCCACTCAGAAACAGAAACTCTGTAATGGTGCACAGTTTGGGCTTGACTCATTGCCACCTTCAAAGAGGATACCTGTGTGCTGAAATGTAAGCAGGCTGGAAAGGTCAAAGATTTTCTTTCTCATTTGGATGAGATTCCTAATTTCAATGTTACAAATCAGTGACTTCCCACCAGGTTTCATTTACCTCCCACAGGAGGCAATGGCCAGAGCCAGCTGGACATGCCAGAGACACCCAACTGCTAGAAAACCCACCGCTCAAAGAGTCCATAAGGGAAACTTGATGAAGGAAACAAGAAAGGGCGAGGTTAGAGGGAGGCTGGCATGCCCCGAGGTCCTCCATGTTTGAGGGAGGGGCTGGATTGGGCTGGATGCTTTCTCAGTAGCCCACACAAGTAGGGGGGCCCTCCCATCCCAGGGGACACACAGATAACTTGGTCAGCACGCGTGCAACCTGCCAGGGTGAGATCACAGATTGTGCCTGTGTAAGGAACCATGTCTACAGCAGAAAGTTCCCTATGCCGTGGTTTTGGGGTTTTTTTTATTTAATTTAATTTAATTTTATTATGTTAGTCACCATACAGTACATCATTAGGGGTTTTTTTAGCATTTTTAAAAGATTTTATTTATTCATTGGATAAATAAATACAGAGAGAGACAGAGAGCGTGAGCAGGGGGAGAGGCAGAAGGAGAGGGAGAAGCAGGCTCCTGAGGACCCTGGGATGATGACCTGAGCCGAAGGCAGACGCTTAATCATCTGAGCTACCCAGGTGCCCCACATCATTAGTTTTTGATACAGTGTTCCATGATTCATTGCTTGCGTATAACACCCAGTGCTCCATGCAATATGTGCCCTCCTTAATACCCATCACCAGGCTCATCCATCCCCCCACCCCCCTCCCTTCTGTAACCCTCAGTTTGTTTCTTGGAGTCCATAATCTCTCATGGTTCATCTCCCCCTCGGACCTCCCCCCCTTCATTTTTCCCTTCCTTCTCCTAATGTCCTCCATAAGACTTTTCAAAGTCAACTGAATGCCTGAGCAGGAGAGAGGCAGATAGCTAACAAGAAACAGAGGGGGTTTGGGTGTGAAATAATGCAGTCAGCAACTATCTAAAGGAAGTCTCTAAAGATCTATTCAGGAAAAAGGCAGTTTATTTTTTTTTTTTTACTTTATTTATTTATTTATTTGAGAGAGACAGAGTGAGAGGGAGAAGCAGGCTTCCTGAGGAGGAGGGAGCCCGATGCGGGGCTCGATCCCAGGGCCCTGAGATCATGACCTGAGCTGAAGGCAGACACTTAACTGAGGACACTTAATGAGTGAGCCACCCAGGCGCCCCTCTGAATCTCTTCTAATTGGTACTAAGTATGGAGCGGCTGCCTGGAGTTATTGCCCTAGTAAAAGTGGTGGGATGGGCAGGGGCCCCCTCCTCTCTCAAAAGAGCTTGCACAAGGACACTTACTGGGTCCCCACCACCCAAGATAAGACTCATTCTTTGGAATGAGTCTCATTTGGCAAAAATAAATAAATCAAGAGCAGGAGTTATTGGCGTCCTCTCAAACTGTTTGAAAATGAGTAGGTTTTTCATTTCATTGATTGGTGGGAATCAAAACTGATGAACATGAACATCAGCTAGGCAGTGGAGGAAAACTTGATCTCTAAATATTGCTCAGGATCATCCTTTTTGTCCCCTTTTCCTGTGGTGTTTCTATTACGATGACGATCATTAGCTATATTTACACAAAAGTGTTCCTCTCATGCTTCATCGGTTCCTGCAGCTCCTTTTCCATCTGAAGCCCCCTCGCCAGCATGGGGCAACGGTTGGCTGTAAGAGAAATAACTTGCAGGCCATCAGGTGTGAATGAAACAACAAGAACAACTGAAGCCTGAAATAAGGGCCGAGGAGCTAGACTCTAACGCACTGAAGTAAAGGCATCAAAAGAGGGAAGAAAAAAAAGAAAAAAAAAAAAACAAAGAAACAATCCCAGCAGCCGCATAATTTATCCGTAAATTAGGGATGCATATTCCTTTAATTTCTCCTGCCAAACTTAAGTATCTAGACACATAAATGGCAAAAAACTTCCATTTGCTTTTCGACTTAAAGCTGCGTGTTTTGCAAAATGAAATGGTAATAACGATCAAAGCCCTAAGCTCAGTCCTACAGTCCGGAGGAGTGGGGAGGGTAGTCACCCTCTTGTGAGAGCTCTCTAGTGATGCCAGCCAGGGAAGAAGTCAGCCTGCCCTCAGAAGAACCGAGAAAGAGCAAGCTATGACATTCCATCTCCTATCCCCTCGGGCATGAGAAAAGGATCTGCAAAAACAATACTGAGGAGGAGGCAGCATTAATCAGTAAACCCGCTGTTATCAGATATGCCTGGAGACTGCAGCATTCAAGTGAATCCACATTTTCTCCTTCGCAATACAAACCACATGAAAATAAGTAACCTAACTATAAATATTCCTTAATCCGTTAATGACTGATGGAGCTAAATGCACTGACAGACAGTCTCCACATTAAGTCCAAGAGAACTTGATGAAAGCAACTATATGCAAAAAAAAAAAAAAAAAAAAAAAAATGAGCCTCTTGATGTGATGCTGGCAGGCTTTCCGGACAGTAATACCAGACGTAAGCCTGTCAGGAGCAAAGGCCCTGTGCCTGCCCTCAGCTCTGTTCTTAGTGAGGAGATCTTTCATTCTGTCTGTATTTTATTAGAGAATGTTAAATAAGACTTGGTGGTTATTTTCCAGATTTTCCAGATTTCCTCGGTGGGTAAAACTCAGAGTAGATAGAAAAAAACAAAAAGAGAGAAAGGAAGGAAGGAAGAAAGGAAAGAGGGAAGGAAGGAAGGGAGGAAGAAAGAGAAAGAGAAAGGAAGGAAGGAAGGAGGGAGGGGAGGAAGAAAGAGAGGGAGAAAGAGAAAGGAAGAAAGGAAGGAAGGAAAGGGAGGGAGGGGCAGAGGGAGGGAGGAAGGAAGGAAGGGAGGGAGGAAGAGTGGGGGAGGGAGGGAGAGGAAGGAGGGAGGAGAAAGGAAGGGGGAAGGAAAGAAAGAGGGAGGAAGGAAGGGAGAGAGAGAGGGTGGGAGGGAGAGGGAGAGAGACGGGAGAATGAACGAACCTTAATTTTAGGTCTGCAACCATGGCTCAATGTGTAACTACCTAGTTTTCATGGTAAATTTCTCTGTGTATGGTTATGCAAATTAGCAGGTTTCCTTATAGTTTTCTGTGATTGGCCTCCCTCATTAAAAATGTAGATAACAGGGCGCCTGGGTGGCTCAGTTGGTTAAGCGACTGCCTTCGGCTCAGGTCATGATCCCGGGGTCCTGGGATCGAGCCCCGCATCGGGCTCCCTGCTCAGCGGGAAGCCTGCTTCTCCCTCTCCCACTCCCCCTGCTTGTGTTCCCTCTCTGGCTGTGTCTCTCTCTGTCAAATAAATAATCTTTAAAAAAAAAAAATGTAGGTAACAGAGGGACTGGCAAATGGCTGAGAAAAAAAAAAATACCAGGAGAAAACCATTAAAGGGAAAGTGATACGAGGCATCCTTTGCTGAGTGACTGAATGAATGTTCACTTTCTCTCTAAAATATCAATTTATTTTAATAAGTAGCTAATGAGTATCTGTTATTGTGCCTGATGCTGGGTGGGATGAGGGGGCCACAATTTTCCAGACGAGGTAAGCTAAATGCACAGATAACCATCACACAAGACAGAAAATAACTGGTTGTAAAAGAAACACAGACGCACCTTGAGAAGTTAAAGGATGGAAAGCCTGTTCCTAGTTTGAGAGCCAAAAATGATTTATTAAGAGGTCACCTCGGAAACGGGTCTAGAAGAGGATAGGTACAATATGTAGGATTTCAACCAGCAGAGCTACGTTATTAACGCAATTAACCTGGTGCCGATAGAGATGGTTCCTCAGAACATACTCTGTAAAAACACTGCCCCGGGGATTAAAAGTAGACTTCCATCCACTCATCCATTCAGTCCACAAATGTACATTGAGCACCTAATGTATGCCAGCCCTGCTGGTACGAGCGAGACAGTGGTGAACAAAAGAAACACCAGTGTGTGCCCTTGTGGAGTGTGCATTTCAGCCATGTCAGCCTAAACCAATCCTAAGTGTGTGGGCAATGAGGGAGAAAATAAAACCATCTTTCTCCTGCAGCTCCCTCAGCGTAACTCAGACGCTGGGGTCCAGACTTTGATTTAGGCGCACCGGTCAGAGCCCTCCTCAGCTTCCTTCATAGCAACCCGGGTCATGGTGATGTCACGCCTGATCAAGTTTTCCAGGGTATTCCAGGTATCCTGTTATTCTCAGAGTAACAACTGTGTGGCATAGAACAACTACTCAGAAAGTAATTGATGAATGAGTACATTTTGGAGAATCTCCTAAAAGCCTTCAAAACCTTGAAAATAAAATATGGCTCTTATTCCCATAAATATCCAACATGAAGAGACAGGCTTCTAAGAGCACACTAGAGTTTCCTGTGTCATCCCCACCCCCCCCACCCCCCCGCCCATCCCTTGTACCTCTTTAGCTTACAACTAGGGATGGTCAGGTTACTCCTGATCATCTCAAGTAAAGTCCTAGACCAGCAAAGGCCAGAGGACTCCCCATCCAGTCTGTGATGATCACACTGCCTTTGCAATACAACTCCTTTTCAGAGCATTCATTTTACTTTACCATGTCCCTGTGTGGGAGGGAAATCACACAGACACCACCCTTCCCATGTGATCAGGGAGATTAGCCAAGGCCATGGGGCTGGACAGGCTCAGAGTCCTGCTGGTCCCAGCCATCTCCTGGATCGAGTACGTGCCAGCTTAAAGCCAACTCTGGACCGGTCCAAAGGATCCAGTTTGGAGAACAATGAACTTCTCTCCCTCCCACTTAAGGGCCATCCCCAGTGTACCCAAACTGCCAGGTCAGTCCAAACCAACCCCAAATCCTTGACACCACAAAGTCATAGAGTGCATGGTGTAGGCTCTGGCCCGAGTGTTCAGGCATCAATCAGGGCCCTTCCTTGGGGTCATCAGGAACCAGTCAGACTCTTTGACCAATCAACTTGGGTGGCAGTCTCCATAGAAATGATTCCTGAGCCCATCAGATTTCTTTAAGGCTTCAGATGTTAAAGTCACTGGCTAGGCTGCATCCCCCTTTTAGCTGAAATGATGAGACCATCAGTAGGAGCACGGGCCCATCTTATGTCCATTACAGCTGCTCCCTCCAGTTTCCATGTTGGATTAGTCACGGGTTGGCCTCTTCCAAGTGCTCCTGGAATAAGCGTTAGCTGTTTGTCTAAGCTTTCCATTAGCACTCCAGAAATGCTGAAGGAGTTAGGAGGAAAGCCATTTTGAAAAGTAATGCCCTGGAGTGTCCTGAGGTCCGTTAAACAGCTCCAGTCCACAGCTGTAGCGTTCTTTTTCACAAGTTCTTGGGCTTCCGGAGCTGGAAACTAAAAGACCTCCCTGGTAATGTTTGCCCATTACCAACACATGAGTCATTTATCCCCAGAGGAGAAATCTAATGAGCTTTGCAGAATGACAGGCTAACAAAGCATCTGTGTGCCCCTTAAGATTCATACATTCATTTGTTCAACAAATCTTCATTGAGTACCTACCCTATTTGTTCTATAATGGGGTTACATTGGTGAACAAAAGTGGGATCTGGAAATGGTAAATTTTCATGATGGGCAGGGGCTAAGCTGGCCTGCTGGGGGCTCCCTGATGATGCTGCTTCTCCACAGGAGAAGAACAGCCCAGCCTCCTGTCATTACTGACTTCCATAATTACCCCTCAGAGTGGCAGAGGCAAATTTTCCCCTCGAGTAATCAAAATAATTGCCTACTAGAGAATGGGGCCTCGGGAAGAAGAGGAGTCCGCTGTAGGGAACTGTGATGACATGAAAGGAACTAAAACACCTGAGGGGGGAGCATCAAAGGAGAAATAATCACCAGAAAAGCCTCTGGAAGCACAGTCTTATGCAAGGAAAGTGTGGAGCAGCCCTGAGGTGGAAGTGGCAGAGAAAGCATCAGTCTCCAGAGAGATTAGCCCCACAGAGAGTCCACCCGCCTGATAAGCTTTCTTCTCTTACTCAGGGCACCACTGGGTTTGAAGCACATATTGATAAGTGCTTGGAGCTGGCAGAGTATTTATACAATATCATAAAAAACCGAGAAGGATACGAAATGGTGTTTGACGGAAAGGTACGTATTCTGATCTCTACAATCCCAAAAAGTTTAGTCAGTTCCAGTTCTTACCAGTTCTTATCACGGATTTTTTTTTTTTATGTCAATCATGTACTGTCCAGGTAAAGGGGAGCACTACAAAGGAGAAGCTGGGCTGATGGGGTCACTGTCCTGAGCTGGAGTAAAAAACGCAAACTGACAAAACAATAACTCTATATAATGTGGCGAAAGTCAGGCACTCCAAAAGTGATTATGGATTTAAAATAGGAATTCTATTCGGAAGCTGCAGAATAGGTTTGAAATGTCCTTGGAATTTTCTAAATGGCCACGATGGGCCGAGTGTGAATCTTACTTTCCTCCTTATAGCCTCAGCACACAAATGTCTGTTTCTGGTACGTGCCCCCGAGTCTGCGTGTCCTGGAGGACAATGAAGAGAGAATGAGCCGCCTCTCAAAGGTAAGTGATACAGGCTTCTCTGGTCCGGACATCAGCGCGTCTAGTGGGCCTTGCACATGCATGGCGTCTCTCTAGAGAGGAGAAATCCAACCTTGACCTTGGTGCACAGGCCCACTCCCCTTCATGGGCTCCTACAGAACCAGGCCATTCAGACCTGGTATAGCCAGACTTTTGACTACTCTGTTTGCTTCTTTTTTCCTGAGAGCAAGTTTATGATATCTTAAAATAAGCAATCAGGTGACAGCTTTACTGTCATTCACAAATCATACATTATATGTTAAAAAAAAAAAAAAGAAGAAGATAGCAAGAGGGGAAGAATGAAGGGGGGGAAATTGGAGCGGGAGACGAACCATGAGAGACTATGGACTCTGAGAAACAAACTGAGGGTTCTAGAGGGGAGGGGGGTGGGGGGATGGGTTAGCCTGGTGATGGGTATTAAGGAGGGCACATACTGCATGGAGCATTGGGTGTTATACGCAAACAATGAATCATGGAACACTACATCAAAAACTAATGATGTAATGTGTGGTGATTAACATAACATAATAAAATAAAATTTTAAAAAATATATAAGGGCAAAAAAAAAAAAAGAACCCTTGGTGAAGTTGGCTGACCTGCCCAGCAAAACTGTTAAAAACACAGAAGAGATTCCAGGCACCAGCAATGGTTAGAAATCAGAGCTGCTACTGACCCTCTTGAGATGCCAAGGTCAAGGCTACCCTGTGGAGTCTTTAGAGCTATGGTGAACCCCAGAAGGGCCCGGGGGCAGGGAACAATACTAATGGCCACTGTGTAGAGTGCATGTTGTGTCCCAGGCTCAACTGTGATCTAGCATTAAATCACTCAATTATCATAAGTGTTAGAAAGGACTGAAGAAGACAATTTAGGTGACACAAACAAACTTCATTTAACACTTCATGAAGCAGGCAGCCTCCATTCCCAGGGGTCCAGAGAACTGCAAAATGGGGTGGAATGCAAGAAGCTTTTATAGGATGAAGAATAAGGAACAGGAAGAGAAAGATAGAAAATGAATAAGGAGGGGCACCTGGGTGGCTCAGTCGGTTAAACGTCCAACTCTTGATTTTGGCTTAGGTCATGATTTCAGGGTCGTGAGATGGAGCTGCGCGTCAGGCTCTGTGTTGGGCATGGAACAAGCTTGAGATTCTCTTTCCCTCTCCCTCTGCCCACCCTCCCCGTTTGTGTGCATGCATGCACGCGCTCATGCACCCTCTCTCTCTCTCTCTAAAAAAAAAAAAAGGAAAAGAAAAAGAAAATGAGTAAGGAACAACAAAATAAGTATAGAGCCCAGGGTTGGCTTGGCGTTGGGGATTTCCTGACTGGATATTCCATGTTTCTGGTTAAACAGAGCATTTGCAGGGTTATGCAAGTTAAGTGTCCATTTCCTGATGTGACATCTGGGCAGAAGCAGCCCCATCATGGGCCTAGAAATTTACTTCAGTCTAAGCAAACTAATCTGGGAAGCACTGCTGTCTCCCCATTTTGCTGAGGGGGAAACTGAAGCACAGAGAGGAAAAAAAAAAATCACTTTCCCAAAATCACTGACTCCAGAGCTGGAGGGCTTGAACTTCAGATTCTTCTGTGGCCAGTAAGATATCCTTTATCTTTTTTCCTCTCCTGCTCCCATCACTTACACATGGGTGAGATTCGGTTGATAATGTACCCCAAAGAGAATCTTGAAGGGAGGTAATTGTGGAGCCCCATCTCAGTGTTGAGGAATGGGAAACTAGGGTTGATTGTGTGTATTTGGATCTCAGAGCCTGGGTTAGTTGGTTGGTTGGTTTTCCATTTACCACAAAGGAGGGGACTTCTTCCAGTTGCTGTCAGGAACAGGGGAGGCCCTCTCCCCCACTGCGAAGGAGCCTGGGCTGCCTCACTGACCTTTCAGAATATTTTATTTCCTTCTATGTCAAACAACAGGATTTTTTGTGGTTTAAAACCTCCAGGAAGGCTTATAAATGTGAATACCTGCCAGTAGACAATCCAGGATCAAACCTTCATCAGGAAGAAACTGACACATAGTTGAGGAGTTTAAGTGAAGCCTCCTAATTAGAGTAGTGGTTTGCAATCCTGGCCACACATTAGAATCAGCCTGAAGCTTTATAGAAAACACTGATGACCAGGTCTTAACCCTGAGAATTTATTTTTTTT